>NC_090934.1:1320857122-1321174255 GCF_040938575.1 Ambystoma mexicanum
AAACCTATTCTAATATATCCTCGTCCTTTCAGGAATCCCCCTTTGTTCAATAAAGAAAGGCCCAACAGAAAAGTCTCAAACCTAACCTTTATAAGTCGGTAGCCTCCTACACCAATAAGTTCTAAAGCAAACACTTCACAAATCTACTCTTCAAAGTCCATCCCTGTTCAAATGCAAGTAAATAGACTTGCCCCTCGGTTCTTTCTGGGTTAACAGGCCTCTACTGATCCTGGTTTAATTCAGACTCCCCAACTGGTCTCTCTTTTGGATATTTGATTTCAAGATTCACAACCTTCCTGGACCTTAAACTTCAGGATTCATGACCAGTTCCCCTTGGACCTTAGCACTAGGATTTACGATGGGTACCTCCTGGACCTTGGGTTCAAGATTCATGACCAATACATTCCCCTGATTGGCTCCCTTCTACTTGGTTATTGAAGCAATGGTTCTGGCCTGTTAGATCATGAATTCTCTTGAATCCGCACAAGCTTCTGGACCCCACAGACCACAATTGATGTTCAGTTCACAACATACGAGGCACAGTTGCACCACCATTGAGGGAAAGTGGACAAAATAATAAACACAGGATCTTCTCAACCTGTCTGGAGACTTGTAGGTTGAAAAGGGTGATAAGAAAAAATGAATGTTCAAATTCTAGTCTGCTGTACTACTCTTAATGATTCTCCCACCTCTCTCTACCTGTGTACGCCTCAGCAGAACTTTAATGTAATTTCACAATGTCTTTGAATCCTTTTCTTAATGCAAACTACTGCCAATAATACAATGTGGTTTACTTTGGTCTCTAGAAATGTTTTCAGAATTTTAGTAATATGTACTCGATCTTCTAATTGCTGCTAATAATACTGTACATCAGAATTCCATTTTTCTTTTTCCCCCCCAAACTGAAAGGAAAATGTTGAAATTTTCTTTTAAAAGTATCATTGTCACTGTGTATTTATTTTGCTCATGCTGATATTCCTATTTGCAGAGTTAAGGTTGAAAACTGCTGCCTGAACAACTTCACACATTCCACAAGTAATTTGTAGCACGCATTAACGTAACGGGTTCATTTATTCTTCCTTTCACAAAGTCAGACAGGAATGCACATGTGAACTCTGGTTATGTTGTTCCGCTCTTCGACGCTCCTTGGGCACGCGCACAGCTTGGTAGAGAGACCACGCTTTACGTCAGGTTCGAGGATGCGTTGCTATGCTTTTCGATGCTCGGTGGTATGCGCACAGCTTCCATACCAAACCGCTTTTCAATCGAATAAAGGTATTAAACCCGGGCCTCCTACGCGAATGCTCGCTCCAACTCAAACGCAGTTGATTTCCTCTAACCGTGTCGCCTTAAAGTATATGTACAGTAAAATATAAACCCTTTCACGTGCCACTTATCTTTCTTTAACAAACAGCTGTACTTTCTTCCACAGTGACCTCCGCAGCAATGTCCCCCTGCAGGATACGACTTCTGAACTGCAGACGCTTAACTTCAGAATCACCAGAAATGTTACTATAACTTTATCTGAACTAATAAACTGGGCCTACTTCAGGAGCTCCTACAACACGGTTCAAGAGCTTAAGTGAAAGGCAGTTTAGAATGCCTTCAACCTTCCTTCCTGCCCCACTCTCCAGTTCCTTAGATATCTTGCATTGTGTCTCCATCTTCAGTTGGGCACAGTACAATCTCCTGCCATAATGTTAAGGAAATGTGTCAATGTTTGCTAATTAAATTCAAATTACATCTCAATTCACAACACACACCCTCACACTCAGTCCTCATTAAAATGTCTGCTCCCCAATACAAGAGTGGACTTGGCATGGCTTGACTAGTTCTCTCCTCATATTGGATATGGGAGAGATTGCCCTAATTAGCTTTAAGAGGCTACCGTGGCACCATTTTGGGTTCCCTCCTTTGCTGATGCATGGTTTCACTCTACTCTACTGTAGCGGGCAAGTGCTGAGCAAGCAGCAAAGTCCTCTGTCTGGTTACATTATTGACCATCTGCTCTGAAACCATCGGCACACTCCAGTGGGTAATTGTCTCAGTTCGCTAGTTGATCTCCCATGTGGGTCTGTCTCTCATTCTGCTCAATCAAGTTCTATGGGTTCTGGGACCTATGTTCCTTTCCCAGCATATTCTCTAATCACAAGCTTTTAGAGGTGGAAGAAAAACGGTGTCTCAGAGGGGCTGACAATCACCGGAGGACGCGCTTGCTCCTTCTTTCCTTTCCTTCTAAGGTCCAAACAGGGCTGGGGCCAAGGCCATCCGAGTCTTGTGACTCTATTCCCCCCAATTTATAGGGTGGTGAGCATCTGACACATAACAAGAGTCTTACTAAATATTCATTAGAGGAATATTTACAAGAGTCTGGTAAACGAGGCCCAGGAGGTTTTTCTCCCACATAACTCCTTAATTTCACCAATCCTTAACCTGAAGGTACTGCCTGGGTCTATTAGAATTTTATGTAGAATGTCAAACTGTGAAAAGAATGGTAAAATGTGTTCCAGTATTTGATGAGGTGTTGGCTCTCATAGGAAACATTTCTGTGTATGTAGTTGCATATCCCAAGATGACCAATGTATATTTATTGTCTTTCATGGAACCTCGCAAAATCCCACTATGTCTTACAATGTGTGAGAAAAGGACCTCAATAATTGCAGTGGTTGTAATTGTGCCTTTGGTACCGGATATTATGAGGCATTTTGACAGATGTTGCATGTGTCAAATATACTTTTGTATAGGGTGGCAGAGCCTGGGACAGGATATGGTATTGCTATTTTGCTATGCCTTGGTGTCCAGCTGTAAGATGGACATGGGCAGTCTCCATTACTTCATTTTGAAAATGTGCTGAGACCAGCAATTGAGGACATGCTCTTTCAACATCCTTTGGATTCGGCTGTACCCAGTAAAGAAGCCTATTCTGTTGTATTAAAATGGCCTTGCTGATCTTTCCGGCTGTTTGAGATGATCCGTCTGTAAGCATCTCTCAAAGGATCATTTCGCTGCGCATGTGTTTCATTATGTCATTTGGCATTAACAAAATGTTCAAGAGTTTTTAAATGGTTTTGAGGTAGCGCTCCCCAAAGCAATGAAGGAAACGTGAGAGCTGTGAAGTTGTTTAATTTGATGATGATGGCAGCCAAAGTGGGAGCCTATAGAGTGGTGTCCGCTCACACCAGGTGCATTCTGTAACCAAGTTCTGGTCTTTATAAGGGTGCAGTTAATCAAAAGAAGGATGAAGCTTTCCTATTGTGAGACACCTGACTCTGTCGCCCTAGCTAGTCCTTAGGGGTCTGCCATCCAGGTTGCCAGGACACGGCCATCGCTATTGGATCCAGTTCCTGGGGGTGGACCAATGAGGGAGGATCACCTGGATGGGGGGTCCTCGGGGGAGTGGGACACCGGGTGAGATGCGGTATCCCCTTTCTTGTAGCACTTTTCCCCCATCCTACCACGTAGGACATTCACAACCACTATTCCCCCCCCTTTCCTCCACCCCTTTTTCGACACAAACACTTGTGCACAATGCACTAGAGAATGGAATAACACCAGAGCCGTTTACCTGACATGTCCCAATACAATGGTCAGGCAAAGTCAGGAAATTGATCAGAGTTGCACACACCTGACTGCCTTTTCCATTCCCCACAGGGATAAACAGTGGAGCAAGAGAGCACAGTATGAGCAAGGCAGACCGCACGATGAGATGGCTAACCGGGCATGGCCGTCCAAGAGAAGGAGAAAGGCGGCATGATCGAGAGGGTGACAAGGAGAAAAGCAACCTTGCCCTTTTCACCCGTGGATCCTTCGTGGAAGAGGACAGAAGACTGTGAACAATAGCACAAGTGTCTTGCAGATGTCAACGGTGAACAGGGCAAGCCTAGGCCGGTAAGAAGGAACGAGGGAAGCTCCTGCGCCCGTTGAACCGGCCTTGAATCCAGTGAAGCTGAAAGCCAAGCGGTTCATCACAGCCAATGAGTCGACGGGAGAACCGATAAGAACGCGCTGTGTTAAATGAGAATCACAAAGTGGCAAGTTTGAACCAAGTTCAATGAACTGTGAAAAGTGTTAAGGGGAGACCAGCTGCAGAGTGAAATTGGTATCCCTGCATGAATGAAACTACAGAAACTAGAAGGCCATAGAGCCGCAGGGATAGGTCAAAGTGGTCATACAGGAGAAAGTAAAGGAAGTGAATCCTGCAAATGAAAGTGTGTGTGAAGTCAGCAAGAGTGAATCCGACAAAGTGATGCTGATGGAAAAGGGGGGAAAAGTCTAATGTTCCAAGAAACAGTGTGTTGACAACCGTGAATCCAGCCGAGGGATGTCCACTATGAACAGTTCCAAAAGACAATGACATTTGAGGAGGGTCTGAGCCTGAACAAAGAAGATCCAGGGGTGAATCCATCACCTGAGAAAAGCCAGTTAACCTGGCGAAGGGAGGCTGAAGGTAGAGAAAGGTTTGGCTTCCAGAAGAGGAGGATCCAGTCATGAGCCATTATCACCGTGATCAAGTGAACCCAAGAAGGAGAGGTTCACAGTGAACTGTGTTTGAAAGGCAAGGAGAAGTTGTGGACTATGCCGCTTGTCAACTGGGATTTGAGCCCAATTGAGGGAGAAACCAAGAAATATTGTAAAGCAAGAGGAAGTAAACTATCCCGCTTGTCATTTGGGTCTGATCCTGGCCAAGGGAGATCCAGGGGTGAAAAGCCATCACCCAAAGTCTAAGAAGGAAATATTTGATTTATGGAGGGTCAGTGCCCGGAAGAGGGGGACCCAGGGGTGAAGCCGTCACCCAATGTGAACTGTGGAAAAGAACTTTAATTTTGTTAAAGGAACTTTTGTTTTGGTTACTTGAATAAGTCTGGCCCTTGAAGGCAAGAGACTTTCATCGAAGCTCCTGATAGACTGGAACAGAACTGTTGACTCATGCTGGGGAAAGCACAAGATCCCACTTTACCCTGTGCTCAAAACGAGGGGAAGGAAGAATCAAGCTACTGCATCCTGACATATTATTTCACAACACTTCTTTCATTTCTTGAAAACTATTGTGCACCACTTTTTGTATTAGCTGTGAGTTTTGGCAATAGGTTTCTTAGTATAGGCCCTTTTATTTTGACACAACGCCTCTAGGACTGCTGTATTTTCATTAGATGCTCAACACTTGCTCCCATCTTAGGTTTAGTTTAGGTGTCTATCCACCCTGCAAACATTGTTAAATAAACTGTGATCACTTGTGTCTTTCTTTACTGTTGCCACCATGAGGCCCCCACACTATCCAATCCCAGAATTACAAAGTTAAAGAACAAACTGTCCGGATTATGCCTAATGAGCAAGGGTTTTAGGGTAGCAGCAGTATTTCTCATGCCATTGGACAGACAGCATAGCATAGATCAAGCAAACCCATCAGAGGGATTTTGGAGAGGAAACTGGATTGGTGGTTTTTATCCAGAATACCTGGAGAGTGGAGTATTGCTGGACCTTGTGGTAGGCTAAGAAGTAAGACATGAGTCGCAAAGTTTAGCTCAACTACTTTCTATTGTTCACACAGGAAAGGTGGGGAAAATCTGTGGTTCCTGAGGGGGACTAGAAACAATATAACCAAAAAAGGAGTTCAGTTCTGAATAATACAAGATGGTGATTTCTGGCTGGCAATTGCCGATCTTCCCCCAATTCTTCTGGTATAAATTTCCCAACCCTTTAGAACGTGTCTCCCTTTAAACAATGTACTCTATAACGAAAGTCCCAACAAAAAGTCTCAAACTGTCACTAATGATTCCCAAACCCTCACTTTACTCCAATAGAGCTGCCAGGAGGATGGGATGAGGACTCCTAGGACACCCAGTTGAACAGAAGGCAGGAGGAATGCTGCACAGCTCTCGCCTGAGCTGTAAGAACTAAGAAACAAGTGGTTATAATGACAGTAATGTTGATCACTCCCTTCTTCCCAACAGCTTAGGTTACCTGGTGTTTGAAAGAAGGCGATGGGGAGAGTAAGAGAGCTGCACTAAGGGAAGGGGGCCACAGAACTACAAGTAGTCCATGCGAAAACTGCCCCTGCTTAAAGAGGGGGAACGTAGCCACTAGCACAGGGATGCACCTAAATACCTGGTATAGTCCTGGGTAAGGGGGTCAAATGCAGTAGGGAATAAGGGAGCAAAATGAAGGCAGTTCAAAAGCGTAGTTCCAGAGTTTTTCGAAAGTGTATGAAAGGTTAATTCCAAAACAAAACAGGATCCAAGCGGTGAGCGGAACAATGTCCATTGTCTATGAGGCCCATATGCCAAAACTCGAGATGAAATCTGAATCACAACCAGTAGCAGTCCACGTAGTCACCAATATCGAAGAAGCCAAAATGTATTCCACACAAAGTTCAAAAACAGAGCAGAGGGTCAGAAGCCAAATAATACAAACCACAATGAAATACCACAACTGAAGGCTATCTGGTGAGACGTTGCACCTGTAGGGTCACGGTTCTTTTTGAGCCCTTCTCTGTGGTCATGCTTCTGAAGAATGATGCCGCACATCACCAAAGGAGCTGCGCGTTGCATCACCCATCACTTGTCTCTCTTGTTGTCGCTCTGGTGGGGTCACATGACCGGCCCCTGCATGCCTAGAATGCTGTCGCAGGCTGCATGTTTGTTGATCAGCGCAGAAAGCACCAGCCTAGGACATGTGCTTTGGAATTCATCACACAAATGCTAATCTTTCGTAAGTCCACAGCTGAGCGGTGTCATTAGTGTTTAACGCCAAGTTCCAAGGTTTGGCCAAAATCAAAAAGTCTACAAGTTCTGTATCCTTTGTGTGTTCCTATGCTACTACAAAACAAGTTCTTGTATGGGCAACTCAGTGTGGGTCCCCCTCCCCCCCCATTTGCTTTGACCAAGTGTGTGGGTTGCAGGTGGATGTGTGATGTGATACCTCAAAGTTCCTGAAGGTTAGTAACAGGGCTTGTCCTACTTGCCCCTACTTCCACTGCAGCAGACTCTTCTGGCATGTAGCAAGGTTCCCACAGCCTTGCAATCTGCCATCCGTTAGCAGCCTTCTGGCCTACTTCCTTCTCGGCAGGGAATCTGGACTGCACACCACCTTAGTATCCCCTCTGGATATCCACCCTGAAGGGGCTCTCCCTTTTAACCCCCCCCCCGGTGCTGAGGCTTGCTCTCCCCCCTACCACACACCACCATTGGTTGCTTAAGTTTGTACTGCGGACGCTAATTGGTTAACTACGTAACTGTCTTGGGATTCTCCAATGTAGTTCAGTGAAGAGTAGCGTGGCCATTGCCCCCATCTTGGTTCGTATCAACTCATGAAATGTGTCTGCCTGTCCTGCCATTCTTCCAGTGTCACAACACCTCCCAGCATGTATGCCTCTGCATTTTGTAGGTAACATGGGCTCACGTCCTGCCTATGTGGGGTGTGGTTTTTTATTGCTTGCTGTTCCCATGCTGCAGGGCATCTTGGAAGCTGTAGTCGCTTGAATCTTCTTCTGTTGGGTAGGGATTGCTTCATGCTTTGCAGAGAAACAGGCCCATGGGATCTTGCCTCAACTGCCATTGGGTAGCAGTGGGGCCAGCTCCATCCCGAACGTCTTGCTATCACTTCAAGTCAACATGCGAAGGTCAGAACACCCCCCCCCACCATTGAAAGTGGTTTCAATGGATTCCTGGGAAGGATGAGAAGCACTTTGAAGGGACACGGAGTCCCAAGGATTTTGGGCAGATCTGGAGATGCCCCTCAATTCAAAAATTGGAAGGAGTTGAAAGCAATCCTTCTTTTGCACCTTTTCTCAAAGGTCACTGAGAGTTGATATGGGCAGGCAACACACAGCCATGTCCCATGTGAACAGGAAAAGCAGAACATAATTGGAATCCCTCTAAGCCATTTTAGACAGTTTGATGGACTGGTAATGACAGGATATTATTATTAAAAAGAACTTTTTATAGAGCACAACATGCCCCAAGGCCTCAGTGCGCACAAGTAACAACCAATACAAACAACAGAGAAAAGAGATTCAGGAAACACAGTTCGGATCAGGAGATCGAGGGAAACACAATCCTTACAATTAAAAAGAAAGGTTTTTATAGCTTTCTTAAAGTGAAATAAGTCTGGAATATTACTAATTTCAGGCGGAATAGAATTCCAGAGGGAAGGGACAGCAACATCTAAACTAGTGCCACCACAATTCTTTAGCTTGGCCTGTGGCTGGGCCAATTTAATGCAGCATTTGGATCGAAGGGAGCGAATAACTAGGGCTTTCGAATTCTCCTCGTCAAGTACACAGGAGCTTGGTTTGTCCCACATTTTTGAGTCAGAGATAGTATTTTGTAAAGAAATGTGTTTAACTGGAAGCCAGTGCAGAGATCTGCGAGCTTGAGAGACTTTATCCATTCTAGCAAGTCCACAGACCGCTCTAACTGCACTGTTTTGAGCCACCTGTAGGATATTGACATTATTTCTAGAAGTGCCAGAAAGAAGAGTATTACAGTAGTCGATTTGTGAATTGACAACTGCAGTGGCAAGGGAGGCAACATTGGCATCAGACAGATGAGGCTTAATCTGTCTAATTACCTTGGTCATATAGGCACATGAGGAGTTAATGTGGCTGACATGCTTTTTCATATTTAAATTGGCATCCAAGTAGATACCGAGGGTTTTCATCCTGTGACTTATTTTGATTAGACCGTCTGCAATTGTAAATTGACAGTACCTAGAGTCAAGTTTGGACAGACGTTGGCTAGAACAGATTAACAGTTTTGCTACCATTTAAGGCCAAATAATTGAGATTCATCCATCTTTGAATTATGTGATAGGCCAGATTAATGGTTTGAGTACCTGTCATAGTCACCCATCAACTCGAAGACCACCTGGCTATCATCAGCATAATTTGTGTATTTGATGCTGAAAGAGAGGGCGGGTATACAGGTTAAACGGAGTCGGAGAAAGGCAGGCTCCATGTGGGACACCACAGGAAAGTACCTGTGGCTGAAACGGAAATCCTCCAGAAGCAACCCTGACAATTCTGGGCCCCAAGAAGACTGCCAACCATGAAAGAACTGGTTTAGAGCAGCTAGATATTTTATCCAATCTCTTGACTAACAAAGCATGATCAATGGGATCAAAAGCCACCGAAAGGTCGAGCAGCATAAGCAAAGCTACCCAACCTGACTCCGTAATGTTAGTCAGGTTGGTTCTTAAATTGAGCATGATGGTCTCCGTGCCATGCATGGCACGGAAGCCAGATTATAAAGTACCTACAAGATGACATTTTTCTATGTGGGTCTGGAATTGCAAGTATGCTATTATAGCTAAAACCTTCAGTAAAAAGGGCACATTGGTGATTGGGCAATAATTGCTCATAATCTTAGGATCAAGGGTTTCCTTTTTCGGAATAGGGATGATCCATGCATTTTTAAGAGTGGCAGGCACAACTGAGGAGGTAAAAAAGGAGTTGACAATTTTTGTAGTAAGAGGAACCAGGCAACCAATGACATCCTTAATAATCCTGCCTGGATATAGATCACCAGGACAGGATGATGGTTTAAGACTTTTAACAGTCTTTGTCCGCTCATGTCAGAGATTTCATTAAAGCTAAACTCAGGAGTTAGAGGGTGATTTACAGATGTCTTATTTTCAGGATTATTCTCATAATGGTCGACTAGGCCAAGGTTCTTCAAGGCAAAGCCTTGTTGAATTTCAGTACACCATGAATCACTCTTTGTAATACCATGGTGAGAGCTGTTTTTCCCTTCAAACTCCTTGAGGACAGAGAAAAGTTGTCTCTGAGATTTAGCAGAGAGAATTCTATTCGCAAAGTGATTTCGTTTGGCAGAAATAATGGAATTCTTGTAGTTGGTGGCCGCAATACGGTACGTAGAAAGTTTCTCCTGACAAGAGGATTTCCACCAGACTCTTTCACATTGTGTTTTTATTTTCCTAAACTCAGTCAAACTGTCTGAAAACCAGGTTTTGCCCAAGGTTTTGGTTTCAATCTTTTTTAACAACAGGGGCTAAGGTGTCAATAAGACAGGTGGTGATTTTTTTGGAGCTGATCCAAAAGAATGCAAGTGTCACTAGCGTGAATAGGACTACTTAATAAGGGACAAGCCATATCTGAAAAAACTTCGGTAGAGATCCTATGGAAATTACTGACCTTCATGTCTATTCTAGGATTAGTGTTGACCTTTACTGGCTTAGAAGGTAACAGGAGTGCAAAACTAATCCGGAAATGATCCGTCCAAGGACATGCAGAAATGTCTTAGAGCGTGGTAGCAAGATTGTATGTAAGAACCCCATCTAAAATATGTTCTTCTTTGAGTGTGATTCTTAATCAGCTGAAAGAATCCACTTGCTTGAAGGGACGAGATGAGAGAATCTGCATGTGATAGGCCCAATAGTTAAAATTGTTTAAAATTAAGATATGTTAAGATCTTTTCATAATCTCCCCAAAAAGCATCAGCAGATGCGCTTCAAAGGGGTTGCCATGGGAGGTCGATAGAGTAAGAATGCCAACAGTAGTATTTTGGTCAACGTTTATCTTTATAGATGTATTCTGACATTCATTGAGTGTAAGGAGGGTATCAGCATATGCATTAAATGTGTCTTTCAAGATAATTGCAATGCTTCCTCCACTCGCCTGTGGATGATCAGTCTGAAAGATTCTTAAGCCTGGTGGTAAAGCCAATGTTGCAGCATGATTAGCTGTCAGTAAGCCAGGTCTCAGTTAAGCATATAAGGTTTTGATTTTTACTCTCAATTAAGACCGCAATTTCAGTAGCACATTTGACGAGGGAACGAGTATTAAGTAAGGTCGTTTTCAAAGAATACTGAGGAGGCGTGCAAGTAGTGCTACAAGACAGATCACTAGTAGCATAGGTGAGGTTTACAGTGACTAGGTCCTGATAAGTCAGAGCATCTGAAGAGGGTAGATAGGTTGTCAGACTACGCTCAGCATGTAATATATGTAATTCTGGTATGTTATGTTTAGTGCAATCCTTAATTATTGCCTGGATAGAGTGTTCGTAGTAATTACCAACATACCAACAACAGCATTAGGTGGATTACATGGAGCCGATGAGTGTGAAGAGGAAGTAGTATAACGTGCAACAACTTCCTTGAGCCAAGAGAGTTTGAGAAACAAATGGGCCTCATCTAGTTCATTACCAATTTGACTCCTAGCACACCGAAAGAGAATACAAGTAAGAAATGTGGACCCATGGATTGCAGAATGCGCACAGGGTCAAAGATGAAACGGACTGGCACACACTGGCTAGTTGTTCATGCACCAGAGCTCACGCACCTTGTATGCATATAAGTAGTGTAG
Organism: Ambystoma mexicanum; assembly: GCF_040938575.1. NCBI lineage: Eukaryota > Metazoa > Chordata > Amphibia > Caudata > Ambystomatidae > Ambystoma > Ambystoma mexicanum. Next base: position 1,320,868,443 of record NC_090934.1, read on the forward strand.
AGAACTACAATCCTGCTGCGAAGAGTAGTTCTAATACACAAGGAATCTTTTGAGGAGATTATCAATGGTTCAAATAAAGGATCCTTATAGTTCTTCAACTAGTGAGGACAGCTAAGTTCTATTTAAAAACAAAATCACATTTCACTTCATAATGAATGATTTTGTCTCTAAAATAAATACACTGATTTTACAGTGTGCAAAATAAGCAGATTAGCAAAAACAGAGTATTAAACAATGTTGTTTATTTCAGCTATTCCTATCCAGGGAATCTGCAATCTCAAAGCAGACCGGCTGAACCATGGTTTCCAATTCTCCATCAGTTATAGGTTGTCAGGGACAGCATTTAATCGTATCTGTAGCCAGTTCAGGAATACCATCACAGACTTGCTCACCAATAAGGATAACAGGAGGGTGGACAGATACTGCATCTGACATCCAGATTGTTGCATTTGGGGCACACATAACCTTATGATTTACTGGCCAGAGAGCCTACCCATGTCCCCCCCTCCCCCAAAATCTATCAGTGACATTTCAGAGGGATCAGTCTGATCTCATCTTGGGGATTCCATCTTGGGCACATAGGCTGGGTTTCTGATGAATCTAGCTGAATCAAAGTTATCATTGAATTTGGTTTTCAGCGCCTCCTGCTGTCCCGGTGTTTCCATAATCGGGCATTGGCTTGGTTGACTCAGTCAGCCTGGTTGTTGAGAAAGGAGGTCTCATTGAGTTGGGATTCTCTGACAGAGTATCACAGGCTGCTCAGCATTCCAGAGTTAGTTATACCATGGGCTCATGTTCTCATCGGTGGGCCTCTTTTGAGAGATGGGGTTTGTGAAGAAGTGTTGTGTAGTAGAAATCTATTTTTATGAACTTTTACTGGATGGTTTAATAAGAGGTTAGCTACTTGCTCTCTTAAGGTCCAGTGGGCCATGTTATGGACTCTCCTACCTGGCTCTGGGGCATGCAAGTTGGTCACTGAGACAGCCAGGGGCCATCCCAAGCCAGTATATGATGGGCCCGGGGCAGTATGGGAGGATCCCCTGGTCACCCTAACTTTCTCCCCATCACATGGCATAGGCCAATTGTAGTTCAGGCAAATCCTGGAAAGCTACAAACTCCATCTCCCTAGTCCTGTAGGAAAAGTCACCCCGACAGAACTACTCCTACCAAACCCCCTGGGAATCCCTGTAGAGTAGCTCTAATGTATCATCGCCTCAAATGACAATCCCCATACCTGCTCCTGGGCAGATCTAAATTCATAACATTTATAAAGGAAGATTTTTCTTAATTTAAGAGGGTTTCGGGCACATATGAATGTTTAGTCCCTGTCCCTTGTCACATAAAAGAACTAATCTTTGACAGTTGGCTGGACCAGCAGTGAGCTCTGTAGTGGACCTGCACATGCAATGTTGCAGGTTTGCAACTTTCTAAATGCTGAGGATTTGGTGCGCGGAGGTATCAGTTTCAGCAACACTGCTCACTCACAATGGCTTCTCCAGCCAGGGATACATCATCACTAATTCTCTGCACGCTCAGTGAAAACGTGTCCTCCAAGCTTACCCATTGTGTTCCTGGTGAGTAAAACACACTCTGAATCTCAGTACAGAATATAGGGCACCCAGAAGGTTCAGAGGAGCGAGAGTAACATCCAGACCCATGTACCCACAGATGCCCATAGGAAAGAGAGCCACTCGGAACACTCTCCTAATTATCAGTCCCAGGTGCAGACCCTCACCAGAACCACCCAAGGGGAGGAAGGAGCACCCTATAAAAACACTCTGATTCAGGCTGACAGCGTGGGCTGTTGAAGAAGGCACTCGGAGGAGTTTGGGTGCAATAGGAGGAAGAATTAGAAGGTGTGAAAGAAGATGGAGAAGGAGCACGTGAGAGGAGGGGGTGGTAACATCTGAGGAAGAGGTGGTATCGGAGGAGGAGGACATGAACAGAGTGGAATTCCCAGCAGTTAACAGGAAGGAGTGGAGGGGGGCGCTGTTGCGCTCGATGAAGATGGCCGCCTGATTCACTGCTCCGACCCGTGTGGCACTCTCTATCTGTAAAATCTCCTGTTTGCCCCGATACAGCGTATAGCCGACTCCCGGCGTGGGTCACTGACCGGACTGGGAGTCTACCACGCGAGTTTCGCCCGCCGAGCCGCCTCTGCTGCAGAGTTACAGCCCGCCGCGGGAAGGGCAGAGGCGGTTGCCCTCCGGCCTCCGTGCTCGGCTCCAGGAGTTCCCGCCCGTGCTCCGCGGCCTGCGGCCTACTGTGTGGGGGAGGGGCACCCCACTCGCCTTGCGCGGCTCGCTCCGGCTTGGCCCGTACTGCACAGCGGCCTCTTCCTCCTCACCACACTGGATTCCAGAGCGACCCGCTCCGCTGCCCCGTCCTGGGCGGTGTGCTGTCCGAGACCTGAGTGTGCATCGATCCTACCCCGGATGGTGAGTGGCCCTGGCCCGATATCCTCCGCGCCCACTACACAGCAGCGGACCCTGCCCTCTTCCTCCCAGATTTTGGAAGCTTGCTTCCCCTTCCCTCCTTCAGCCATCTGGGGTTGGCAGTCGGTCTGACCACCTCCGTTACGGTCACGGAGACAACCGATCCACCCAGCTGTTGGGCCTACTACTGCGACTGGTCCAGGGCCCCGGCCCCCTCCACTTGCTTCTAACGACCTGCACCGAGCGCCACCCGTCCTACTGCCTCAGAGAGGATTGCTCCCCTACACTACTCCAACACCGGCTCCTTGTATCTCTCCGGCTGCTCATTGTTTCTTGGGTCCGGACCCCCTGCGGAATTTCTTGAAAACTTCCTGGGCCCTCCTCCGGTTAACTTGCTCCTGCATGGTTTGACTACCCCGGCGTGCCTCCGGCGGAGACGCCATATTTCTTCCGTCCTGGCGCTCGGCTCGGCCTCCGCTCATACACTGCCTGCTTGGTCCTGGAACCTGCTCTGGCCACCATATCCACTCTCCTGGTTGGTCTCCGGGGCTTACGTTTATCCCCCCTCCGGCGACATGTCGACACGAACCGGCAAGAAGCAATCCTCCATCAATATTTTCACTAAACCCTCGGTGGGCCCCGGGGCGGAGGCATCTACACAGGACTCTTCCCCCTCACCCGTGCCGGAACCATCCGATTCCCAGAAGATGATGGAGTTTATCCGTGAGGGGTTCACCACAATTCATAGCAAGCTGGATGATATGAATGGCACGATATCCTCCATTAAAGCACATATGGAGAGAACTGATGGTCGTGTGACTGAGATTGAGGAGCGTGTGAGCACCGCCGAAGACTGCCTAGGTTCTCTCCGTGCGGAGGTCTCTATACTATCCACCCGTGTCACCGAGGTGGAGAAGAAGAACGAGGACCTTGAATCTTGCTCGAGGCGCAACAACCTTTGCATTGTCGGGGTGCCAGAAGACGGTATACAGGAACCCATGGAAGACTATGTGGAGGGTATGTTGCTCCAGCTCCTGGATTCCCCAAAACTCTCCCCGCAGTTTGCGATCGAGAGAGCCCACCGTTCACTCACGGCGAAACCCAAACCTGGTGCACCCCCACGCCCGATCATAGCCAGGTTCTTCAACTTTCGGGACCGTGATGCCCTCCTCAGGGCGGCGAGGGCCAAGGGGGACCTTCTCTTAGGCACGGCCAGGATCCATCTATATCCGGACTTTTCGGTGGCTGTTCAGCGGGAACGCAAGACCTTCCTGGCGGTGAAGAGGAGACTACGCGACCTCCAGGTGAAATATTCCATGTTATACCCCGCTAAACTGCGCATCGAACATGCAAACCGCATTTACTTCTTCACGCTGCCCGAGGAGGCCTCCAGGTTCATAGATGAACGCTTTCCCGGCTGAAATACTCTTGCAGCAGACGCCACTACTGGCTCATCACAGCTTAAGACATTTGTTCAACGGATGCCCTTATATCCTGCCCCAGTACTTACCTGTTCCTCTGGCATTCTGACATTACCTAATGTGGTTCCCATGAGACCACCTGTTCGCACCTGTAACAGATAATGTTGTTATCTTTGATGTTTTTCACTACTGTTATTGCTCCCTGCTCATTGTCCTAACGCTACGTGACCGGGTTAACCCCGTTAAATTGGTTCATTATATGTTTACCATGCCTGCCCCTTCCCCCACGGGACCTCCCTTGGACGGGAATTGATATTAGCATCGGGCATTATGGTTATCCTAATATTGCCTCATGGTTCGGAGCATCGCCGCCAGGCCACCTCGCAGGCCCCCCAGGCGTTGATGCCACTGTTCTGGTTTTGGTTGTTGGACTATAGGGTCATCATCCTTCTGTTTGGGGGAGAGATGTGGGAGGGGGAGGGGGGAATGGGGTTATATGTTAAAAAAAGCTTGGTATTCGCAGTGAAGGTTGAGTCCGAAGCACTACAGTCCCGTTGGCGATACAGATCTGCCCGCACTGGGCGCCGACCATGGGGGGCACATTTCCATCCACCCGTATTCCTTGATGGCTGCCCTTGGAGGGTTGAGTGAGGAAACTTTGACATTTATGAGCTGGAACGTACGGGGGCTGGGTAATTACAAGAAAATGAGGCTATTACAACTTCAGGCCGAGCGTCACGGGGCTAAAATCCTGTTCCTTCAGGAGACGCATGCATGCACAGAATATTGTGACAAATTCGCTAAAACATGGGGCCCACAAAGGTACTTCACCACCTACTCTACCCAGAGCCGCGGGGTCATGACCCTTATCCACAGGAGCCTTAGATTTGTCCCCAGTGCTACGATAATTGATCCCCTGGGCAGGTACGTGCTTCTCCATGGCACCCTACAAAATAGGGAAGTTATCCTGCTAAATATATATGGTCCCAATATTGATGACCCTCACTTTTACACACATCTTATAACTCTCCTGGATGGCTTCCCTCTGATACCGATTTTCTGGGGAGGCGATTTCAATACGATATTCGACGTGGATCTTGATAGATCTGGCTCCAGACCCCGTCAACTCTCCAGAGCTGCATACACCACACTTTCCTCCCTTCCTCGCTTGGCCCTGTTTGACGCTTGGAGGTTCCTCTACCCCAACTCCCGCTCTTACTCCTTTTATTCCTCGGTTCACGACTCCTTTTCCCGGATTGATAGATGGTTGTTATCCGACGATCTGATGAAAACCGTGTCTGGTATGGCAATCCTTCCTAGGACTCGGATCACTCCCCAGTGACTGTCACCCTATGTTGGGGTCTAGACCGGGACCAAACCAGATACTGGAGAATGAAACCACTTTCTCTCCTTGATCCGGTCTTTAGCTCGGAGATGGGGTCGGCGATCGAGGAGTTCTTCGAGATCAACACCAACTCCGTGTCTTCACAGGCCACCCTATGGGAGTCCTTTAAGGTCTATATCAGAGGCATTGCCCTTTCCAAGGAAAATGGTATCCTCAAAACTATTCGTAGGGAAATCGCTGGAAGCGAGGCCACATTATCTGCACTGGAGGACCAGTACGCTCTAGACCCAACCCCGGAAATCCTTGCGTTAATTGGCACGGAATTGGACACCTTTCGCTCGCTCGCAGACCGCGAGCTGAGGTTTCTTGATAACCCCGGTCGGGCAAGGAGATATGGTGAGGGTGAACGTCCTAGCCGTCTCCTAGCTAGACTTCTCCGCCGTGAGTTCGGTGCCCCACCTATTCCCGGAATTGAGAGACCGGACAGGTCCCTGGCCACCTCCCCTTGTGATGTCAATACCGAATTCCTTTCCTTCTATCAATCCCTATATGCACACTCAGACAACGCCACTACGGTGGAAATAGATGCTTACCTCGATAAACTCCCCCTCTCTGCCCTCTCTCCCGATACCATCGGGTCCCTTGAGAACCCACTCACCCCTGAGGAGTTCTCGGAGGCCATAGACTCCCTATCTTCGGGCAAATCCCCAGGCTCGGATGGTATACCAATCGAGTTTTATAAGCACTTCAAATCACTCCTACTCCCTCGTCTGGCAGCACTCTGGGAGGAGTCTGTGGAGGCAGGTCAGTTCCCCCCTCACTCCACGAAGCCACTATTACAGTCCTGCTAAAACCTAATAAATCCTCCACTCAATGCGGCTCTTACCGTCCGCTTTCATTGATCAACTGTGATGTCAAGATTTATGCCAAGTCACTCGCTCTACGGCTTATCCCCTTCATGCCACATATCATTCATCCGGACCAGTCTGGATTCATCCCGAGCCGCTCCACCTCCTTGAATTTGAGACGCCTTTTCAACATTATAAGTAGAGTAAGCCCAGGTGTACACGCGGTGGCCGAGACTCTTGATATGCAAAAGGCCTTTGATTCGGTCTCGTGGAGCTATCTCTGGCGGGTACTTTACAAATGCAAATTTGGCCCCACCTTTGTCTCCTGGGTCAGGCTACTGTACTCCAACCCCGTAGCCAGAGTCCGTACCGAGGGCCGTTGTTCCCCCCTTTTTCACATTGCCAGGGGCACTAGACAGGGTTGCCCCTTCTCAACCCTAATCTTCGCGGTGGCAATGGAGCCGTTTGCTGACATGCTTCGCCAGAACCATTCGCAAAGGGGTCTGCGTACAGCTGGCTCCTCAGATATAGTTTCTCTATATGCTGACGATGCTCTCCTCTATATTCGTTCCCCTGAAGTTAACCTGGCCCCAATACTGGAAGATATTGCTCTATTTGGACGTATCTCTGGTCTCACGGTGAACTGTTCCAAATCAACCCTCTTTCCGCTCACTCCCACCTCCCGATACCATGGGATTCGCATGGGCCCAATCTAAATTCACTTATTTAGGCGTAGTGGTGTCCAGGCACACCGAACGGGTCCTGGAGGAAAACTATCAGTCATACCTTGCAAATCTTACAATAAAAATACAGGGCTGGAACAAACTTCCGATCTCACTGGCGGGCATGATAGGAGTACTGAAGATGGTGGTACTTCCCCCAACTACTGTATAGATTTGCCAATATTCCGCAATGGCCGGGAGCTGACTTTTTTCAGGCGCTGACACGCACCCTAAACGCCTTCCTCTGGCACTCGGGCGCAGTCCGCCTTAAACTCAAGACCCTCTCCGCCCCCATGGAAGCTGGCGGCTTTGGGGCACCAGACTTCCTTAGGTACTGGCTGGCGGCACAACTCCAACATACTGCACACTGGTTCAATACTCTGGACCCCCCTCCCCACGTCAGGCTAGAGAGACTATCAGTCAGTGACCGTGACATTCGATCTCTGGTGATCACACCTATGCCAGTGATATCAGACTCACTGGACCCAGCGGCATGCACATCCCTGGCCTTATCCAAATCTTGGCAAATACTGGGCACCACCCATCCCTTCCACGGTAACCTCCCAATTTGGAATTTCCTCCCGGAAGTCCCACCCTCTGTAGTTCGTTCTTGGGCCGAGGCGGGTTATGAATTGCTGCGTGACATATTCGAACAGGGTAACTTCATTGAGTGGCCTGACCTCTCGGCTTCCCTCAGACGGAGACCCTCCGTTTGGCTCCAATATTCGTCCCTCCGTAGAGTACTCAAGCACAAGTACACATGCTTCCCAGCACTGCCTCCCGATGAACCTGCAATCACCAAACTAACCTCACCCATCCCCTTGAGGGGCAAAATCTCGAGACTATACACTCTGCTTCAAACCAGATCGCCCCTACATTCCCCAAACTGCAGCGCTCCTGGGAGACTGATCTCGGCCTCGAGGTGACCGATGAGCGCTGGGCCCATATGTGTTCACGTATCCAGGGTGTCTCCTTCAACTCCCGATTCAAATGAATTCAATTTAAGGTGCTTCACAGGTACCACTACACCCCGACCAGGCTACATCGCATCTCGGGCGACTCCTCCCCTAGGTGCCCTAGGTGTGGATATGATGATGCTGATTATATCCACATGATATGGTCTTGTCCCCGACTTGCTCAATTCTGGACCTCAGTATGCTCTACTATGTCGTCTATCCTTGAATCCCCCATTCCCCTATCCCCGATGAAATGCCTGTTTCATGATTTCCCTGAGCTCCACCGTGACTCCAGAAAACTTGCTGGCCTCTGTATGTTACTTGCTGTGTGCACAATTCTGCTTTGCTGGCATAGGCCTACCACCCCTACTCATGCACAGTGGCTCAGGGCAGTGACGTGGGCCTCCGACACAGAAGAGTCCTGGGCGACGCAGCAGCACGACCACTCCAGACCTAGAGATATCTGGCTGAAGTTTCGCTCATTTATGTCTCCCACTGACTCCGACTCGGATCCTGTATCCCCAGCCCCCTCACCTAGTTCATCCTTAGGCGGTCCTTGAATTTTTTTTGTTTTTTTTTTTTCCCATCTGTTTATGTTCCGACTTCCCATGTGTCCCCCCATGTGCATATGTTGATTCTTTTTTCCTTTATGTGCTTCGTTTATACTATGTGTATTTGTACCGATTGAACTGCTTTGATTTCATATGCCTTATTTTTACTCACCTGTACCTGTGTTACCAAGCTGAATAAATAAAAGTTTTAAAAAAAAAACAGGAAGGAGTGCAACCCTTTAGCTAAAAAGAACAGGGAGGTACAAAGAGTCTGCGTAGGCCCAATGCATGTAAAGAGGGCAGAAGGAGGACTGAGACCTCGTAAGGGAGGACAAATTAGAAGTAGTCAGGTTGGCATAGAGGAAACCCCAAGACTAGAAAAGAAAGGTATACAAGGGTTAAGGGAATAGTGACTTACCAGAAGGAGATGATGGCAACCCGTGGACCTCTCAACAAGCGATACTGCATGCGTTTCTAAGCCTTATTCAAGAGACTGTACAACGGATCCTTGAGGATAGAGGTCAGAAGAAACCCATAGGAAACTGCAGCAGCACTGAAGAGGTGATGGAATATCACGCCCAGTCTGGAAGAGCAGATTCTTCTTTTATTTCATCTAGTTATGTCGATCCATTTATATCAATAAATGACTGCCAGCAATCCCTCACATGTTCAGTCTTCTGTACATCCTACGTAGATCTCCTGACAGCTGCCATTAAAGCATTTTGGCTAAGGTTCTGGGGTTTGTCTCGGTAAGATTCTTTGATATCTAGATTATTCAAGGGATGTCTCCTCCTTAATCCTTTGTGCAAGTTTCAGCCCCTTCAATGGGACCCCCTTTCCTAGTATCTATCTTTTTTTCATTCCTGATCATCCTTTGGCCTAAGCTCCAGCACCTTTCCTTTGTGTTGCGATTAGAATCGGATCAATAATTGATTTTTAATATTTATTGGTTTGCATGTTTGGTCTTATTTGGTGTAATCCAAGCTACAGGCATTGATCTGTATTTGTTTTATGGTATTAATTGGAAGTGTTTGCACATTTATAATATTAATGACATGTAATACATGCTGTTATTTTATTTTTTGTATCGTTTACAAACAATTGATGCTTTTAGTGTATACTGTAAATTAATTATTGTACTTTGTTTACTAAACAAAGAGAAGAATATTTTACAATGGCTCCCTTTCAGGCCATTGGAATGTTGTACTGGAATTCCTGGACCCTGAAGAACAATTGCAGGTTCGAGCATTGATGGACTCTGGAGTGTATGGAACCTTAATCGATTTTGGTTTGCTCAAACATACCCATGTTTTTGAAAGCGTCTTCAGAGCCAGTGCATTCAGTCAATGGTTTTCTGTTAAAATCCAGTGTTACTAATGCCATAGTAACACTGCATATGTGGATTAATGTCAACCTCAAATGTATCTAAATTGTCCAATTTGATCTAATCCACACACCACACCTGAAAATATTTGGCATGTCATGGCTTACTCGACATAACCCTACCTATAATTGGCCTTTGTGGCCTGGGAATGGTGTCCGGTCAAATGGTCGAAAATAAATGGTCGAATGACCATTTGATCGGATCAAAATGGTCGGAAAAAAAAGGTCGAATTTTTTTTATTTATTTATATATATTTTTTTAAGTTTTGGTTGCTTAAACAATATTTTTAATAAAGAAAAAGGGGGGTTGGGGGGGACCATTAAAAAACAAACAAAAAAAAAATGACTGGTAACCCATGGGAATTTCTCTTCAGAGTACTGTCTAGAAATCTGTTACATGGAATGGTAATGACATGTGGTGCTTGCCTTAGTGTATAATCTGGTATGAGGTGGTAGCTGTCAACAAGTTCCCTCCGGAATACCACGACTTGAAGATATCTTCTCTCCAGTCAATGCTGAGAAATGACCACCTCATGGTCCATATGACTGTTCTATTGAGTTGTTGCCTGACAAGCCTATTCTCCAGGGATAGAAGCACATCCTTTTCATGGAGGAGAACTTAGAAGATGTCTTAAAGAAAGGTGTGATCCAGCATTCCACTTCACATGTACGGATCACTGATACTCTTTGTGAAGAAGACCAGAGCCCTACATCCCTGCATCGACTACAGAGAATTGAATAACCTCATGGTAAAGAAGCAATACCCGTTGTCCTTTAATACCAGACCTGATCAATCAGTTGCACATAGCTGAGTGGTTTATAAAGTTGGCTCTCTTGGGCACTTCCAGTAAGTCCTAGATCAAGGAACGTAGGAGTTGAACAGAGTCTTCAAAACCAAGGACGGTCACATTGAATACTTGGTGATGCTGTTCAGTTTATGTAATACACCTACAGCATTTTTTCAATATTTTTATAATAATAATAATAATAATTTGGCATTTATATAGCGCTATGAGCGCTGCTTATTATTACCCACGGTGTGTGGTGCTCATTTAACGCTGAGTTTGGCGCTGCCGGGATTCGAACCTGCGTTTGCAGGCTCTGCACGGATGTCAAAGCGAGCGCTCTATTCGCTGTGCCACTTGACCGGCTTATACCTGAAGTCTTTCTGGACATAACATGCGTTTTTTGTGATAGTTTACTTAGATGCAGGATCACCAGAACCAGATGTGAGTCTTACTGTGATTACGTGTTATTGCTTACATGCAAAAATGGAGAGTAGCATTTCCATGGACAGGACATGGAGTTCTTAGGTGAGGGAGTTTTCCTAAAGTACACTGGGAGGTAAGACTTCATAAAACTATCCCAATAATGTGTAGATCCCCCAACTCTTAGTATTAGTCTGTACTACTCAAGGAACCTTGGTAGAGTGGCAGAGCAGTCAGGCTTATCATAAGAGGAAGATGTGAGTTGTAGGTATGTACACTGAACCTAGTTAGTAATGCAATTCAAAGAAACAATAAATGTATATTAAAATATAGATGTATTATATATACAAAAGAATCACTTTTAAATACTTAGTACATTGAACCAAAACATTTTAGAATACTTTTCAAAGGCCACGGCTTAGTTTGTGGTTGCTTGCGGTTACAATTGTTACAGCATGTGACACTAATGACAGTTCTACCGTACAATCGGTAATAACGAGCACTTGTGCAAAGTAATACCGTAATTGTATTTAGTTAGCAAAACCGCATAAGATAATGACTTTTATGAAGGAAAACAGTTGGTTATTGTAATATTAGCAGGGTTTAAGGTTATAGAGACAGTTGCTTTCGCACAGCAAGGCTTTTAAAGTCCAAAACATAATCCTAGTTAAAGGCAGTTCGGAGAGGTCTCCAAGTCTTGACAAGCTGCAAAACATGAAAACGCCTACCGATATTTACTAGTCTCCAGTCTCTAAGATGCAAGAGGATACAACCAACGTTGGACACCATGTTAAAGGACTCGCTAAAGGGACACAAGAAGCAGCTTGGGTTGCAGGTAAGAGGGGGTTGCCCTGGACACCTCTATGTGCATTCCAACATTATGGAGTGACTTTTCAGATTAAGGTAAGCAATATCTTTTTCCCTACAGTACCGTTTGGTTTGAAGAAATGTTTGTGGCTGGATTCTCCTTGATGTGGCAGCACTGGACCTGATCTCCTGATTCCTTGGTCTGATGACGAAAGGAAGGACAAGGGACGGGATCTCTCAGCCGCAGTCTGGCATAGATTTCAGCAACTTCTCTGGTTACTCTGTGGTGTTGGTGGCTTTTCTGCAGCACCAACAAAGAACACGATTTGCCCAGTCAACCTTCTTCGATTCCTGGAGTCCAGCAGTCTGCTGAGGGGACTTGGATGAGTCAGATTGTGTCTCTGGAGGTTCACCTGGATCTCAGCAAAGACTTGGATGGATTTGGCCTTTCCATGATGATGCACTTGAATTAGGTTGGAGGTCTTGTGCTATTGGGGTTCCGCAAGCTCTGGAAGGTCACAGGACCTCGGGAGATGGCTCTGATTAAAGTTCGTCTTGGGACTGGTTGTTCCCAATAGTCAAAGGGAAGGAGTCATCCTCTTTGGAATTACTCTGTCGCACAGAAAACAGGTTCAGGACAGCAGTGGTCACTTCACTGTGTTGCAAAGGGTCTGCAGGCGTCTCTGGTCGTCTTCGGTTACATCAGCTTCCAGTGGTCGACTTGCCTTTCATCTCTGGAACCTCACCTTTTATTCAGTTTCATCACACACTCCTCTGCAATCTCTCTCCGCAGTTTACATAAAGGGTTGGGTGGCTGTCCAATCGGGGCAGCCAGACCTCCAGTGGACGCTGGTTCCATTCAGGCACTCAGGCGGACAAAGAGCAGGGGAGTGGAAAACTCCTCTGCCACTTCCTGCCTGCCCAGACACATTGGAGCCTAGGCAGGAATACCCAAGGGTTCCCGCCAAAGGAAGAAAATGCACACACACACCCTGACCCCCTCCCAGAAAGGTAGAAGAAGGGCTAGCAAAGAACAACCACACTAGAAATGGTGAAAAAAAGAAAGGAGTTTAGGTAGCCCTATTGTGCACAACCAGGGCTAAGAACATAGCCTGCAGTAAAAGATAGCACAATAGTTGTTAGAACACGCCCACTACCACCAACCACGACTAGAAGGCTGTCTATGTGACTAAAAAGTCACAGGAGCAGAGAGAAGGGGGATACTAAGTATCCCCTTGGCACTCCTTATAAGGTGGTGTGCGCCAATCTCTCAGAATATAAAGTTTTAGGAGAGATACAAAGTAGCGCTCTATCCTTAAGAACTGTAGTTGCCCTAGGATAAAGAGGAATCTCAAAGGATTCCCAGCAACACTGTTCTTAATGAGCTGTGTGCTGCAAAAGTAAAATACAGATGCCTTAAAGAGATATGGAGCAAAGTAGACTCCGTAGGACAGGTAAAACATAGAGAACAGAGTTCCAAAAGACACAGCCCATAAGAATGAATGAGTGGAAAAAGGCTCCACTCATTCAGGATTAAAGAAAAAGGTCTCTAAGTCCAGTAAAAGGTGCTGAGGGTCTCACCAGGAGAGGGGATGAAGCATACAAATTATATATTTCCCTAACATTAGGATATGTGCTGACTTCTAATAGAGTATTAGAGAATCAAGACAAGATTCAAGCAATCCTAGAATAGCCACAGCCGCATACCATGACGGAGGATTAATGATTTCTAGGCTTTGCTAATTTCAATTGCCGCTTCATTAAGGATTTCTCATCAGTATTGCAACCCCTTATGCAACTCACTAAAAAGAATGTGTCTTTCGAATGGACCTCTGCACCTCGGAATGTTTAGAGTTGTCTTCAACAGGCATTTTGCTCTGCACCTGTAGACAGACACAACTAAGCCTTTTGTAATCAATGTTGATGGTTCTGGTACTGCACTGGGGGGAGGTTTTGTCACAAAGGAGGCAAGGGAGTCTGCTGCATCCTGTATCACACCCAAGGGGTTGGATCCAGCAGAGTGCAACTGTCCAATATATGACAAAGAATGACTGGCTATTAAAGAATGATTTAGTCATTGGTGACACTACTTGACGGGGTGTTCCATCTTATAAACGTGCTGACCGATTACAAGAATCTGTCCTTTTTGAAGAAAGCCCTGTATCTGACTCCTCATCATGCCCGCTGGATGTTATTGTATGCACGCTATATAAATTGTCCTCCTGTCAAATTGCACAATAACGCTGATGCCTTGTCCAGATGCTCCTCTGGTCAAACCAATGGTAGGTCATATGAGAACTTTGGAACAACGGCTTAAGATATATCTGCAGGAACCTAAGTTCTTAGAATAGTTCCAGATGTATACAGCACTATTAGCCCAATGCATAGGGGCTGCTGACCTATGGGGAAAGACTATGGGCCTCATTACGACCCAGGCGGTAAGTTACCGCCTGGGCCGTGACTTTACCACCATGGCGTAAACTACGTTTACGCCATGGTGGTTGGCGGACTTACCGCCCCATTCCGAGGTTGGCGGGGGCGGTAAGTCCCCAATCCCCATTTACCCTTCCCCATTCCCATTTTTGCCCCATAGGGCATAATGGGAGTGGAGAAGGCGTTAATTACGCCACCGTAAATTACGGTGGCGTAATTAACTCCATGGTCCCTTAGCGCCATGGATTTTAACACCTGCTAAAAGCAGGTGTTAAAAGCGCCATGGCGCTAAGGGACCTCGTAATTGGCGGTAAGGGGTCGGCGCAGCTAACGCTGGCGTAAACCCCTTACCGCCAGGGTCGTAATGAGGCCCAATGTCCCAACCAAATAGGTGCAAAGAGAACTCCTACAATGCCCCTATTCTACTTCAGGGGGTCTTCCTGGCATTAATTAAACTCTTGTGATGGTTCCACAATGGTTTTGGTGACCCCCAGATGAGTAAAGACATCACAGAATACATCCACAACTATTACATGTGCATTGCAAAAACACAGGACAAAGGCCCCCGTGGGGTTCTAGCAACTGTTCATGAAAGCTTCTTGACATTGGGCAAAAATCACCATGGACTGTGTACCAGAATTACCACCCTCGATTAAAGAGACAGTTATTTGGGTCATCATGGACACATTGTTACGCTCACCTGGCTCCCACAGAGGCATCGATCGGAACTGGACAGCTGCGGTCTCCACCAATGTGATGCGTAGGGCAGAGATGACGGACTGGACTGGCCCACCTAGCTTCGTTTGCTTGGCCCGTAGGAATATTCTTCTGCAAATGGAGAAAGGGAATTAAGCACCCGTGGAGTTGAGCGTAAATGCCCCCACTCCTGCTGTTCTCCCCTCAGATCACCTTTGATGTCCCCTCTTAAAGTCTCACCTGATGGTTTGAAAAGATGAGCTCTCCATCCTGCATTGAGCGCAGGGGCGCGTTGATAACCAGTTGCTTCACTGGCTCGAAGGAATTGGTGAGTTCCAGAACAATATTGACTCTGAGATTCCCGGCAAGACGCCGTAAGTATAAAGCTCGTAAGAGTTCAAATGCCTGACCTTCACTCTTGTCCGATTCCTTGCAGGTTGCAGCTTGACCCTAATGAAGAGTTCCTCGTGGCAACCGGTAGTATTCTGGTAAGGATTTGTATTTTCCAACACAGTTCAAAAAAATAATGTCAATATGTAACCTGTTGCTTTCTCCTTTATTCAGGCGCTGAGAGAAAGTATGAAGTCTTGGGGAATAATACCTGCGGTGGAACACATCCAGATGTTCCAATCTAACAGAGCATCTAGACTGACCGCTAACGCCTACAGGCACATTTGGGATGCACAAAGTATCAGTTTAAGAACTTGAAAATTCCCTAGATAATTCCTCAGCCAATGAACGATTGTCAATTTCAAACCTTTCTAATTCAGTTCATTTGTTAACCAAGGACCAGTCCCTCAAGATAACCATAGTATGATCAATAAGGCTCTTCCTTTGACTAGTGACTAAAGTACCCCCCTGTTACAAGCTCTAGGACCTAGTTTAGACCACAGACGTGCAAATTCTACAGATTATCCATGCTGTCTCTTCAAGAGTTCAGCAATGTCCCATTCCATATCCTCACCATCTAGAAGACCATAAAATGTGCATAGTGGCTCAGACTGGAGATTAAGGTCACCTACTGAAAAAAATAGCTATTTAATACATCTCCTTTTTCAAATCAAGATTTTATGCTTATGAATGCATCTTCGTAATCTCGTGTAGAGATAAACTACGCTACCCAGGAGTACTGTAGTTTTTGTGCCCTTTTATTGGCGGGTCAGGCGCGTCTGGCCGGTTAGTGTAAGGTGAGTGTTATATTAGCTTTGCTTAGTGTTTCACTGTTGGATAAGATCTGCATCTATTGTTCCATTATATTTCCACTTAGGTGTATCTTCTGCATAGTATGGCCATGTCAAAGGTTGAACTTGTGCCCAAATTCAAATGAATCGGTGGGCAAGATGAGCCGGATCTTTCTTTGATTCTCCATCGGACTGTAGCTCTTCTTGTAATATCCCTTCTTCATTACCTTATCTTCCTCTGGGTGGTAGTCATATATCCGGCAATCCTTTTACTGAGCATGAAGTTAACATTCAGAACCTGAATTGTCTTTTACTTCCAACAAACAGAATTCACCACACATTGTGTGTCCATAGGTAACTCTTCTCCTGTAATAAAAACATCATTATTAAATACAAGCTCTTTGGTATGTCATGCAACTGAGTTGGCAGATTTTATAGTAGATTTTTCAGGAGTGGATTTAGTAGTACTTACAGAAACTTGGTTACAGGAAGCAAACAGGCATGCTACTGAAATTGTCACCCCTGAAGGCTATGATATTTTACATTCTGACCGAGTTGGCTCAAGAGGTGGTGGTGTAGCAGTTATATTCAGAGAATCTCTCACATTTTATTTATCAGTCACGCCTGCTATTAAGCATTGTGAATTCATGTGGGTAAAATGGTGTTCAATCAATCGACTACACTTAGTAAATCCATCATTTTTCGTGCACCACCCCTATTTCAAAACCTATTTTTGAGGAGCTACTCTTGGGTCAGTAGTCAAATCATCTTCTGATGTAATTCTTGATGATTTTAATTTCTGGGCATATAATGCATTGGACCAATGTGCTGCTTCTTCAATAAGTATTTTTGACAGCCTTGTTTTTTTTACAACATGTAAAAAGCTCTGAAAACATGGCTTTTCACCTAGAGCCCTTGACACTGACTCCTCCTGTTGCCCCCTGCTGTTTTTTACTTCCCCCTTCAAGTTTAAGTGTACCTGGTTGTAACAGCGCCTTGATGCCTGAGGATTGTGTGTGCCTAATAAATGTAAAAATAATTAATTAATAAAAAAGTGCCACCCACTCTGGAGGGAATATTCTAGATTGGATTCTAACAACAACAAAAAAAAGTTGTATCTGGTCTGATCACACATGTCTGCATTTTAATATCTCTTACTAGTCTGACTTTAAAAAATGTATTTTCGGATTTGACTACAGTCCTGTTCCAGAGCACCAGTAATGCCACACTGGAAGCTTTTCATTCCTTAATACCCCTAAACTGTTAACTCTGCAGGAAAACCTACCACTTGAGGTTTTTACCAATTCCCTTTGGACCATTACGAAGGATGCTTTCAATGTAATGGCACCTTTAAGCCTTATTAAAAAAAACAAATCCAATAATAATCAGTGGTTTTCAAATGAGATTCTGGAAACTAGAAGAATTAAGTGTATGGCAGAACGAAGTTGGAGAAAAACCCCTGATCGCTCCACCTTAAAGGTGTATAAGGCTGCAGTAAAAAGTTACAATGAAGTATTTTTCAGAGCTAAAACAATCTATTTAAATGAACAGATTACCTCTGTTAAATCAAACTCTCGAGAACTATTTCATATTTTGCGGGAGTTAAAAGGTACACCTAGTGAAACATCTACAACTATTAATGATTGGTGTCAAAAAATCCAGAATCGATTCATACAAAAAACTAATTTGCACCAATCAAAAATCTCTGATTGTTTAAGTACGCTTTCTGGACTCACTCTGGCTATTCCAGCTGTATGTTTGTCAGAATATATAGACTCTCCTTCCTCTTTTACTTTTAAACATTTCTCTGGGTCTGGGATTCTTAAAATTGTAAATGACATAAAGCCCACCTTCTGTCAGGAGGATGGCCTTCCTGCCCATCTCTTAAAAAAACTCTCGCCTTCCTTTGTTCACTGGGTTACCTGCCTCAAATAGTTTTTTGAAGGCTCTGTACCCGAGTGTCTAAAGGAGGCATGGATAACGCCCCTACTCAAGGAGGAGAACCTGGACCCTAATGATCCCACAAGCTATCGACCAATAAATGTTCTTTTCCTTCTAAAAATTATTGGTGAAGTAGCATATCAACAATATCGGGAATGTGTAGAACAATATGAAGTTCTGGCTGGTAGGCAATCAGGTTTTCGACAGAACCATGGGACGGAAACAGCGCTTAAAGATCTGAAATCTAACATTGTCAGAATTATTCACAATGATGGGCCTTACTTTTACTTCTTGACTTATCAGCCGCATTTGAATTGGTAAATCATGAAATGCTACTTCAAAGGTTGGTTGAACTAGGAAGATGTTCGAATAAGGCAGCAAACTGGTTCAAATCTTTTCTCGTACCTAGGATGTCCAGAGTGGCTAAGGAAGTCTTTCAGTCCAAATTCTGGAGTTCCACAGGGATCTTGTTTGTCCCCGTTGTTATTTAACATTTATTCTAGACCTTTTTGTGATCCTCTGGAGGGTCTTGGTTTTCATTTTGCAAATTATGCGGACGACTTTCAGATCATCGTAGAAGTGGTTGGATCATACTCTGATGATCTCACAAGAGTTAGACATTTTTGTTGCTATTAAGACTTTGATGGCTAATAATTCTCTTGCTCTACATGATAACAAAACCTCAGATCATGTAAAAACATTAGGAATTTCTCTGGATTCTATGCTAACCTTTAAAAAACACGTTTCATGTGAGTTCTTCCTGTGCATATATGACTCATGTCCTATTGCAAATTCACCCCTACCTGTCTGAAAACAATTGGACCCTGATTGCAGCAGCTACAATTAATACCAAATTAGACTACTACAATGGCCTGCTGGTTGGCAATTCCCAGGCAAATATGTTGAAAGTTACATTGGCTCCCAATACGCTTTAAGGCTTCATATATTGCGTACAAATGCATGGCCAATGCTGCCCCATCTTAACTCTGCTCTCGGATCGAGAACCCCCAGTAGACACACTTTGCGTTCAAATAAAAACAACTTACTGACACAACCCAGGTTCTCCTAGAAGAGTATGGGAGGTGCCATGTTTTTACTTTTGGGCTCCTATGGCATGGAATATGTTGCCCTGCATGCTTAGACCCATCCCCTCCATTGCTCAATTCAAAAAAGGTCTAAAATTCTATCTATTCAATGAAAGACCAGAGTGAGTTTATCAGATCCTCTCTATTAATTCTGGACATCTTTGTTTTTTGTTGTATTGTCTTGTGAGTGCCCTGAGGCCTTTGGGTGTGTACGCGCCATATAAAACCTCTATAGAATAGAATGATATTGAGGCCATTACCTCCTGAAGACATATTATATAGGTTCAGGAGGAGTATTTTGATTCCAATGCTTAATGTGAAACTCTTGAAAATCATTACAGTCTGCATTAAGTTTCAATATTTGCATTAACAGTCAAATTCATTGTATTCGTTATTTATATAGTGACCTTTCCCCATGTGGTTGGAATGCCTTTGGTAACTACAGTCCGTGGGTAGGAGGTTCTAAGAGTTTAAAATAAAAAGATGCTTGTGTTCATTTTTGCCAGGTTGGGACTTAGGTGGGCTGGCTAGGCTCTAGTAAGCAGCCCGAAGGTCAGGCATGTGCGTGGGTGCTGTTAGTGTTTAGGATAGAGTGCTAGTGCTGAAGATTCGATGTGTGCCCAGCTAGACCACATTTATTTTCGATGGTTGTCGCTGTATACTAATGGCAGAGGTGTTGAGGTACGTCAGGGGTTTTAGTGTGGACAGCTATGCGTGCTGCTAGACAAGAATAGCATAGCCATAGCTACATTCTAGGGTGCATGGATGGATGGCCGTGCCTGTGGCCTGTGTCCACATACATGGTCTAAGGTATACGTACCGTATGCTTGGAGTCCGACTGCAGTGTTTTTTTTCCCTTGGTCCAATGCGATTCGCTGGTCTTACTATTCGTGGTCTCCCTGGAATGAAAGTCTGCGTAGCAGGAGAGGGGCACAGAGGGGGAAGAGGGGGCACGGGATGATGGGAGGCCGATAGTTTGTTACGGGGTGCCTCTGAGAACGCTGCTGGCATCCGTGGGGTATTGGTGGATAGGAGTGTTGTTGTGTTTGTGTCAGCATTTGTTTGCCTATCTAGAGTGTAGAGTGGAGGAGGGTTTCAAGAAAAGGTAGGGAAAAGACAGGTTTTGAGGGCCTTTCTGAATGCCAGGTGATTGTCCATATTGCGAATGTGCAGGGGTAGGGAGTTCCAGATGGTTGGAGCTTGAACAGAGAAAGAGGATCCGCCCAGTCTGGAGAAGTTTTAATGTGGGACCACTAGGCGAGATGCTGTGCGAGATTTGAAGAGTCTTTGAGGAGATGGTAGCGAGGGATTTTATGTTGAAGGAATTCTAGGCCGATGTTGCGGACGGCCCGGTAGGTAATGCACATGGCTTGAAAGGTAGTGAGTCAACCAATAGGGAGCCAAAGGAGGACTTTTAGTGTTTGGCTGAAAGGTTCTCTGGGAAGTAGGTTAATGAGCAGGCAGGCAGCAGCGTTTTGGATTCTTTGCAGTTTCCTTAGCTGAAACGCTGGTGCACCTAGGTAAAGGCAGTTTGCGTATCTAAGTGGGAGAGGACGATGGAGATAATGGTGGAGACACCGTGAGGATAGGTGAGGTAACGGAAGATATGCCTGAGGATGCCTAGATGAAAGAAAGAGGTTCCGGATACGGAGTAGATCTGTTCGGAGAGGGATAAATCTTTGTCCAGTGTAAATCCGAGGATTTTCACAGAGGTGGAGGTTTCCGGTGGCGGGGCCTAGGGATTGCAGCCAGGGAATAGGCTGGGGGAGGAATGCTGTTTTCTGGCAGACTAGGATTTCAGTTTTCCCAGGATTGAGGATGAGGTGGTTGGCTGTCATCCAGTAGTCAATATCTGAGAGGCATGAGGACAGATCTGCACAGTTCGAGCTTGGTGAAGGATGATCTGCATGTCTGTGTAGTTGTAGCAGGTAAGAGTGTGGGAGCGGATGAGGGTTTAGATCTGAGGCCTTCAAACTGTGGGGCGCACCCCCCAGAGGGGTGCAGTCGCATTCCTGGTGGGTGGGTAATGAGACCCCAGCCTGAAATAAAAAACATTTAAAAAAAGTGTTTTTCTTTGTTTTTTTAAATAGCGAAAAGAAAAGGCAGGGCAGGGGCGGCTCATCCATAATGGGCGAGAGGGCGTCGACCCAGTGGCCCCCTCACCCATTATGGAGGAGCCGAGGAGCCAGCCCAGTGAAACACTGACTGCTCCCTCAACTGCTTTTTCCAGCTGAGGGAGTGCTCCTGGGCTGGTTGAACTGTCAAAGGGAACTGTCAACAGCCGGAGCGCCCAGGAGGGCAGGAGCCCCCTCTCCCACCTATCCCACGGTGCATCCAGTCAGCCACGCGACCCGCGACCTGGCTGCAACAAGAAGCCCTCATCACGGCCTGATCTGCCTGCATCAGCTGCACGCAGGCACAGCAGACCCCCTTTCTGCCGCCTGTAACGTCTTCCGACATCTCGGCACACTCGCTGCCTGGCCCGCCTCGGCTGGCCCCTCTAAAATGGCGGCCTAGCGCTTTGTTTACCGTTGCCTAGCAACGTTCCCCCGTTCGGCGCAAAGCATGCAGAATATCCGCCGGCAGGCGGAAGCCGGCCCCGTGAGCAAAGGCCCACGGGAGATAAGGCCCTGTTTGCCCCTGTTCGCCACGGGTCGCCTGTTGCCGGACGCTTCACAAAGGTAATTACTAATGAGCAACTTTGAAGTCTTTGCAACCGCCATTCCTACCTCGTGACTATCTGCTCGCCATTGCTCAGAAAATGCTTTGTACCTCTCTATACGAACTACATCCTGGATCCAGTTTCATATCACTTACACTGCCTCACAGTCAGTGCCAGATGTGAATAGTGGATTCATACCTGATAGTGCCTCTGCGCACCCTGTGGAAAGTACATTTAACATATCCCATGTAAGTGATTGCTTTAGCATACTATGATAAGTTCATAGCGCCTATCCTAGGTTGTTCTGTCTTGTTTATGATACGCCATGCCTTAGCTGTTCACTGTGGTACACTCACCTTGGCTGAACTTTACACTGCCTTGCCTAACTGCATTAACAACCTAACTATGCACACCCCTCAGCCTGGTGTATACTGCTCTTTGCTTTAGCTAATGTGCCTGATATTTGAATCTAGCTGCGCTGTATTTTGCACTGCACTCCCTGATGTGCCTGATATTTGAATCTAGCTGCGCTGTGTTTTGCACTGCACTCCCTGATGTGCCTGATATTCGAATCTAGCTGCGCTGTATTTTGCACTGCATTCCCTGATGTGCCTGATATTCGAATCTAGCTGCGCTGTATTCTGCATATTTGAATCTAGGGGCACTGAGACTGCTGTATATTGTGAAATGCCACCTAGTCTATCTACATCCTGCCACCTTAAAACTTGTCAATGCCTGTTAGCCTCAGTTAGCCCGCCTATACCTAGCCTTCTTAAAATAAACTGAAATATCTCAATTTTGTACCTAGCCAGTCAGACGCTCCTAGCTTGACGGCACTAAGCAATCTTACGTGCACCTGCGTTCCAAACCGCACCTGGCTTGTTTGTCGCATCCAGGCTGCTCGCTTTTAACCAGTTAGCATGTACTCCCTAAATCTAGTTAAACAAACTATTGCTGCCAACCTTAGGATAGCTAAGCTACCTCGCCTCATCACCTCCTCCATCATATTAGTAGCATTATCACTTAGCCTAGCTACTAAGGTTAGCATACTGTCCCACAGCACAGGCCACTCCCTACCCACCACCCATACCACACCATGCCGATATCACAACAAATCATAGGAACTATAGTGAACCAATATCAGGAAGATACTATCTTACAAAGGCCTTGTAGTACCGCAGACAGAAACCTTAAAATTCGTGCACGCCTACCTAAATTGCACGAACTACCAGCTAAGAAAATTGAACAACTCAATCTCCCAAAAAAAAAAACACCTACTGTCGAAGCCAATTATAGAATATACCAGGAAAGATAGCAATCCCATAAAACTCACACAAAACTGTTCCAAATCCATCACCACTGCTAGTCTCAGTACCTCGAACCCCAAACCTGAAAGTCACAAACATCATCTCAAAGGTGCGCTCATTAACGCTAGGTCGCTAGTAGCACATGCAACAGAGATTTCAGACATCATTCTCGCAGACAACCTCGATTTCCTGGCTATCTCAGAATCGTGGCTTCATGATGCAGCAGGCCCTGCCCTATCATTAGCAGTTCCAGACAATTATACCATCTTACGAGCAGACAGACACACCTCTCGAGGTGGGGGCCTAGCTATCATAGCCAAGCTTAGTCTTGACATGAGAATTACCACAACCCCTATTACGAAATCTTGCGAATGCCTTGCGGTCAAAATTGCCACCGCTAACTCCCAAACACTGAACCTCATCCTTATCTATAGACCTCCAGGTCCTACTGGAACCTTCGCTGAGGATCTATCTACAACCATATCCAACAACCTAAAAAGCACCTCCCAAACAATAGTGCTAGGGGACTTCAACCTAGGCTATAATGACGCTAAGGATATCCAGTCCACAGCTGCAGCTCTGATCCTAGAAGAACTGGGTTTCTCCCAGAAAGTTAACCTTCCCACTCATGACAAAGGCCGCATCCTTGACTGGATAGCGGAACATAACTGTGGAGTAACCATCACAGAGACTGTACCCCAGATCTGGACTGACCACCATCTATTACTATTCACAGTAGCTACGAACTCGGCCACGGCTCAGTCCCCACTTGCCCCTCCCATGCCCACGAGGAACAAAAAACGTATGACTGCGGAAAAATTGCTGCCCATCATACTACCACATCTGAACTCGCTCCCAGCGAATACGGATCCAAATGTGCTAGTTGAACAATTTAATTAAACTATCAACACAGCCCTTGACCACATAGCTCCGCTCAAGCTACGTAACAGTAAACCGAAGAAACATCTCAACTCATGGTTCACTCATCACCTAAAAAAGCTCAGGCTAATCAAAAGAAATCTTGAAACCACCTGGAGACTCTCTCCCTCAGCCGAAAGCAAACTCAACCTAGCCAAGGCATCTTCCCAATATAAGAAAGACATCTTACTAGCCAAACAGGAAACGTACAACACCAGAATATCACAATCTAAATCTAGTGTCAGAGAATTGTTCAGCATCCTTAAAGAACTGGAAACTCCTATTGCCCCCCAAGAAAACTGCACCTAGGATAAAAATTGGTGCTCCAGCATACAGTCGGCCCTCACCAACAAAGTAGCCAATCTACAAACTAAAATTGCCCTCAAAAAAGCATCTCTTACACCTCATATCCCACAGACTATAGTTCCACCTCTAAAACCTAAACAAGAATCACGTTTCTGCTTCTCTAAGGTATCGACCATTGAGGTAGAAAAAGTTATCTTGGGACTTAAACCATCCAACTGTAAAGGCGTTCAATGCCCTGCCCAATTAATCAAGGATGCTGCGAGAGAATTATCGCCATTCATAACCAAACTCATCAACTCATCCTTTACCACAGGCACTGTACCGAATAACCTAAAAGAGTCCTGGGTACCGCCACTCCTAAAGAAGCAAACCCTTGACCCGGCCATTCCTACCAACTTCAGGCCTATTACGACCGTGCCCTTTCTTCTAAAAATCTTAGACAAAGTGGCATACATGCAAATACAAAACTTCCCTGAATCCAACCTTTTACTTGGAACACGACAATCCGGATTCCGCCCACAGCATGGGACTGAGACAGCCCTAATCGATCTCAAGGCCCAAATAGATCAATGTAGAGACAATGGCCAAGCAGCCCTTCTCCTACTGCTAGACCTCTCAGCGGCTTTTGATTTAGTCGACCATACAGTCTTATGTAGCCACCTAGACTCTGCCGCCCACTTCTCCAAAGAGGCCATAATATGGATCAAGTCTTTCCTGAGTAACAGAACTATGAGAGTCTTCTCTCCTTCAGCCTCAGCAGACCCGATCCCCATAACATGTGGGGTACCTCAGGGATCCTGTGTGTCACCCACCCTCTACAATGTATTCACAAAGCCACTCTTTGACGAAATGGATCATCTGGGTATTGCCTACACCAATTACGCAGACGATACCCAGATCCTCCTCCCGCTTTCAGGAGACTACGTCAGGGATCTGGCTTTAGTAAATAAAATCTACAGCATTGTTCAGGCATGGATGGCCACACACGGCCTATGCCTGAACGATGACAAAACTGAACTCATTATCCTAGGCACCCCGACATACATAACCAAACTCAGCCCGTATTATGCCAATTTCATCATCGATGGGAAAAACATAAAAGTAGCGAAGGAAGTGAAGACCCTAGGCTTTTACCTAGATGCCACCTTGAACTTTGCTAAACAAGTTAACTCCCTAGCCTCAGCTACCGCATACACATGCAAACTCATCAGAGCGAGCAAACAATTCCTTTCTACAGACAGCTGCATCACGCTTGCCAGAGCCCTCATACTATCCAAACTGGATTATTGCAATGGACTATACATTGGGGCTAATAAACAGACTATTTATAAAATCCAGGTCCTCCAGAACAATGCCCTGAGAGCAGCTCTCAAGATTAGCAGAAAGGAGCATATATCCTCGGTAAGAAGAGAACATAAATGGCTATCCACACAGGATAAAATTCAACTCAAAATTGCCTCCCTCACCCACAAGTGCCTCAACAACAAAGCACCACCATACCTCAAGGATAGGCTACACCCTAGAACCTCGACCAGACCCACAAGAACAGCAAATGCTAACTGCCTACAAGTCCCGCGATTTAAACTTGTGACTATAGGAGGACAGAGCTTCCCAGTCAAGGCAGCGCAGCTGTGGAACTCACTACCCCTTGGCATCAGAGAACCCCAGCCCTTTGCAAAATTCAGGCAGAACTTGATCAATTGGCTGAGAGCAAATGACGCCTAACTAACTACCCTGTCCTGACTGTTTCCATTGGTAAACTAACTGAAGCTCCACTGGCACCCCTATACCAGACTATCTAAATCAACTTCCTTTTGCACTGGAATATTCCTGATACCTGTATATATTATTGTATACTATATATTGTATGTATATTACTACTGTATATATTATTGTATACTCCCGATAGTATACCCACACCTGTAAAACTGTGTTGGCTCTGGACCTAGTTCCGGCCGTGTATATATATGCCTACTATATACTGTATATTGTATGATACCCTTGTACTGTTACTACTTATTATGTACTTGTAACTAGGTTGAGCATATTCTTGTCCTGTGCGCCCTGATGCCCCAGGGTATGGCGCGCCCTATAAATAATAAACTAAACTAAACTAAACTGTTTTTAACACATACAAATTCAACAATCTAACCCATCATTTTAAAATATTTCCCAGGGACTGAACCCCGCCGAACCTCCCTTGATTGGTTTGGGCATCCGCGCTACGCACGGTCGCTATCGCATAACTGGGGCAAATATTTGTCCCTCCACTTAAAAAATACACCAGACACCAGGTCTGTGCTGGGAGCAGGGTGGGGGAGCCCAGGGTCTGTGGTGGGGTGGGGAGAGCCCAGGGACTGGGTACGAGTGGGATGAGGGAGCACAGAGTCGGTGATGGGAGCAGGTGGGAGAGCCCAAGGACTATACTGGGAGTCGGGGTGCAGTGACGGCGTGCAATAGTTCATAGCCATTTGGACTTACTGTCCACTTGGCATTTTTGGGGGGGCCCGGCCTGCCCACATTTTGCTGAGGGGGGTCCATGCAAAAATGTTTGAAGATCAATGGTTTAGATAGATGTTGAAGAGCAGGGGAGATGGGGATGCTCCTTGTGGGACCCCTTTTGTTACTGGTCGTGAGGTGGAGGCGAACGGGTGGAAGAGCATGATTTGTGAGCGATTGGAGATGAAAGAGGAGATCCAAGAGAGGGCTGTTTGTTTGTTTATTGATTTATATAGCGCACCGAACCCAGAGGTATCTGGGCACATTACAAGAAAATTCCAATTATTCAAGTTACAGATAGTTACAGTAGTTATGTACAATAATACGAAACACTGGGACAGCATAGTAAGATATACACAAAGTTACAATGCAATACGATTCAATACAGTAATTTACATAGTAGAAGGCAGTATGTTACAAATAGTTACAGTAGTTATCCTGATGTTATGGAGTGGTTGAGGATTGAGCGTGTGATATTGCCTGCACAGGTTGACTCTAGGATGATTTTGAGGAGGGTGGGCAGGCAGGTGTCCTCAGGTGAGCCTGAAAGGTGGATTTATGCTAGGAGCAAGAGGAACTCCTGGTGTCAGTTGGGAGAGATGGAGGTGAAGGTGTGTATCTAAGGGGGTGTTTTGCTTTATTGTGGACACCTGTGGAGATCTCGTACTTACGTTCGCATGGGCCTTGCAAAATTAGTTATTGGACTCAGACAAAGAGTTACACATAACATGTTGGTTATAGTTATAAGAAAAATGTCGCGGTACAGGCTGTTTATTGAATTAGAACATACAGAAAGAGAAAAACAAACACAATCTGTTATATATAAACAAAGAAAAAATGCTTCACCATTATGCTTGCCACAGAAGATACCTTCATCTCGGCCACTATGACACTTCTTGGTCCCACACCAGGTAGGCAAAGAGATTGATCTTTCTAACGGGATCTGGAGTGGAGCGTCCTCCCTATCAGTAAGACTGCACCACCTGGGGTCCAAATTCTAACTCTGTATCCCAAGAGGAAAAACTTCATCTCTTATGGGGCTGCTTTCGATCCCCGCCCCTCGTGGGTTAACATGCTTCCCTCGGCCGAAGAGCAGACAATAAGCATGAGGCACAAACATAGTGGAATATTCCAGTTAGAAGTGGAAAAAAGCCATCTTCCCTCCTTGCCGACATTCCCGCTACTCCTTATCACTGCACCTGCAGAGTGCTCAGACTCCCTTTCTAGCTTGTCCTTTGGCGGACAATACAATAACTATTCTCCCCGGCTTGGTCATCTGTCATAAATATTTGACCTAGCTTTCGCAGCAGAAATACAAGTTTAATGGCTGAGCCTAGAGCCCAGAAAAACGTAGGCTTTCATTTCTGTTTCATTGCAATAAATGGATGTGAATATCCAAGATGGCTGCGCATCAGCACCATGCTTTCTGGCTCATTTTGCACATGCACTAGAGGGGGGGTCTCATTGGGTGAGTGCATGCATTTTAATTTAGAGATGATGTCGGAGTGTCTGTCGATAGTGACATTGTGGAAGTTTTCTTATAAGGAGTCACATAGGGATTGGGAGATGAGTGGGGGTAGGGTTAGAGTAGGCTGGGTAGTTGAATTCGGAAATTATTCTAATGCAGTTCCTTACTCGAGTTGCGAGAGTTTAAGATTCTGTTTCCATAGAATGCTTTCTTGGTTTTTCTGATTTCCAGTCTGTATGCTCTGGTTAGTCTTGCTAAAGCGGTTTTGTTCTGGGCAGTAGGGATGGTTCTCCAGGTTCGTTCCAGATGGTGCTTGAGGGTTTTTACTGATTTAAGGTTGGCGGTAAAGCACCTGGGGTGGGTCCTGATCTCCGAGAGGTACACTTAGTTGGGGTGAGGGGGTGTAAGGGAATTCGAGAAGCAGAGGTTGAAGATTTTGATGGCGGCTGGCCTTTCATGGACGAGAGAGGTGAGGTGGAAGTTGGCTAGATCTGGGGTGATAACGACTTTATTCCATAGCGGAGTGAGAAGTGTTGGGGTTGGTAGTGGTTGGCCGTGGCCTTGGGCATGGACCGCGTTGGTCAGGGGTGCAGAGAAGAAGATTTCTGATTGAGCAGTCCATAATAGGGGGTGTGGGGTAGTGTGGATATGTTTGTGGTGCTGAAGATCGAAGGTGTGACCTCCAGTGTGGGTGGGTGTGAAGATGTGGTGTCAGGTTGAATGCTTCTAGGTTGTTTGTGAGAGATTGGGTCATAGGGTTTGTAGGTGAGGCAAACCAGATGTTGAAATCCCCTATGATGGTAAGTGTTGGATGGAGGTTGAGGTTGGTTATCAGAGCTTCGCAGAGTGCGTCTATGAAGTTTTTGTTGTAGCCAGGGGGTCTGTAGATGAGTAGGAAGCTGTGTGAGGCGGAGGGTGAGAGAGTTTTACCAGAAGGGATTCATAGTCTGTGGTGTTGGCTGAGGTGTCCTTAATTATTAGTTGGAATTGGTGTTTGTGGTGTAGTATAGCAAGTCCTCCAACCCTTCACAATCTGTTCCGAACAGTAAGGTTGTACCTGGGTTAGAAGGCCTTGTGTGCAATGGGCTCGTAATCGTCAGCAAACCAGGTCTCTGTGATGAAAGGGACGTCTGGATTTTCTTCTGTAATGAGGTCAAAGATGTGGTATTTGTTTTTGGAGACTGACCTAGTGTTGATGAGGTCGCAAGAGAATTGGTGGGTTATGCTTGCAAGTGCTGGATTGGTCGGGTTGGGAATGGAAGTAGGAGCGGGACTGGAGGAGGCACGGGTGGGTGGGGGTTCATAGAGGGTGTGACCAAGAGATGACGTTAGGAGAAAGGGGTTGGTCGGGGTGGGCAGGGGCAAAGGTGTGGGTGGTGGCGGGTGAGGGGAGGAGGCGTGGGGGAGTGTAGGTGGAACTGGGGGGCAAAGAAGGGAAAAGGGCTAGGGGCCGGCTTGGGTGCTGGCAGGGAGTTTGGGGTCCTATAGTGAGGTGGCAGGGTTTGGGATCTGGCCTGACGGAAGGGTAATGCTAGGAGGTGCCTGAGGTGGCCTTGGTCTGGGCCTTTCCTTGACTTTTGGGTGGCCATGGGGTGTGGGTGAGAGTAAGGGGGGGGGGCTGTGGAGTTTGGGGTTGCTCTTGCTGTACCAAGAGAAAGGAAGCACGAGTTTGGAGTGGGGGTGCTATGTTGTACAGGAGAGGTGCGAGCAGAAGGTGCAGGTGAATAGCTACCGGTAGGGGCAGGGTGGGAAGGGTGTTTTATTTGGGTTGCTGGGCGGTCCAGTATGTTCTGGGGATCAATGTTTTCTGCTCCCTCTCTCCATCTTGTCCCTCTTAATTGAGCAGAGCGAGATCTACGTGGAGGGTGTAGCAGGTCAGGGAGAGGCAGGTTGGACAGGGGAGGAGGAGCGATGTATAACTTGGGGTGCTGATGGGTGGGCACTGGGCCTCGGGAGGAGCTGGGCTGTTGGGATGATGGGCTGTGTGTTAGGGATGGCTGGGCTAGGGTGTGGTGGCTGTCGACAGGCCAACTGGTGCGCCAGAGTGCGGCTCTGATTTCGCCAGTATGTGGATGGTGTCTAACCTGTGGGAAGGGTACATCAGATTATGTGCCAGAGTAGAGGGGGCACGTACAACTGGGGTACAACACTAGATGTACATTTACCTGGCCTTGGGGCACCTGGTCAGGGCAGTAGGAGCCCGTTTTTTTACCCCTGGATAGAAGGGGGGTGACACGCCTAAAAGGTGGTAACACAGTGGACAGTAAAATACAGTAGCACCTAGATTTGGGCCACCTGAATAGCAGGAGAGATGCCTACATGGGGACACAACCGTAGACAATATACAGTAAAATACACTAGCACCTAGATTTGGGACACCTGGAAAGACGATGAAACGCCTAGATGTGGTAGAATAGTGGAGACAGTAGCTACAAGGTTTGGGATACCAGGGTGGAGGGGTAAATGCCTTTGCTGCAAGTACAAGAGTGGACAATTTGCCTAGATGTGAGACGTTACTGCCTGACCCAATCTGGCTGAATGCGAGATATGTTAGACTAACACACTCTACCTAGATGCGAGATATGGTTAAGTGAAACAGCAGGCTTAGGCGTTGGATATGGCGAACATACAAATGTGCAACAAACTTCAGGCTTTTAGATAATATGATAATAGGATTGGTTGGACAGTCTAATGGGAAGCAGTAATTGCTGGCCCCCCTGTCTGGACCTCGCTGACTGACGGCTGCAGACAACAAAGGCTAACACGGGCCAACACGGGCCAACACGGACTTGAGCTGCTTCTTCAGGAGCTGCCCTTTGCCTCAGGGACGTTAGCTGGAAAGGAGATGCAATGGGGCTGTCGTACATTACTGAATTAAAGAGGTAAATAGGGCAACCACTGGGTTGGGGCGGGTAAGAAGGCGGGCAAGAGTGGAACCAGGAAAGTGCTAGAACTCGGGGCGCAGGGAAAGCACCTGCCACAGCAGCAAAATATTAGCAGGTGGATACCTGCTGGAACAAATCTGATCTACAAGGAGGCTGCTGGTTTTAGAGAGCACGCCCATCCTCGCATCACAGTAACCCACTGACACAGGCAGACTATGGTGGAGAAAGGGAAGCCAATCACGGGCTGGGGGCAGGCTGGGAGGCGGGCGGAGTGGAACCAGGAAAGGGCTTGGACTGGGGGGCAGGGAAAGGACTTGCTGCAGCAAAACTGAGCCGCACGCTGGCCCGCCAGTATGCTTAAGAATACCCACACCCTATGCCAACCCTCTCCAATGCACAGCCCAAACTCCCTACCCTCCACCACTCGTTCAACAATGCCCACACTGACCCGTCCAACACTTTCAAACCAACCCCACCAAATCTCTTGCATCCTCATCGATGGCAGGTCAGTCTCTAAAAACAAATTTAACTTCTTTGATCTTCTCTCAGACAAAAAAACAGACGTCCTCTTCATCACAGAGACCTGGGTTTTCTGATGATTTCCAGGCCTTCCCAACCAGCTACAACCCTGTTGTTCAGAACAGATCGGGAGGATAGCTCAGGGGCAATGCGCTCATCTTGGAAGCAAGACAACACAGAGAAACACAGGTTTGATCCCTGGGTCCGTGCTTAGAAACCTCTAGGTATTGAGCGCATTATAAATAACCAATTACAATCGAGAAGGGGTGGGGGACTTGCGATACTACACAAACATCAATTTCCTGTGCTTATCAAGGACACCTCAGCTAGCACCACAGACTATGAATCCCTTCTTGTAAAACTCCAACTCTAACCCTCCACCTCGCACAGCTTCCTTCTCATTTACAGACCCCCTAGCTACAACAAAAACTTTGCAGACGAGCAGAGATGATCTGACAACTAACTTCAACCGGTATCACTACATATTATCCCCACCAAAAATATCACCGTACATATGGTCGTCTGGAACGGCCATAGGCAATATTTTTGGGGGGGATAATTTTTGGGGGTTTTGGGACCAGGGGCTGCAGGGGTGTCCCCCGCTCCTTTAAAAATAATGCAGGGGTGTCCCCCGCAGGCTCCATGCCTTAATATCGGCGCAAAAATATAGCAATAATTTTGTATGGCAATATTTTTGCTGGGTTATTAACACATGGAACCCTTCAACCTACATCCAGCACTCCCCATCCTAGGGGATTTGAACATCTGGTTTGACGCCCCTTCAAACCCTATGACCTGATCGCTCACAGACAACCTGGAAGCCTTCAACCTGACAACGCATGTCTACGCCCACCCACACTGGAGGCCATACCCTTGATGCAGTCTTTAGCACCACAAACATATCCACACTGCCTCCATGCCCCCTAACATGGACAGATCACTCAGCAATCTTCTCTGTACTACTCTCAACCGATGCCCATGCACAAGATCATGCCAACCACCACCAACCTTCACACCTCTCACCCCACTCTGGAACAAAGTCCTTATCACCCTGGATCTAGCCAACTCCCTCCTCAACTCACTCCCGCACTCGCCTTCCAGGGTGCCCCCACCTCTCCATCAGACTCTTCGCCCTCTGACTCTGTAAGGCCCTCACACCAACAAGACGGCCCTCCCAGAGATCAGGTCCACACCCAGGTGGTACACCGCCAACCTCAAACCGAAAAACCCTCAAGCACCACCTGGATTGGACCTAGCGAACCAACCCAACCGCCCAGAACAAAACCGCCCTAGCAACACTAACAAGGGCCTACAGATTTGAAATCATAAAAACCAAGAAAGCATTATACGGGAACAGAATCTTGAACTCTTGCAACCCCAAGAAAGGAACGGCATAGAATTATTTCTGATTTCAATTCTCCGGGCTGCTCTAACCACCCCCCCCCCCTCACCCAACTCCCAATCCCTATGCGATACCTTATCAGAACACTTCCACAACATCACTATTGACAGACATTCTGCTATCATCTCTAAATTAAAAAGAATGCCCCCACCCATCCCCGTCCAAACTC
The DNA here is from genome assembly GCF_040938575.1 of Ambystoma mexicanum. Taxonomy (NCBI): domain Eukaryota; kingdom Metazoa; phylum Chordata; class Amphibia; order Caudata; family Ambystomatidae; genus Ambystoma; species Ambystoma mexicanum. Next base: position 1,320,901,590 of record NC_090934.1, read on the forward strand.
CCTCCTGATACAAACCTTTGCTTCTTTCGCTCCTAGCATAAAGCCGCCCAGCAGTTTCTCCCAAAGACCCACACCATAGGCCTTAGGCTGGTCTACCAATAGATTAGAGTCAACCAGGTTTCTTGAAAACAGTTTTGTTTTTCTAATAAAATCACACCACAAGACATGAGATTAATTCTTCAGTAAGCCAGCAATGTTCCATATGATAGATATAAACCCTTCTGCATAGAAGCTAATATACCTTCAAGGGTATTTATAGGAACAATAATACTGGTACATGAACATTATGTCAATCTACTGCCCCCAAACTACTATCTCTTATCTACTTTTGTAGTCAGGGCTTCATAAACATTACCACTATGTATGTTGGCTAAACCATTATCAGACATAGTACAACAAGGGTCCATTAGCGGCCCAGCGTTAAATTGCTTCTTTTCAACCACTCGCTTGCTCTTATGCACTACCTGAGTATTTATAAGAGGGGGTGCTCTAGGTTCTATACCAGAAAGGAATGGTAGATATGTTCTGAATGCAAGTAATGGAAGGCCATCTACAAGGAATTATTTTTTAAGTTAAATACAGATGTAGTTGTTAAAATCATTACCAAAAGCAGTGTGCAGTGAGCACCTTATTATATCTTAACGAATTACAAAACATCACCGGTTTGTGTGTCCAATTCAATGTATAAACTTGTTCAATAGAGAATCCACAAGTTCCTTGGCAGCCCTAGGTAATTTAGGCACATTAACCATATAGATCACATTTGTCTTTAGAACATTCTGAGAACAACTAAGAGCCAGCCTTAGTTCTCTCACCCATTTTCCTGGACATAATCAGTAACAAAGAGACCAGACTTAGGCTCTATTAATATATCCCTGCTATGCTTACTATTATGGTGACGGGAGCTTATTCAGGACATGCTGTTCTATTACTTTAAGCATTCCACATTTGGATAAAGGGTCTGGGTGGATATGCTCTGCATGTTTATGGTTGCGTTTACTATTTGGCCTATTAGATTGCTCCCTATTCTTTATGTTTAATGTATTTGCTACTGTACTTAATTACTATCCTTAAGTAAAACATCCCCAATTTACGCACTATTAATCCTGCTACTGGAAAAAGACTTGCATGTTCTGAACATTTCTTTCTGGTGCCTTTCAGTCCCCTAAGTACATGTTTAACCATTTCCCTCAAAGCAACCATCTTCCAAAGCAACATCCACAATTGACAGAATTAGTAGAAATTGCATCTGCTGGCTTACCACATCGGACATCTGGGTCTATTGTTCTCGGTGGAACCAACCGATCAGGATTTGAAGATTTCTGAGCATCAGCAAGATGCAAATTATTATTAGAAGTCAAAATGATGGTTCCACGGGGCAAGTCTAAATTCACTATTTTATCCATAGGCTCTTTTGAATATGCAATTTTGCCAAGACTCTTATTGTCAACTGGGACTATAGCACATGTCACTGTAAAAAAAAGGTTGGAATGGTTTCAGAAGGCTAATCTCACCTACTTCAGATTTAGAATTCTCAACATCATCTGATAACTCTAATCCATTAGAGAATGAAACCTTAATTAAAAAGGAAAAGTCTTTATAACTTCAGTTAATACAATCCACCTGAGGGTGATCAGTTTTACTAAAATTATCCTTGATAATTTAGTTTGAATTTGGAATCAAATCTCCACGTTAAGGTATGGTAGTATGAATTTCGTTTGGAATATTATAGATGATAGACGCCACTGGGAGTATGGAAAGCATTACTCCCTGCAAGTTCAGATCTTTCCTAGATTTAACAGTCTAATTCAAACACGTTTTATTAGGTGTTTTGGTTACATTATCAGATTTCTTAGGTAGATTTAAATCAGATTAATGTATCTGGGTAATGTTCATATTACCAGATTTAATACAATTAGAACCCCATGATCGTGAGGGGACGTGGCCAGCAGCCTGCAAGATGGCCACTTAATTTCTCCTCACTCTATGTGAGAAATATTTACTATGGGCACCTAATTTGTGTACTTTTCTTTCTAAACCTAGCATTAAATAGTTTGTCTAACTTCTTGTCAGTCGTCCTTACCTGAATTATAATGGTGAGCGTTGGTGAGGTCTCAATGGCTCTCACGCTCGTTTCGTAATGGGAGTCTGCAACTGGAGCCCTTTCACATCTGTGAACATGAAGCGCTTGTGTGTCTGTGGAGGGGCTTGGGGCACTGGTGATTGTGTGCACCGGTTAATCTTCGTTCTTCTTGCTGACTCCGACAAGAGGTCTCCTTTGCCATCTGCACCACTGCAAACTCTGCTGTGAAGGTACACGCCCACCATCTGAGGTAACGTGTCGCATGAAGAAAGCTACACTTCACTGATGCTACATTTTGCATTCAAGGCCATCTCACCCCTAATGCTCACTAATAATACTGCAGCTGATATTTCTTTTTTTTACTTTCATCAACAATACCATTATGTGGAATTACGACTCAGGAGACAGGTGGATGCTGAAATAATATTTAATACTGAGATGGAAGTGGTCTTCACATGTCAATAAAGAATAATTGTTCAAACTGTTTCTTCACCGATATCTCTTCCTTCCAAAATATACTGGTGAAATTCCCAGCTTTCTCCTATCTCGAGGTGTCCGGATAGGCCCACAACTCTGCTCGTCCTTCACTTCCTTCTTCCGTGTCCTGGGAATAGAACAGACAACGTCAACGTGAATTGGCATGCTTTTGTTCCTTTCCTCAGTTTCAAATCCCCACCAATCACCATGGCCCCTGCCTAGCCCTCCATTCATTGGCTCCTGAGGCTTCGTCCCGCCTCCCTCAAAGGCTGCAGTCCCGGCATGCAATACCTCCTGCATCCGGAGTTCTGGGGGAAGACCTGTGGCGGCCACACCACCGCGCCTCCCATGGAGCCGCAGCCAGGCCGAATATGGGCGGACCCTGGCGTCGCGCTTCCCTCTCCAGCTGGGACCTGCTCCGCGGCTGCCGCAGGATGTTTCGTGGTGGCACCGATTCTGTCCCCCCTCATCCCGTCTCAGAGGGGCCGCAAGGGTCGCCCCCCCAGCCAGCTTGGCTGTGTTGAGAGGTAAGTGGGGTGTCATGTTGCCACAGCTATACGCAGCGTTTCCTGACGATGCTGTATGGACGATATTAACAGCCGTCATTAGCCGGGCTCTTCCACTGCTCAGCCCCTCTAGGCTGTCTGTCCTGGGTGTGCTCTTAACCTTCTGTGACTCCCTCCTTGGTGCTCCCTTACACATTACCTTGGCTGTGTTTATTTACCCTGAATATATCAGAAACTAAAGAAGAACCACGTAAATTCTCACCCAATGATCTCTTCTCATTCAAAATGGACAAAATATTATGCAAATTATCTAATATTTGCTCCTTGATGTCAATGCTACATTATATATACAAGAAGACTTCGAATTATTTCACAATGAAAAGAAAATTTTATCAGGAAGATTGGGTGATGCTGAAGATCCTATTCCAGGCATTGAGGAATGGAAGGCATGGAAAATATGCAACAGAGAATATTGCAGCTAGAGGCAGATATTACTAACCTGAAGACAAAACTAGAAGCGATAATGTTAGTTTTTAAGGAATCCCAGAGAAAGCTGAGCAAAATGACCCAATTAAATTCCTTGGAAACAGTATTCCTAAAGCATTCGACATTACCTTCCCAACCCCTTTGGAGCTACAGAGAACTCACATGATAAGGCATCAGTTTGCTATAAATAATTCCTCTCCTAGGCCACTCATAGCATGATTTCCGAGACATCAACAAGCTCTATTAGTTCTAACAGCTGCCAAGGAATAATCTATTATTATTGCAGGCCAAAAAGTCTTCATCCCACCAGACTTTTCTAAAACAACGCAACATAAAAGATTCCTTGAACTGAGACCTGCCTTACAGAAACTTGTTATTAGATATCAATAATTCAAAGAACTTTATTCTGCAAACGTGCTATAAAAGCCACAAAGATAAAAACATAAATGAATAAAAAAAGGTTGAAATACGATCAAGCCAAAGTTCATCACAGATTTAAAAAAGATACATATAGTGAGTGCAATGTACCAAATAAAATTTAAAAAAAAGAGTAATAAGGGCTCTTTTTAGAGCACAGTGGGGAGATTCTAAATCACAGCCCCACTGGCACTTGATAATAACATTGTTGCCAAGTAATCACATTAGGAGATTGAAATCATCTGTACACAAAAGACGGTTATTAAGACACTTTTCCTCTGTCATTAGGCCCATCCATTTTTTTTCGTCTCAAGAGTTAAGCTCTGTGGACGTATTGGCCAACACAGCTCACAATGTATGGCTTTTTGTCTCCTTTGCATAGTTTTAATGCTTCAATGGTGGAGCTAATGCCATCTTCCCTGAGTACGGGATGTAGATATGTCACCCTCAATGTTTTTGTGACTACACACAAAAACAGAAAGTGGGTTACTGTCTCATCTCCCACACCACATAACAGGCAGACCTTTGAGCCACTCCCAGCCCAAAAGTTGGTTAGAGTGGCAATTGGCAGGGTCCCAAACTACAGTCTTACATAAAGCGATCTTGCATATGGGAGCACAAATAATTAAGATAACCTTCTAGACCAAATTCTGGTTTGGAGCTGAGATACCCCCAACTCTTGGCAGTCTTTTGAGTTTAGCCTCGTTGACTTCAAGCAGACTTTTTGTTAATGTGGGCCACCCAAGGAATACTTTTGCCACCCTCAAGGCACAAAAGATGTTTCAAGGCCTCTAACTACATCCCCAAATTCTTTGAAGCTCCAGTGCCTCACCCTATTAGATATGGCTTACTTGACCTATTAGAATGATTATCACAATTTCAGATGGCCCTACTAAACAATTCCTGGATCCTGATGACCTGTTCGCTCTCATACAATCACTTGAATCTTCATCCATGGAAACGTTTTTGACACACAATCCTCACCCATCTTCGAAATCCAGTCATGAAGATCTTCATCCTATGCAAGCAGCCTATAAATGCCACAAAAGCAATATTAGAAAATTCAACTTGTTGCGGAACAGATCTGATTCAATTGCATCTACTAATACTTCAGACATTCAGGAAAGAGCAAGAGCTAAATCTAGGTTTCCAATTAAAATATAAGATCCTTCCTTATCCTCCCTACAAGATTAATAATATCCTCCTCTATTTCATTCCACTCCCTTATCTCCATTCATCTTTATTCAAGATACTTCATTAAACCATTCTTGCTGAACTATCTAAACTTTTGTCCCTTTTCTTCTTCATTTTTCTCTATGTTTTTACCCTTGCCACCTTTTCTCACTGTCAGTCTTTTGGAGGTTTGCAGCTATTTGTTCTCCTACTCCTGGTAGTCCCAAGAAATGCAAATATTGCTTCATATATTTCTTTCATTACTTGTTGTCTTTCTACTTTACTCTTCAACATCCAAATTCATCTATTCTGCCCAGTCACTTTATTTATCTTTTCTTACTCTTCTGTCCTTTAAAAATCATTTTGACATCTTTAGACACTATTCTATGTTCCCTTACCCCTGTGTTTTGCCTTATATTTGACTACGGTTTCTCCATTATTCATTATACTATGGACATTTTCGTGCATAGAATTTCCTGTTTTTACTGATATGTCAATTAAATGTTATTTGGTGCTTCCATTATTGCTTTTTTCTTTAAATTCTTTATTTACATTTAACTATACAAGAACATATAACTCACATAAATCAGTTATAATAGTACAATCACCCAGCATTGCATCCAAAAGGAAACTGATACTAACTGCAGGTGAAGAAGAGGGAAAAAAAATAACCTAGTACGTATTAAAAAAAAAACTCCCAGACCTTAGCATGTAAGTGTAATTTCCCCTGCCTTCTGTAAATCATCTTTTCAATAGCCGCCAAAGAAACCATCTCATCAACCCAAGCATCTGAGTTAGGCGGGACCCGGGACTTCCAGCTCCTCAAGATCATTTTCTTGGCAATCGACACACCCCTAAACAAGAACTTTTTCTCAGACATGGATAAATCCTCAAGTAAGACACCACTGCCCAAAACCATCGTCCTAAAATCCAAGTCAATACTGTGATCCAAGACCCGTAGACACATAGTACAAACCTCCTGCCAAAAACCCCTGACCCAGGCACAATCCCAAAGTAAATGTTCAAGAGTGGCAACCTCCACATCACAACACCAACACACATCAGAATCAGACATGCCTCTGCCCTCGAGCCTCTCCGGGCACCAATAAACCTGGTTGAGAATTTTAATTTGCCTAGAGCGCTCACAAAAACTGATCGAGCAGAGCCTCACATTTGAACACATCTCAAGCCACGAATCCGCAGTGATCTCGCAACCCAGCCTTCTACTCCACTCATCTAATAGACCAATATACACTTTGCTCGCAATCGACTGACAGGCCACCGTGAAGAATTCCAAGCTCACAGACTCGTTTCCATCAATCTCGCCAATGCGTCTCTTTAATTTCCTGTAATCTGCAACCGAAAGATTTTCAATAGTGAAATTTGCGCATAGCACATCAAAATCAACCCACACCCCATCCCTGTAGACATCACTAATCCAATGAACTCCACCAACAAACCAATCCGGCCAAAATATAGGTCTTCCACCCTCTGTGATTGCTTTATTATGCCAAAGTGAGGCTGAAGGTGATTTCAAAACACTTGAACCACACATATCATGAGAGCCTTTCCACACATCCCGCAGAAACTCAGTAAAAGGAGATCTCCTACCATGCTTGCTAACTGTCGTAAGCGCAGCTCGCGGGGCAAGAGGGCCCAATGAGTTCGCCTCCACCACTGCCCAAGCACTCATAGAATCACTCAGAAAAGGAAGCAAAAACTGGCACGAGAAGGCTAAATGATACGCCCTAAAATTGGGGACCCTAAACCCCCCCCCCTTCTCAACAGGTAACTGCAGCTTCCACAATTTAAGCATAGGAGGTTTCCCGTCCCAAAGGAAGGACTGTAAAGTCATATCAATTAATTTCCATTAATATGGACTAATCTTCAAAGGGAGCATACTCAAAACATAATTGAGTTTCGGGGATGCAACCATCTTCAAGGCGTTCACCCTGCCCCACAGTGACAAACGCAAAACCGACCACCTCTGCGTAGAAGATTTCAACTCACGACAGGCCTCCCCCATGTTCACCTCCACCAGATCACTCACCACTGGAGTCAACTAAATCCCCAAGTATTTCATTTTGCGTAGACACCATTGAAATCCATAACCAGTCACCAATGATTTAGCACAACTCCCCGTGATTGGCAAAACCTCAGACTTTGACCAGTTTATTTTATATCCAGCCACCACATGGAAACGATCCAGGATGTTCATCAAAGATGGCAAACAAATCTCCAGATCCCATAGAACTAATAAAAGGTCATCTGCATAAAACCATATTTTCTGCTCAACCCCATGGAAGGACACACCTTTCAAGCACAAATCACCCCGCAAAGCAATAGCGAGTGGTTCAATGGCTAGCACAAATAGTAAAGGTGAAAGCGGACATCCTTGTCTGGTGCCCCTCCAAAGGCTGAAAGTTCCAGACAACAAGCCATTAGTTTTAACATCTGCTGTGGGACAAGCATACAAAAGGGAAACCCAAGAAATATATTCATCACCCAAATTCATTGTCCTCAGCACTGTAAACACATATTGCCAATTAACATGATCAAACGCTTTCTCAGCGTCGAGAGAGAACACAGCCAAGTCCTCATCCAAATTCTGGGCCTGTGACATGGTCAGCAAAAGATTTCGAATATTGCTAGATGTTCTATGTTTTTTGACAAAACCAGGCAGATCCATGTGAATAAGTCTTTGAATCACATCCTCAATGCGCAAAGCAAGTATTTTAGCTAGGATCTTGTTATCTGTATTTATTAAACTTATCGGCCGATAACTGGGAGTTAAGAGACTATCCTTTCCTTTTTTCAGAAATACAGAAATGGTAGCATGATTGGTTGATTCTGGAAGCAATCCCACCTCCTTGGACTCAATATACATATCCCTCAAAAGCCCCAGCGCCGCTTCAGGAAGAACCTTATAAAACTCAGCCGGTAAGCCATCAGGATTATTCATTCCATTGACATTCCAAGAAGAGACCAAAAGACGAGACCCTCCAATGTCAGACATGCTAAAAGATCGAAGAAAGTCTAAAAAAGACCCCAACCAAAAAAACCACAAAAAGCAACAAAAAAAACAACCCTACACAACCTGAAACAGAAAAAAGACGCCAACGCTGAAAAGTGCAAAGAAAAAACCAACCCAACACCCCCGGCACCCCTCCCAAATAAAAAGAAAACTCCATAGCGTTGAATCCTATGACACGCCCCTCGGCAAAACACGGGTAATACATCAAACAGGAAGAAACTAGAATCACAACCCCAACAAAACCACTCCTAACAAAGACCTAACTCACCCTTGCTCCACCCAGCCAAAAAGTGTACACAGTAGAAGCTGGTACCACAAAAGTGTATAGAACATGCATCCCATACACAATTAAAAGAGTTACAACCCCTCCTAAAGAACCACTGTCCCCACAAGCCTCCCCATCCCATTAGAAGAACCAAAATGCGCACATAGTCCACCAGTCCCGCAATATCCCAACATCCCAATACAGCCACATTACGAGTAGGTTCTAAAAGTGAGCATGTAGTCAAATGCAATAGCATAAAGCCCCAAGAAAATTCCAAACATAGCAGGATGGATAAGCAACAGCTCAATATGAAATAAATAATAAAAGTAAAAGAAACATTGTCAACCACTAACACACTACTAAATAATTAAAAACATTACCATCTGTCAATTAGCATTGGCATAGACAATAGCAACATGCAAGTAAGTGCATTTGAAGGTCCCAGTGAGTGTAGTATTGACATGAGAGCCAGTGGTGCAGTTTGAGCAAACGAAGAAATGCCCACAATTCCAAATGTTCCCAGAGTTTGTGCCAGAAAATCAACTGCTGTGCCTCAGTGGTGATCCACAATGATCACACATGCCTGCTCTAAATAAAAGGGGGTTTCCATACACCAGTTCTAAATGTTTTCTCAGCCAGTCACCCACTCGTATGGAAAAGTGAACAGAAGTTGGGATCCTAAAACATGAATTGTTTCTACCCAGCCGCAGTGATGGTAGGTGACTGGACAGGACACGTGGAAGAGAAGTGGCGGCATTCAAACGCTGCATCCGGCATTAAGCAGTAAAAATTCCAGAGTCCAAATAATGCCTTGCTAGCACCCGACCCCCACTCACATGCCAACATCAGGATCGTGAGGACAGGCAGGCGGAAGGTGGAGGCGTCTATGTAGGCACCAGCAGGTTGAATCCCAAACAACGATGCGGGCCGCAGAAGGAGCGTGGAAGTTGCCAATCCCAACAAAAATGAGACGCCAAGCAATATTAAAGAGGCACCGGAAACCAAAGCGAGCCCACGTTCACAATGACGTAGAGCCCAATGGAACAGCTGAAGACAGACACCAGCCCTCAGCACCATACGGAGCACAGCATCTCCCCCTCCGCACCCCAAAAGTCACGTAGCCCGAACCTGCACCGATGTTTATATTTCCCCCATCTCACCGCACTTCCACGACCACGTGCAAGCCACACGCACTGCTTCACTGTACTTCATGTCAGCCCCAGTTCCAGCGGGGTCCGGGTGCGGTTAAACGACTTCCAGCCCTCACTCTGCAGATCTGCAGCACCATTTCCAGATACAGACGCAGCCCCGAACTTGCCCAGTCAGCTCTGTTCCATACGCACACAGCCGCACCAGAAACAGGAAATGATCATAATTCTAGACGGAGCATGTCAGCTGATCGGGACAGCATTCAGGTACTTTACTCGAAGATGCATCTTATGAAGCCACTTCAAAACGAAAATTCCATACACGAACGAAGCAACGTTAACTGAAATCTCGATTGGGTGCTATTTTAACCAATATAAATAATAGAAAAACACAGTTTTATACTGACAAAGTCAATAAAATGAAACAAAATAAAGGCAGTCTCCCATTTTAGTCAGCAATATTATTATTATCAGGAGCATGCATCTTCTCCAGCCATGAAAAGGCTTCCTGAGGGTCAGAAGTGGATCTGTTACCATCAGGCAAAACCAAAGTCAGATTGTTAAACCTATTCAAGAAAGCCTTTATCTGCAGAGGGATCTGTTACCATCAGGCAAAACCAAAGTCAGATTGTTAAAACTATTCAAGAAAGCCTTTATCTGCAGAGATGTGGCACACTCTTTCACTCCTTTAAAGATCTTCCTTGCTTCCATCACCTCCTTAAGGTAATCAGGGAACACATACAGGCTTGCCCTTAAAAGCAACAGAGCCCCTGATCCTGGAAACATCCAATAAAGATTCCTTTTTCCTTGCCAGAGCAAATGCCACCAGGATGTGTCGAAGGTTTGCACCTGGAAGCTTACCAATCCGATAAACATGGTCTATGTTGCTCTCCAGAAGAGAACCCACACCATAGCAATCCTTAAATATCTGTAAAATCAACGGTAACAGTTCTTCACTCTTAGGGTCTGAATGCTCTGCAACTCCCACCAGCCTGACATTCCTCTCTCGCAATCTGAAATCCATCTCCAAACAATGATTTTTCTCCTTCTGTACATCAGCCTTCAGGGTTTTGTAGGCTCTGTAGCTTCCAGCCATTTCAGACCCCATATCAGAGGATTTCTTCTCCAAATCAGTTACCCTTGTATCAAATCAAATTCTTTAATGTGATATAGTATGAAAATAAATTCAAACTTTACACATATATTAATAATCATCAAACCAAAAATCACTACAAATAACATCTAATTCAAAATGCAAGTCGAGTAAGATAAGAGAAGTTGAGAGTTTAAATTAGAAGAAAGGTAGACATGGTCACTAAAGACCTTCGGATTATTAATTACATAATTTTAAAACGGCTTTGCCTATTTTTCAAGCACCCTCAGGTCACTACGTAAAAATCAAGGTTAAGGTTTACTCAAGTTTCCACTTCATGTTCTATCTGTTGCCAGATATTATACAGGGCTATGAATAAATTCATATTCAATGTATTGGTACAGTACTGCCAAAACCTAAATTTGGGTATAGTAAGCGGATCATGCACAAATTCACCCAAAGAATGGACAATAGTCTTCTTGAGTGCTCTACATTGCGTTAGTACATGTCTAGCGGTCTCTAGGCACACAGCAGATTTACACAGTCGGCAAGTTCGCTCGTATTTACCCTTAGTAGTTACCCTTGTATCCAAATGCGTGACTTTTGTATTCAATTCTGCCATGGTAGTTTTAACTTCAACCATGTCCATGGCCGCCTGGCGCATCAATTTGAACAAATCTTGAATACTTGGGTTCTCTTCATCCATTTCTGCAATCCGTTTCTGTTTTTTAGAAGTAGGATTCTCAGGTTCCAGGATCTTTTTCTTGGAATTCATATCAGCAATAAATGTCTTCAGGGAGAAGGCCAGGAGCTGAAGGCTTAAGCTGCTTTCACCTTGGCCACCATTCCGGAACTCCCATTATTGCTTTTTTCATCTCTAGATAAGTCTCATTTTATCTCTGCATACTATGAGCACTACAATTTTAACCTGGAATGTGAAAGGTCTCAACCATCCAATCAAATGCCAAAGAAATCTTATCTCAGACGTCTAAATCCAAAATGAATATTGTCTGCATCCAAGAAGCACATTTGGAATCTGAAAAAGAAAATAATAAATTTGGCTTGGACATATTTTATTTTCTAACACTCTTCAACAACAGGAGTTAACGCAAATTCCTATTAACAAAAAGGATACGTCTGACTGCTGGATTTATTAATGCTAACATCAACATCTTACCTACTACTATTGTAAGTATTGGTCCTGCTAAATTGTCCCAAAACCCTCGGTCTCCATCCAGTAAATCTTATCTTTGTAAATGCACTATTAGTTCCTGCTATACAGAAGTCTCTGAAATTGGCTCTCTTACTGTGTCTGATCATGCCCAGGTCCTTACTTCTCTTGTATGGGAACCCTGTTATAATAACTTATCTAGATGGAGATTTAATACATCCCTTTTGAAAGATCCCACTTTGATTTTTTTTTAAAACAATCATTTTATAATATAATTCTTTATTAATATTCGTGCTGAAGACACTTGTATTGATAATAATTGGGAAGCATTTAAAGCAGCAGTGAGAGGCTTCCTCTTAACATATGTGGCTCCTAAAAAGAAACCAGCTGAAAAAATCTCTAATGATTTACTTCAATATATTAAACTAATTGAATCAGGTTATTACAATCACCCATCTGACAACACTTTAAAAGAAATGATGACTTAGCGCATCATATTTAATAAAATATATACAGAAAAAGCTTGCAATTCTCTGCTCCGAATTTAAGCAAAATATTATGGAGGCTCTAATAAAGCGGGCAAATTGCTAGCCTCATATTTAAAACATAAAAAAGAAAAATCCACAATCACTTCTATTATTGATCCATCTGGAAGAAGAATAACAAAAAATGATGTGATTAGGAAAGCTTTTATACATTTTTACTCAGAACTCTACTTACCAGATCCTAGAATAGAAACTTCCGAAACAAATTAATAGGTGACAAAACATACTGAAACCCTGACTCAACTAGTGGATTTACCCCGTCTAGATGAACACATTAACTTGCAAGAATTCGAAAAAGCTATTTTAAACCTAAAAATAGGGAAAGCCCCTGGTCCGGATGACTTTTCTACCGATTTTTAAAAATTCTTTTCAAAATGATTCTTCCCCAAAGCTTCTTGAACTTTATGATAACTTTTTTTACTCAAGGACAGCACTTCAGTGCTTTTACGGAAGCTCTTTCAATCCTGTCCCCCCAACCTGATGAGGACAACTCGCTTATTAAATATTAACGCCCTATTTCGCTAATTAATTCAGACTCACACATGTTTGCAAAAATTATAGGTAGAAGATTAGAATATTTCTAGCCCATTCATATCCATGCTGATCAGACAGGGCTTATTAAAGGGTGTTATTCCTCTTCTAATATTAGAACACTTTTCAATATTTTATCACATGTTCAAAAATCAATACATCCCATGGTCCTTCTTACACTAGATGCTGAGAAAGACTTAGATCACCTTTCCTGGTCCTTTATGTTTGACTCTCTCAAATGGCATGGATTAAGTCCCACCTTTTCTAGATATATAAACATCTATACTCCTCACCTAGTACATGCCTCTGTATTATTAATTCCTTTTCACAACCTTTGCCTATTTTGAGAAGAACCCGTCAGGGCTGCCCATTATCACCCATGTTATTTATTTTAGCCCTTGAACCACTCCTGCAAAGCATTAGAACAAATGAGAACAGCTCAGGAATTCCTGTAGGAAACTATTTATTTACATTATCAGCTTTTGCAGATATTTTACTTTATCAAACCCTATCCATTCTATTCCTAATTTGATCATGGTAATAAACAATTTATCTTTTGTCCCTAGTTACAAATATTGTAACGCTTACCTCTGGTGCCCTGCAGGAGTGTCTGTTCCGGACTGTCTGGTGTGTTGCCCTCTGCAATGGAATGTGTGTCGGTGTGGTCCAGACCACTCCCTTCCCACTGTCCACTGAATGGCTATAGCCCAGTGACCGTTGCAGTGGGAGTGGCCTAGTAAGGTTTCCTGGACCCACAGTTGTTATGGAACAGCTAGGACGAGGACCTATGGGCAAACAAGTGACAGGTTTTGGTGTGTGTCCTCTTACTCTCCCCTTGTAGTGGAACGGAAGGTGCATTTTTGCGGGTGCAGTAGCCTGCTGAGCTAACCATATTACGTCCTTAGATGGCTGTATTAACAGCTAAGACTAACAGCTTATTCAAAGTATGTGCTAAATGCTGAAACAGATCATTATAGATGAATTAGTAATGTGTTGTGTTAGTAGTGCCTGCATTAGTAGCATAAGAAGCTACATTGAATGTGCAGGCCTCAAAGGGGTGGAAGGCTACATTGTGCATAGAAAGGCAGGGCAGAGGCCCAAGTTTAGTAGCTAATAGAGACATGTATTTGAGTGTTTGAAGCATTATAGCACCTATAAAGCCCCTGTCTTGTAGCATTATAACACTAGCTAGCAAAGCACAGGGCCGGTAAAGCTTGCCCACTAGAGGTTAATGGCAATGCATATTATTGGAAGCTTCTCCTGGAATATTCTTTATTTGCAACCGTCGCGCTGCCAGCCTTGGTAAACAGTTCCTCTTTCGCATGAGAAGGAATGGTACGGCCTCGTACGCACTGATAATAAACATTACTCAATTTGCAGATGGGCTTTGGGGGAAGGAGCGTCTTCGAGAGTTAGCAAGTTGGCTTTTTCCAGCAGTGAACATGCTTGCACGAAGAACGTTCTAGCATAGTGCGTCATGCTGATTGACAGCACAACGGTGAAGTATGCGTGCACACATGAACCGGGGGGGAGATTCATCCGTGGACTGCCGTGGAGCAAGTGCCCGGAGCGTGGTGATGCTCCTTGTTGCGCTGTCATCTACAGAGCTGGCTGAGGATTAACACCTGGCGATGAGCAGCAGTTTGTTTTAGATGACCAGGGTCCCCCAGCGCTAATAATAACATACAAGGACCGTGAGACTGTGTTCTGATTATTAATGATTTCTCTAACTTGAATTTTCATTATGTCCAAATTGCTGATAAATGTACTGTTCTTTTATATTGTGCTTTCTGTCTAATAAATGCTAAATTTATGCTGAAGGTGTTCTCTCTCTAACATTGTGTTAATGGCCATTGCATGGAGAACCTGTCTGGGGGTGTGATAGGGTAATTTATTGCAAAAGGGGCTGGTCCCAGGGGGTGCAAATACCCTTTTCACGACATTTGGCGTAGTCTTATTGGATCCTGCAAAGCCATGCCAGGCTGCAGAAATGATAATTGTGTAAGAGAACACAGTGCAGATTCAGGGGTATGCTGTCGCATTTCCATTGTTGCCTCACTGCAGCTCTGAGTCAACAAAATGAAAGTACTTGTGTGTCGGTTTGCCACGACCGATAGCTTGTGTAGTTAAGATTTCCCCCTTCAGTAAGCAGCAAATGCTTGGGTGACTTACTGCTTGGGAATGAAGCCAGGGAGCAGAAAGTTGCGCGCAAAGTGGGAGATGACTATGTGCATGTGCGCTCCAAGGAATGTGTAAAGAAGGATTTATTGCCTTTATTGCTTAGATAAGGAAAACATTGCATGTGGTTTCCCTACTAAAAGGTTTATATTTGTATTGCAAAGTGAAACAGAGTTCTTGCCCTATTTTGGCATGAGGGGCAGAAAAGTTGCAAAAGTATTTGACATGTGATATGATATGGTATTTATAACGCGCCTATACACAAGTATTTCAAGGCGCGACGAGGCAAGGGAGGGGAACAAAGGGAGGACGGACAGGGATCCTACTAGGCCAGGTGTCATTCAGATCACGCAAGTGCACGGGCGGGGGCAGGGACAGTGCAGTACATGAGAAGATGATAACAATAATAAGTGATGGCCAACAAGTGGCAAGTGCACACATCAGGTGTAAAGGGCTGGTAGGGCGACTGTAGGGATACAGAAACAGTCTGCTAGTGCGCGGGTTGCCAGGTGGGCAGTGCAGGTGTGTGACGCTGGCAGGGGTGGGACCTGGGCCCGAGATCAGAGGGTGTCCAGGTCGCCAGTGCAGTTCAGGTAACAGCAAGGAGGTCAGCAGAGGAGAGGAGGAGAAAAGGCGGAAGCAAAGAGGAAGGTTTTGAGGTGCTTCAGGAACTGGAGATGGTTCTCCTCGAGTTTAAAGGAGGCAGGGAGGCTGTTCCAGAGGGAGGCCCCAGCCAAAGAAAAATCTACCACCAACTCGTTGCTTGGAGAAGCAACTGACCCTGAGGGAGTTGGAGATGGATGAGCAGAGAGATCAAGAAGGAAGATATTTAGGAAGCGAGAGTTGAAGGTATAGAGGCCCCAGGAGGCCTTGTGGACGATGCAGAGGGTGTTGAACTTAATCCTCGCGGCCACTGGTAGCCAGTGCAGAGATTTCAGTCCTGGAGAGATACGATCCCTGGGCTTGAGGCCAAGGACAAGTCTCGCAGTCCTATTCTGGATAAGTTGCAGAGGGCGGAGAGTAGAAGCAGGCAGATTTAGAAAGAGGCTGTTGCAATAGTCCAGCCTAGAGAGAACCAGAGCTCTGGAGAATGTGAGCTTCTGGGGGAAGGAGAGGAAAGGAAGAATAACTCTGAGGAGGGGCAGTTGGTAGTGTGACTTCTTAGAGACGTCAGAGATGTGAGGAGAGAAGGAGAGTGTGGAGTCGAAGATTACCCTGAGGTTTTTAGCCTTAAAGGTGGGAGCAGGAGGAGGACCAAGAGAGGCCGGCCAGAGAGCTACAGGGAAGGAGAGAGCGGGTGTACCGATGAGGAGAATCTCAGTCTTGCTGGCATTAAGGCAGAGATCATTGGTGGCACACCACTCCTGGATAGCAGAGACAGTCAGAGATGAGGGAAGGGGAGGAGGAGGCCGAGGGTAGCCTGAAAATGAGCTGGGTGTCATCCGCATAGCACTGAAAGTTGGGGCAGAGAATGGCGATGCGGTGGGCAAAGAGCGCCAGGTATTGGTTGAAAAGCCAGGGAGAGAGGTTAGACCCCTGGGGGACACCACAGGTAGAGTAAAAGACAGCGCAGAGGAAGGACCCAAGTTGGACCTGGGAAGGTCGTCAGAGAGGAAAGAGGTCAGCCACGCCAGAGCCTGACCAGTGATACCCAGGTTATCACATAGACGGTTGAGCAGTATGGCATGGTTGACAGTATCAAAGGCAGAAGAGAGATCAAGCAGGATGAGGACGCAAGGGGTGTTAGTATCGAGGTTGGAGAGCAGGTCTTCACGGATGGTCAGGAGAGCAGTTTCTGTGCTTCTGGCAGCTCTGAAGCCAGACTGATGGCCATGAAGACAACCAACAGATTCAGTGTGGAGATTCAGCTGGGAGATGGCCAGTTTCTCCAGGAGCTTGCCCAGGAAGGGAGTGATGGAGATTGGGCGATAGTTAACCGGGCATTAGGGATCGGCAGAGGGTTTCTTAAGAAGAGGGTGCACAAGGGAGTTCCTAAGGGGGGATGGGAAGACTCCAGTGGCGAAGGAGTGATTGCAGATATCAGCCAGGGCAGGAGCCAGGGAGTCCTTGATAGTTTTGGAGGAACAGGGGTGAACCTGTTTTGATGAGACTTTCATAGATCGGACTTGTCTAGAAATTTTGTCTGCGGAAAAGAGGGGAAAGGCAGAGAAGGAGGGGAGGAGAGGTGGATGCAGAAGGGTCAGAGGAGGAGCAGGAAGTTAGAGGAAGAGAGCGAGGACAGGATGTCCTAAGTTTTAGAGATGAATTGAGAAGCCAGTGCCGTGCAGAGGGCCTGGGAAGGGACAGGAGAGGTAGGGACTGCGGCAGGATTGGCCAATTCCTTGCAGAATTTTAAAGAGTTCAGCCGAGTTGTTAGAAGCTGCAGAGACACAGGCTTGGATATGAGCTCTCTTGTTGGTTAGGACAAAGAGCCGATATTGCCTTTGGAACATGCGGCAGGCCAGTTTGTCGGAGGATGTACATGAAGCACGCAATTTCCTCTCGGCCACCCTGCACTTGCGTTTCAGGGTGACAAGGTCGGAGTGGTACCAAGAGTTACACTTGGCTTTGGGCTTCACGTGGATTCTCATGACAGGGGCAAGGATATCAAGAGTATCAGAAATAGCAGAGTGGAGAGAGGAGAGGGATGTGTCAGGGTGAGAGTCAGCCAAAGGGTGTAGTCCTGCGTAGAAATGACAGAGGCAGGAATCCACTCGGGGAAGATCAGGGCTACACCCCCACCAGAGCGGTTGGACCTGGGTGTGTAGAGGATCTTGTAGCCGTCGGGTAGGAGCATTTCAAAGCTTGTGACAGAGCTGGCCGTGAACCAAGCCTCAGTGAGACTGAGGACATCAAGGTCCAATTCTTTCAGAAGGCAGCAGATAACAGAGGAGTGTTTGACAGCAGAGCGAGAGTTAAGAGTGGCAATTTGGAGAAGGTTGCCATCCTTGAAGGACTTCCGGGGAGGGGTACAGATCAGAGGTACACCCTGCGGTGGTGTAAAAGAAGCCAGAGAAGTGGCAGAGGGGGAAAGGGAAGGCAAGGTTGCCAGGGAGGAGGCAGAAGGGGGAGGTGAGGTAGTCACAGAGAGGGGAGAAGGGACAGCAGGAGAAGAAAGGAAGTTGATGAGGCGCGGGAAGCGTCTGTCAAAGAGGTGAAAGTTGGCCTGAGGGCCTTGCACCAAGACAGTTCCATTGGAATAGACATTAATGATGACCTTAGAGGAATGCATCCCACCGGATGCCACCATTAATGGGAGAACAAGAGAAAGGAGAAAGGAGAGAGCACAGATACCATATGAAGGGTCCATAGGTCTGGAGAAGGTACGACAAAGAGGATGTCAGTGAGAGTTTCCTTGGAGGAGGCACTGGTGTAGGTATCAGTGATAGGGAGGCCTGGGTTGGAGACCAGGATGTCCTTTTTAAACTTTTTCCTACCAGATTTAGTGAGGAGAGCAGGATAGTCGATAGAGAAGCAGTTAGAGAAGATAGGAGAGACGGAAAGCACCATAGAGTAGGAGGAAGGGAGGGGGGAGACACTAGAGTAGGCTGACAGGAAGCAGGAGGAATACAAATAGATCAGCAGGGCAAGATGAGGGCACACTCACAGAAAGTGCATATAGAGATAGGTGAGAAGGCCCACCTAGGTTTGAGAATCCAAAAGGTGGAAGCAATGGATTATTATACAATGCAAATATTTATTTAAATATGTAAATGTAAATTGTGCATGGTGATTCAAACGCGTTATTTGGCCCCACTGTATTAGTGAATGAGAATGGGGGGGCTAAAATGTTGACGGGCGATGGTGATGGTTTGCCTTTTGAAACTGATGCTTTAAGTGTTAATTACTGACATTACAGAATACATCGCAGGAATGGTGGAGTTGTTAGGAAAAATGAGTAACATCTGTGTTGAGACACTTGAGAGGCTTTGTTTTTGGCAACTGTAAAATCCATGTGAAGGTGGCTAATTCCGTTTTAATTGAACACACTAAATTGTCTTCATTGTATTTAGCTGTGCCAAACATGGTTACAATGGAAGTGGGTGAAAGGCATATAATTATTCACTTGAGCAATGATTTGGAATTGCAGAATCAGTTTGCAGTGTTTTGGGGGGGAAAGACAATTTAAATGTATTAAATTGCCCCAAGAGTATTTGAACAATCCCACTCTATGCCATGGGTTGGTTGCTAAAAACATGAAAATGTTGCAATTAAGTGATGAATGTATTGAACATTACGTTGATATAATGTTAACTGTGACACATGTTGAAAAAGTTGTTGACAAATTGACAGCCCACAAGCAGAATAGGGTGTGGGCAATTCATGCAGAGAACGTGCAGGGATCTGCACAAAAAGTCAAATGTTTAAGCGCAATGTGGTTTGGATCAGTACAGAAAAGGATTTGTTTTATTGTGCTAATGGTACCACAGATTGAAACATCTGTGTTTAATAAAGAAGCGCCAAGATTCAGTGAGTTGAGGGTTCTTTGGAAAGATCATGCACTGCATTGGATTCTAATTGTAAAGCCAAATTACAAAGTTACGAGGAAGAAATAGGCTTTTGAATGGGACATTGATCAGCAGACTGCGTTTACACTGGCTAAAAGACGCTTTGCAGAATTATAGTGAGTTGAATCTGATGAAAAAAAGGGCCTCTCTTGAATTGAAAGTTCTTGTCGGCAATAATTTTGCTGTGTGGGGGTTGTGGCTTGAGAAGACAAATTGCACAGAAATTCCTGGGATGGGCTGGGTGCGTGAAATTGCTGTGGGAGGAAGGCGGAAAAGCGCAGAATGCCACTCATGTCTAGTAGAAGTGGTTTTTACAACAGCGCACAAAGGCTGGCAGTACAGGGGTTTCTAAGTTGCCGGAGCAAATGTTGAAATCAGTAAATCTAGAGGAAATGACTGAATAGAGTGCCCCTGTAGCACTGCCAAATCTCCCTTTATAGTCGCACCCGCTTATGATTTATGGGCAGAAGGAGCAAAGAAACCGTCTTGCCTTGCGAACGGCACTGCCATGCACAAGAAAGAACAAACACTGGCCAGCAGTTGCATTCCATCCCCATCGAGAAACACTTTTAATGAGAGAAGAAGTGGGGGTCAAGCCAGTATTCTGAACTGAAAGTGGTAATTGCGGTGATTGAGAAGGTGAAAAAGAGAAAAATTTACCTTGAGCATGCAGATGCACGCATGCTTTCTGACACCAGTATGCTGAACTGTAATGATGGAGCTAATCAGATGGCAAAGATTTGCCCAGTGACAACATCGCAAGAAAGGAAATGCTGCATGAAATGGCAGGCTGGGCGCATCAAGCATCTGGACATTTGGGGAATGGGAACCTGTGAATGGGCTAAGAAATGACAAGTGCCTGTTACAATGAACATTGCCATGCAAGCTGCATCCCAGTGCCCCGTATGCTGTAGAATAAAGCGCTATGAAGAGAAATGAAGAAACACAGCCAGCGTTAGCGAGCTACATTGCAAGGGCTGGAGTAACTGATGACACATTATGGCGTTCCAGATGAAATCAAATCTGAGAAAGGTAGCCATTTTGCAAGATACAACATGCAAAACTGGTCTTTGAAGTATAACATGAACACTGCACATTAGCCATGATCCAGAAGCCTCAAGGCTTATTGCAAGAATTAATGATTTGTTGAAGCAAATAAAGAAACTTACTCAAACTTACGCTCCCACAGGGTGGCCCAAGAAACAGCAGACACCCTTTGGGAAACTGACGAGTAAAAAACAAGAGACTTTAAAAGGCACTAGTTGTATGGAAAACTGGAAAAGGAGCAAGACTGCTTGTGCAAGCAACCACAGGAAGTATGGGACTAAAAGACTTTACCTTTGAAAATGGGTTAATGCCCGCAGGGCAAACCAAATCAAGATCACGAGACACTGGAAGCGGGTTGCCGTTGGTACCTATGGACGCATTGGTGAAGGACAGCAGTGATCTATTGAGAAGTGTGATCTGGGTACTTTTTAGTATTGCTTTTGCAAAAAAACACAGGTCCATCTGAGGTATCATTGACCAAACTATTATCGCATTGCACAAATGATTTGTGAATAGGCAGTTAAACCCCATGTGTTTGAAAGCAAACAAGCCCCCGATGCCTCATAGAAAGGTGATTGTGGTAGCAATGATTAGAAAGTGCGTAGTCACCTGATAAGATATCTGATGGGGGGGAAGTATTAAGCGAAGGGGTGGATGACATTGATATTGTACTTTAGTGAAATTCTAACATTCCTGTTTGTTTTTTGCGTAGGGAAAAACCAAGAAAGTAGCATGCCATGATTGGGGTTAGATGTGTGCAATTATCGGGTGCTTCTGATCAGTCAAGCAGACGCATTCTCAGAGAAAACAGGTCACTGCGGGGTGCCATGTGAACATTTCCTGCACCGCACTCAATGCTACTGATGTGCGTGATGACAATTGTACTACAACCTGTGCCCAACAGCCTAGTAACTTTCACAGAACTGCCACGGTGCTGACCTGGCATACTGTCGGACACTTGATGATGCAGATTCTCAAATGTTTCAATGGGTGATTTTAATAACCTGTTTGATATGTTATGCCTTTTTTGTCTAAAGGACTGTGGAGAAAGCAACCGCAAAGGGTTGTGGACTTAGACATAATGTGACACAAACAGCTGTGTGAAACAGCACTTGAATGCCAAAATGCTGCGAAATGGTTTTTATATTGGTGACATGCATTTAGAGATGGATTTATGAAGATGAAATGTTTTGCTCTTCCAACTCAGCTGCTTTATCCAGAGTTGTTTATTTTGACAATTACTACATTGCCCGTAGCCAGGAGAATGATTTATGAATTGTTGGGGCAGCAGGGTTGTGCGAGCAGGAGCGTTAAATGTTTTGATATAATGTGAGCGCGCACACAAGCTATCTGTGCCTATGTTAAGGTTTTGCTTTGAAGAAATGCTGCCAAGAATATGAGCTCTAATTGGAGATGGTAGAATTTGAGTTACAAGGACATTTTTGCAGCCTTAGGGTGTGTAAATGAAATCCTAATTGACTCTACATGCATTTTATGACACTATTTGTTGAACCAGCAAGTTTCATTTTTTCTGGGGACGGCTGTCTCCAGCACACTGATGCAAAGAGTTACATTTACCTGCAAATGTTTTTGATTGGTAGAGCAATAATTGTGTTTTGATGCAAATTAGTAGAACTGTTTGTTTTAAAAACCTGGTGCCCATGTGTTAATCTTGCTCATGAAATTAGATGGTTTCGGTTGGGTTCCACCTACATTGGGGAAGTGTTTAATCACACAGCCCATAGTCACGCTTGTAGGCCATGGGAACAGGGGGGTGGGTAGACCTTTAGAGTGGAAGGATGCCATGTTTAGAGCTGGTGACCATACATGAATGCAATTTCTCATTCAGATTGACCAACACCATATTGCCTTGTTTTAATCACATGCTGCTTATTAACCATATCAGTTAGAAGATATTTGTAGGTATTTTGGGTAGGCCAGGCTGTAGCTAGGGTAAATGTCACTATTCACATTGTATACATTTTTGTTTAGGTAGGTCTACATTAACCTTGCATGCTGCGATGACTAACAGCTAGAAGATAGTTTGCTTAAACCTCTTGGAAAGCTTCAAGATCTTTAATTACCTGTTATCACTGCACGTCATACAATGAAGATAGAAAAAAGCCAGCATTGTCGCCCACACTTTGAAAAGGGGTGGAATGTAGTGGAATGGAAGGTGCATTTTTGCGGGTGCAGTAGCCTGCTGTGCTAATCATATTACATATTAGGTCCTTAGAGGGCTGTATTAACAGCTAAGACTAACGGCTTATTCAGACTATGTGCTAAATTCTGAAACAGATCATTATAGATGAATTAGTAATGTGTTGTGTTAGTAGCGCCTACATTAGTAGCATAAGGAGCTACATTGAATGTGCAGGCCTCAAAGGAGTGGAAGGCTACATTGTGCATAGAAAGGTAGGGCAGAGGCCAAAGTTTAGTAGCTAATAGAGACCTGTATTTGAGTGTTTGAAGCATTCTAGCACCTATATAGCGCCTGTCTTGTAGCATTATGACACTAGCTAGCAAAGCGCAGGGCCGGTAAAGCTTGCCCACTAGGGGTTAATGACAATGCATATTATTGCAAGCTTCTCCTAGAATATTCTTTCTTTGCAACCGTCGCGCTGCCAGCCTTGGCAAACAGGCCCTCTTTCGCATGAGAAGGAATGGTACGGCCTTGCACGCACTGATGAGAAACATTCCTCAATTTGCAGATGAGCTTTGGTGGAAGGAGCATCTTCGAGAGATAGCAAGTTTGGTTTTTCCAGCAGTAAATATTCTTGCACTGAGAACGTTCTAGCATAGTGCGTCATGCTGATCGACAACACAACGGTACATGTATGCGTGCACACATGACTCAGGGGGAGATTCATCCGTGGACTGCTGTGGGGCAAGTGCCCGCAGCGTGGTGATGCCCCATGCGGCTCCTTGTGGCGCTGTCATCTACAGAGCTGGCTGAGGAATAACACCTGGCGATGAGCAGCAGTTCGTTTTAGATGACCAGGGTCCCCCACCGCTAATTATAACATACAAGGACTGTGAGACTGTGTTCTGAGTATTTATGATTTCTCTAACTTGAATTTTCCTTATGTCCAAATTGCTGCTTAATGTACTGTTCTTTTATATTGTGCTTTCTGTCTAATAAATGCTAAATTTATGCTGAAAGTGTTCTCTGCAACATTGTGTTCATCGCCGTCGCATGGAGAACCTGTATGGGGGTGTGATAGGGTAATTTATTGCAAAAAGGGTTGGTCCCAGGGGGTGCAAATACCCTTTTCATGACACCTCCCACCTTCCTTCTATGCCCCCCAACGTTTGCTGACTGACACAAGCGCAGTAGCTGACCCGTTATTATGGAAGCTGTGCTCCAGGTAGGCATTCAATCCAGTTACTTCACTGGAGATGGTGGCCCAGGCCAGCTTCGGTGCACGCGATGCCCTGGAGGGTGAATGTTCATGTACAGCGGTAAGTATCCTCTCTGTATTTAGGCTGCTTGCAGTGCAGCGTGCGTGTAATGTTAATAAAGTTCTGTTCTTGGTTTGTTGTCTTGTATCTTTCTGGTGACTCGGAGCGCGGGAGCCTAAGTTATGTTAATATGTCCCTGCTTGCCTTGTCTTTGTATGTGCGTGATTGCCTTGTCTACTTGGAGCTGTGGTGTGAGTAGCCTCCGGAATGTTAGCGAGTGAAGAATGACGACAGCAGTCACAGGTAAGCGAGTTTGCAGGGGTTTTTTATGGTAGCGTTGTTATGGCTAACAAGACGCTTACTGTATGTCTTCCTTATTGCAGGAATGAAGAGCCGCTGCGGTGAGAAGCGTTCTCTTTCTCCAGTTCGATCAGGTAGGCATCTGGAGCATAAATGGACTTCAGAGTTCCTGCCTGTTCCAAAGGTTATGTGTGGATGTGCCCTGTCTGCTGCAAGGGTTCATGACAGCACTCCCCTCCAAAACCTCCCCAAGGAAAGCTACACCTGGCCCTGGCCGATTCGGGTGATTGCGATGGTAGTGAGCTAATAGATGAGGTGCATGTATGTTAGCTACTGGTTCCCAGGTCCTATCAAGCACACTATATCCCTTACAGTCAACCAAATAATGGAGTTCCCTCCTAATTATTTTGGAATCTAGGATATTGCGGACCTTGTACTCTTCTTCCTCCTCCTGTACTTCCACTGGAGGGGGTCTAGTTATGGAGATACGAGTGCCAGGCTGCACAGGTTTTAATAATGAAACGAGTAAAACAGGATGTATTCGTAGGGAAGTTGGCAGCTCTAACTTAACGGCAACTGGATTGATAATGGAAGTAATCGGGTACAGACATATATTTGGATGGAACCTTTTTGGGCCTTTAAATTGGATATATTTTGTTGCCAACCATACTTTTCCCCTATATGGTAAGTGGGTGCTTCGGTTCTTCTCTTTTCTGCAAAGTGCTTATGTGCTGCCTTTGCGTCCTGTAATGTTTTGGTAGCCATTTTTAGCGTCTCATTAATGCTAGTGTGTAAAGAAGTGATAGCAGTCATTTTTAATGGTGCAGGTGGATCTAAGGTAGTGGTACGTGGATCCCTCGTGTGTAGAAAAAAGAAGGGTGAATGACCAGTAGAACTATGAATGGTGTTGTTATATGCGTATTCTGCTGCCCAAAGAAGATCGACCCAACTCTTGTCTGCTTGTACAAACACGCAGCGCAAATACTGGTTGAGGGTTTGGTTGGTTCTTTCAGTTTGGCCATCAGTTTGTGAGTGGTGACTGGTGGACAGCCGAATTTCAATTTGAGTTTTGGCACAACAGCTCTTCCCGAATCTGGAAATTAATGGACTCCCTTGATCGGATATCACTGCAGATGGAAAACCATGTAGCCGGACTATATTTGCCAAAAACACTTGTGCCAGAGTTCCTGCATTTGGTAGTCCCTTTAGGGCAATAAAATGCACCATCTTGGTCAAAAGGTCAACAACCACTAGGATGGTGTTGTAACAGTTGCATGGAGGAAATTCAGTGATAAAGACTAAGGAGATTGTGTGCCAGGGGGCAGGTGGTACAGGTAACAGGCGAAGTAACCCTTGTGGCTTGGTCTTGGGAGTTTTGTTTCTTGCGCAAACATCACAAGTTTTCACATATTGTGTACCATGTAACGCTCACCTGATTCTCGCAGAGGCGCCGGTCTTGACTGGGCGACTACCGTATCTTCAAAGGTGATGTGTAGCACCCGGTTGGCTCTTTGGGCTGGACCTCTGTGCACTGTATGCCTGACGTGTAGAGTAAGATGTCTGCAGATAGAAAATATGGGGTTAATGAACTGGGGTTATTGGGGTGTCCCTATCTCTTTCCTCTTCTCCTCTCCTGTAGACCCCCAAAGGTTAACGCTCTCACCTTAGGTAAGTGAATGCCGAGCTCTCCATCTGCCTCGGGGCAGGGTGCTGTAACCAGTTTCTTCACTGGATAGGTAGCGCAGGCCTCTTGACTTCAGAGGACTGCTGTCCGTCGTTTACTGCACGAACGGTAAGTTTCGAGTCATTCAAATGTCTTTAAAGTCGTTAGTAATGATGTCTCTTGTTTTGCAGGGTTCCGGCGATGGCGGATGACGGGCTGAAGTGAGTTGAAGATGGAGCCCGTGTGATGAATAGAAGCGCCTGGAAGCATGTAAGTAAGCGCTTGTTGCCTGCCTCACTATGCGCTCTAACTGTCTTTTTATTTTGCAGGTACGAGTTCGGAGCGGCTGCAGGGTGCCGGAATACCCACTGGATTAGATGTGGAAAGGAGTAATGGCACGTGAGTATTAAAGTTCCCCAATGTCTTTAAACGCACCTTGTTTTGTCTTTCAGATGCGGGATGCAGCGCCGAAGGCCTCAGGAGCGTACGAAGAGTAGGTAAGCCTTTGCCTTTCAGATGCCGGAATGCTAACCTGTTCTTTCTTGTCTTTATAGGTGTTGCTGAAGACTGGATTCAGGATGGTAAGCCTTTGCCTTTCAGATGCCGGAATGCTAACCTGTTCTTTCTTGTCTTTATAGGTGTTGCTAAAGACTGGATTCAGGATGGTAAGCCTTTTTCCTTAGGCCCAGGACCGGATGCAGAAGACACGATGAGCGTTCTGCTGCAGAGGTTGCAGAATAACGCAAAGCAAGATTCATCCACCGGGTGTGGTTTAAATAGCCTCCTGTAGTGCTTAGGTGTCTCCTTCCACAGCCACGCCTAAGTAAGAAAAGAGTTCCTGGTAAGAAAAGAGTTCCTGCCTTCCAGAAGAGTTCCAGTGTTCTGAATGTAGGGAGTGGCTCCAGCCCCACCCAACAGGAAAAGTAGTTCCAAACAGAAGAGGATCAGAGGCTCAACTGGCAGGCAAGTAAGGAGCATGGTCTGCTGAAGGTAAGTCCACCCAAGCATTATGAGCCTGGCGCTTCCAGCGCTGGGACTGGGCATATTTATGAGCCTGGTGCCACTGGCGCCAGGACTGGGTCCAAAAGGTCCCAATTGGGACTGGTTGGCACTCGGAACCTGGGTTATGGATCTGCTTCCAAGGGAGTTGGGAAAACCCTGACCTTTTGGAAGCAGAGATCATGACAGTACCCCCCTCAAGGCCCCTCCCAAACCGGGCTTCTCCGGGGGTTTTGGCTTGTCAGGAAATGTTCGGTGAAATCTTTTGATTAGGCGAGGAGCGTGGACATATTCAGCAGGTTCCCAGGATCTCTCTTGGGGGCCGTAGCCTTTCCAGTCAATTAGGTAGAATAGTATAGATTTGGAGATCTTGGAGTCCAGAATGCTTTTGACTTCAAACTCGAGTTCTCCATCCACTAGGATAGGTTTTGGAGATTTGGTTAGTCGGGTTTGAGGTTGCACGGGTTTTAATAGAGAGACGTGGAAGACCGGATGTATCTTCATGTGCGGGGGCAAGTCCAACTTGACCGCTACTGGGTTTACTATTGTAGTGATGGAATAGGGACCAAGGTATCTTGGGTTGAATGTGCGTGGCCCTTTTAGAGATAGATATTTGGTGGATAACCAGACTTGATCCCCTACTTGATAGTGAGGGGCTTCCTTCCGATGTTGATCTGCTCCTTTCTTGTATTGTTCTTTAGCCCTTTGAAGGTGAGAAACAGCTTCCTTAAAGGCTTGGGTGATTGTAGAATGCAGGTAGTCTACTGCTGGTGTTTCAAGATCTTGGAGGGGATCCAACTCCGAGGTTCGAGGGTGACTGCCGTACAAAAGAAAAAACGGGGTTTTCCCAGTTCCCGAATGGACAGAGTTATTGTAGGCATACTCGGCTATCCAAAGGATATCTTTCCAAGTTTTTTCAGTTTGTTGCAGCATGCAGCGTAAATACTGTTCCAGAGTTTGATTGGTCCTCTCGGTTTGTCCGTCGGTCTGAGGGTGGTGACTGGTCGATAGTCTCACATCAATTTGAGCCGACCGACAGCAACTTCGCCAAAAATGAGAAATAAATTGACTACCTCGATCCGAAATTAGAACCGAAGGAAAACCGTGCAGTCGGACGATGTTTTCGAGAAATTCTCGGGCCAGAGTTGCTGCTGTTGGCAAGCCTTTGAGCGGAATGAAATGCGCCATCTTGGAGAATAAGTCCACGATTACTAGAATCGTATTGTATCCGGAGCATGGAGGTAGATCGGTGATGAAGTCCATAGAAAGCGTATGCCAAGGGCGAGGTGGGATGTCAATAGGGCGTAAGAGGCCTGCTGGTCTTTCCTTTTGACTCTTGTTTTGGGCGCATACTCCACAGGACATTATAAAGTCTCTGATATCTTTTTTCCAAGACG
This sequence comes from Ambystoma mexicanum, assembly GCF_040938575.1. Lineage (NCBI taxonomy): Eukaryota > Metazoa > Chordata > Amphibia > Caudata > Ambystomatidae > Ambystoma > Ambystoma mexicanum. Next base: position 1,320,930,013 of record NC_090934.1, read on the forward strand.
GCCACCAGAAGTAGCGCTTGATCTTTTCTGAGGTCTTGGCTATACCGGGATGACCTTCCATTAAAGAGTCGTGATAACAAGAGATTACTTTTTTCTGTAAATCTGTGCTGGGTAGGTATAATCGTTCTTGGAAATACAATAAGTTGTCCTTTACTGCAAAGTCCTTTCCCTGCAGATGCCAATTCTGTATGTCTGCTGGAGTTACAAGTTGCCTGGCTTTATCCTTAACTTCCTCTATGGATTCTGTGGCGATTACACCCAGAATTCTTTGTTCGGGAATGATTGGTACAGGTTTAGGGTTGACCAAGTGTTCTTCCACTCCCATCCGAGAAAGGGCATCGGCTTTACCGTTCTTTGTACCAGGTCGATAGGTAATTATGAAGTCAAACTCGGCAAAGAATAATGCCCAACGGAGTTGTCTAGAGGATTGGGCTTTTGCGGTCTTCAAATATTGCAGGTTTCGGTGATCCGTAATCACAGTAACGGTGTGTCGGGCCCCCAGCAGATAATGCCGCCAAGCCTTAAAGGCAGACTTGATAGCCAGAAGTTCCTTGTCAGTAATCGTGTAATTGATTTCAGGAGGCGAGAATTTGCGGGACCAAAATGCCACGGGATGCAACTGATTGGTTACCGGGTCCTTTTGTGATAGAACTGCCCCCATGGCAAGGCTTGAAGCATCAGTTTCCACGATGTAGGGGAGTTCGGGGCGAGGGTGTTTTAAGATTGGTGCAGAGATAAATTTAGTCTTCAAATCCTGGAAACCTTGTTCCGCCTCGGTAGACCATTCAAAACGTTTGTTTTTCTTTAACAAGGCAGTGATGGGCTGGACTATTCGAGAGAATTCGGGGATAAACCTGCGGTAAAAGTTAGCGAAGCCTAACATGCTTTGCACACCTTTTACGGAGGATGGTGATGGCCATTTGAGAACTGCATCGACCTTCTTTGAATCCATACGCACTCCGCCAGGTGATAATATGAATCCCAAGAATTCAACTTCAGTCACGTTGAAATCACATTTTTCCAACTTAGCGAAAAGTTTGTGTTGACGCAATCTTTCGAGGACCATTTTCACGTGTTTCCGATGTTCAGATTCCGATGAAGAATAAACGAGGATGTCGTCAATGTAAACAACAACACATACATCTATGAGCTCTCTGAGGACATCGTTCATAAAATATTGAAAGGCGGCCGGGGCATTGCAAAGTCCGAAGGGCATGACCTGATATTCAAATAGCCCATACTTGGTGCGGAAGGCCGTCTTCCATTCATCGCCCTCTTTTACTCGTACCAAGTGGTAAGCTCCTCTAAGATCCAGCTTTGTATATATGCATGCTTTTCTGACTTGGTCCAGGAGTTCAGGGATCAAAGGTAACGGATATCTATTCTTAACGGTGATCTGGTTCAGGGAGCGATAATCGATACAAGTTCTAAGGTCTCCTTCCTTTTTTGGAACGAAGAACAAAGCTGAAGAAGCAGGGGACTTGGAAGGATGAATAAACCCATTTGCCAGGTATTGATCCAGGTATTGTCAAAGGTGAAGGTTCTCAGGCTCGGTGAGGGCATAAATTCTACTACAAGGAGGAGTAGATCCAGGTATCAGGTCTATCTGGCAGTCATAAGACCTATGAGGAGGTAGAGAGTTAGCCTGATCCTTCCGGAAAACATCTTGGTATTCTAGGTATTCGGGAGGTAATTGGGGAGTCTCTGAAGAAATTGCGGCCAGTGCAACACCAGGTGGAGGGTGACAAGTAGAGACACATTCTGGAAACTGGACCGTTCTTGCTCGCCAATCGATCAGAGGATTGTGTTTCTCTAACCAAGGTATTCCTAGAATAATCTGAAACTGAGGGGCCTTGATCACATCGAACACGATCTTCTCATGGTGTCCATCTTGACTTACTAGCATCACCTCTTGAGTGGTATGCGTTACTGGCCCGGAGGCTATCTCCGTACCATCCACCGTAGTAATGACGTCCTTTACAGCCTTGGGACAAAGAGTTAGATTCATCCTCAAAACCATTTCATGATCCACATAATTGCCGATGGCACCGCTGTCGACGTAAGCTTCAATTGCATGTAATCGATCCGGATTATCAGGGCTAATGAGGACCATAGGTATCACGAAATGCGAGGTCACGGAACTGGTTTTCACGCTCGGCAAGAGGACCTCTATTCTTGTCGGGCGAGGTCGTTTCCCTGCTCAGAGTTTATAACTTTGGTAACTGCAGCTCCTACTGCCTTCTTGGCAGGTTTCACCGGACAGTCTCGAAGAAAGTGCCCTGAGTTTCCGCAATATAGGCATAATTGCAACTGTTTCCTCCTTTCCCGCTCCCTTTGTGTTAGAGGACCTTTCAGACCCCCTATTTGCATGGGTTCCCCAGAGTCTACTCCTTTGGAAGGAGTTGGCGGTTTGGAAAATACTCGAGCATCAAACTTGGAACGATCGGCCTTCCTGTTCTGTAGCCTGTGATCTATTTGAACGACCAAGTCTATATAATCCGAACAGTCTTGTGGGGGATTCACTACTTGGGCTAAAACGTCTTTGAGCTCTCCACGTAGACCTCTATAAAACAGCGTAATCCTTTTGTCCTCAGGCCATTGAGTTTCCACTATTAGTCTATTGAAAGATGCAATATAAGCCAAAAGGTCTTGATTACCCTGTCGCAACGAAAGAAGCTCATTGTCCAAGGCCTGGCCCTGTGAATGTCTTGCGAACAGTTTTTCCATACTAAGCTGAAAGGCTTGAAAATCATGGAGAACCGGATCATCTTGATTAACTAGAGGGATCGACCAGTCTGCCGCATTGCCACTAAGGTACGAAAGTACAAAAGCTACTTTTGCTTGATCAGTTGGAAAGGCTGCTGGCCGGCATAAGAAGTGCAACCGGCACTGATTGATAAATACTGCAAACCTCTTTGGGTCACCAGAAAATCGTTCGGGCGGAGCCAGAGGTACATTCCCAGGTAGGTTGATCTGCACTGGATTCATAGAGGATGTTGAAGGAAGATTTGCCCCTGATGCGGGTAACGGGGTCTGTCCGGCTTGTGACTGTAGCACTTGTCTAGCAAGATTGTCTGTTCTCTCCTTGGAAATAATTAGTTCCCTTCTTAGAGCATTTGTTTCCTGACGAGTTGCATGCACTTCTGCCCTTAGTTCCCCAAGTAACCGGGCTAGGGGGTCAGTATCCGAGGTTTCCATAGCGCCTGGGCGAGAGTTTTGCGGTAGGCTTTGCGTTCTGTAACGCTCACCCGATTCTCGCAGAGGCGCCGGTCTTGACTGGGCGACTACCGTATCTTCAAAGGTGATGTGTAGCACCCGGTTGGCTCTTTGGGCTGGACCTCTGTGCACTGTATGCCTGACGTGTAGAGTAAGATGTCTGCAGATAGAAAATATGGGGTTAATGAACTGGGGTTATTGGGGTGTCCCTATCTCTTTCCTCTTCTCCTCTCCTGTAGACCCCCAAAGGTTAACGCTCTCACCTTAGGTAAGTGAATGCCGAGCTCTCCATCTGCCTCGGGGCAGGGTGCTGTAACCAGTTTCTTCACTGGATAGGTAGCGCAGGCCTCTTGACTTCAGAGGACTGCTGTCCGTCGTTTACTGCACGAACGGTAAGTTTCGAGTCATTCAAATGTCTTTAAAGTCTTTAGTAATGATGTCTCTTGTTTTGCAGGGTTCCGGCGATGGCGGATGACGGGCTGAAGTGAGTTGAAGATGGAGCCCGTGTGATGAATAGAAGCGCCTGGAAGCATGTAAGTAAGCGCTTGTTGCCTGCCTCACTATGCGCTCTAACTGTCTTTTTATTTTGCAGGTACGAGTTCGGAGCGGCTGCAGGGTGCCGGAATACCCACTGGATTAGATGTGGAAAGGAGTAATGGCACGTGAGTATTAAAGTTCCCCAATGTCTTTAAACGCACCTTGTTTTGTCTTTCAGATGCGGGATGCAGCGCCGAAGGCCTCCGGAGCGTACGAAGAGTAGGTAAGCCTTTGCCTTTCAGATGCCGGAATGCTAACCTGTTCTTTCTTGTCTTTATAGGTGTTGCTGAAGACTGGATTCAGGATGGTAAGCCTTTGCCTTTCAGATGCCGGAATGCTAACCTGTTCTTTCTTGTCTTTATAGGTGTTGCTGAAGACTGGATTCAGGATGGTAAGCTTTTTTCCTTAGGCCCAGGACCGGATGCAGAAGACACGATGAGCGTTCTGCTGCAGAGGTTGCAGAATAACGCAAAGCAAGATTCATCCACCGGGTGTGGTTTAAATAGCCTCCTGTAGTGCTTAGGTGTCTCCTTCCACAGCCACGCCTAAGTAAGAAAAGAGTTCCTGGTAAGAAAAGAGTTCCTGCCTTCCAGAAGAGTTCCAGTGTTCTGAATCTAGGGAGTGGCTCCAGCCCCACCCAACAGGAAAAGTAGTTCCAAACAGAAGAGGATCAGAGGCTCAACTGGCAGGCAAGTAAGCAGCATGGTCTGCTGAAGGTAAGTCCACCCAAGCATTATGAGCCTGGCGCTTCCAGCGCTGGGACTGGGCATATTTATGAGCCTGGTGCCACTGGCGCCAGGACTGGGTCCAAAAGGTCCCAATTGGGACTGGTTGGCACTCGGAACCTGGGTTATGGATCTGCTTCCAAGGGAGTTGGGAAAACCCTGACCTTTTGGAAGCAGAGATCATGACAACCATCGCTGTTTGCCTAGTAAGCCACCAGAAATATTGTTGGACTTTGGCCATAGTTTTTGTGATTCCAGGGTGACCTGCTGTGAGCGTGTCGTAATAGGTATGAAGGGTCTTGCGTTGTGCAGTGGAGCTTGGTAGATACAGGTGTTTTTGAAAGTAAGGAAGCCCATTGTCTTCGGTTCACAGAGGATTCTGGGAAACCCATACCTGCAATTGGTCTGGCTTCATAGACTGCTTGACCTCATCCCAAAGTTGGTTCAAAGGAGATGAAGTTGAACTCGTAATCCCCAGCAATTTGTCTTCAGGAATTATTGCAACGGGTGCAGGTGCAGCATGTCTTCCCCCTCCATGTCCCAGCCGATACGAGATAAGGCATCAGCGTTCCCCTTTCGAACTCCAGGGCGATATGTTATCTTAAAGTTACATTCAGTAAAAAACTGATCCCACCTCAGTTGGCGAGAGGACTGTGCTTTGGATGTTCATAGATATTGTAAATTACGGTGGTCGGTAAACACTGTGATGGTGTGACATGCTCCAAGCAGATGATATCACCATTCTTTAAAGGATGCTTTGATGGCGAGTAGTTGCTTATCAGTTATTGCATAGTTCAATTCTGTAACGCTCACCTGATATCCACAGGGATGCCACTCAGCCGGTCCGGACTTCCGATCACTTCAAACCCTTCCCTGGACTTGCTCAACCAAGCACTGGGCCTGAAACAGTATTATCAGAGGTCAATTCCCTATTGGTCTTGCTCGTCTGGCCCCCCTTTTCTTCCCTGGGTCCCAACCTTCCCCCGCACCTCTCCTCACCTTGTTTTTTGATGTGGGGCACTCTCCGTCCTGCCTTCGATGCAGGGGTGCGTTGGGTGATGCGGGCTCGAGGGTGCCTAGTTGCTTCACTGGCACGGGCCCGGCGGACAGGGTTTGCTGCAGCTTCAGCAGACCGGTAATTGGAATGAGTCTTACAAAAGTTCTGATGGCTCTAGTCCCTTTAATACTGTGTCTTTCTTTCCTTAGGTGATGAAGGTCTTGAGGATGGTGATGTGCTGCTGAAGTAAGTAGGAATGCGGAGCGTGATGCTCATTGGCTTCCTTAGCACTAACCAATGTTCATCTTTTTTGTGTCCTTTTAGGTGCCGCAGTAACCCAGCATGGAAGTGAGCTGAGGAGATGAGCTGCGGTGAGAAAGTGCGATGTGTGGCGCCTCTTAAATGTTTTGCGCTAACCTGATGTGTCTTTTCCCCTTTTTCAGATCAGCGGGATGCTCCGGAGCAGAAGTTGTCCGATCGACGGGAGTTCAGGTAAGGATTAAACTCTATTTGCAAATTCGAGAGAGCTAAGTATTGCAGAATGCTTACTATCGTCTTTCCTTCGATTCTTCTCCCCTTTGGTAGGGCGCGGTGTGCCGAGATGGAGATGACTCTGGCGTAGGAATCCGTAAGACTGGGAAGAGCTGGACAGAAGTTGGATGCTCTTCGAGGTGAGTATTGGCAACGAAGTTCTTATTCTTGCAGGTGCGCTGGCGCTGAAGAAAGAAGTGGGCCTCTTCAGGAGATCCGAGCACGGCGAGTGTCACGCTGCAGGTGCAGAGAAACGCAAAGCATGTTTCTCAGGCCGGGTGTGGTTTAAATAGTCTGTAGGTATCCCAGGTATCCCTGGGCTGAGCCACACCCGAAAGACTACACCGCTCATCCAGTTCAAGGAACTGAATTACATGGGGGGCATCCATTGCCCCATAATACATTGCAAGTCCAATACTAAGTGGATCTCAGGACTATGCGTGAGCTTGGTGCCAAAGGCGCCAATTCTGAGTCCACGTAGGTGTCTGGGGAGATGGAGAGGCCCTTAGGGGCCGACTAGGAGGCCGTGATCTGGCTCCAGCCTGATATGCCGGAGGGCTGAGGGCAGGAATCGTGACAGCACTTCCCCCCCCTCCCCAAGGTCCCTCTTAAGGTGGCTTTCCCCTCCGGTCCCGGCTTGTTTGGGTGGTTTTGGTGGAACCTCCTAAGTAGACAAGGTGCGTGGATGTATTCACAGGGTTCCCATGTTCTGTCCTGGGGACCTTACCCTTTCCAGTCCACTAGATAGTATAGTTTGGATCTGACATACTTGGAATCCAGGATGTCCTTGACCTCGAATTCTGGCTCTCCTGCGATCTCTATTGGCTTTGGTGCTGGTGTCACACGGGTCCCAGGTTGAAAAGGCTTTAAGATCGGCACGTAGAACACAGGATGAATTAGCATATTAGCTGGTAAGGCTAGTTTGACAGCTACTGGATTTATCACGGAGGTGATAGTGTATGGGCCTAGGTATCTTGGACGGAAGGTTTGGGTCCGTTTAATGGGTACATGCTTGGATGCCAGCCAGACTTTGTCTCCCACTTGGTAGTTAGGGGCTTTGATTCGGTGTTGGTCTGCAAATTTCTTCTTACGATCCTTAGCTCGGAGTAGGTGTTCTGCTGCCCTTTTAAAGGTTTGTGAAATGGTTGTATGTAAGGTTTAAATTGCTGGCATTTCTAAGGTCGTAGGGGTGTCCAACTTGGAAGTGCGTGGGTGTTGACCATATATGATATAGAAAAGAGTGTTTGCCCAGTACTGGTGTGTAGGGAGTTGTTATAGGCATATTCAGCAATCCATAATATATCTGACCAGCTCTCCTCAGCTTGATGGAGCATACAGAGTAGATACTGTTCGAGCGTCTGATTTGTTCGCTCAGTTTGACCATCCGTTTGGGGATGGTGACTGGTGGATAGTCGAATGTCAATGTGAACCAAAGAGCAGCACTTCCTCCAGAAATTGGACACGAACTGAGTACCACGATCCAAAACCAGTACAGAGGGGAAACCATGGAGCCGTACGATGCATTCAAGAAATACTTTTGCTAGAGTGGAAGCGTTTGGGAGCCCCTTTAGAGGGATGAAATGTGCCATTTTTGAAAACAGGTCCACAACTACTATAATGGTGTTGAATCCCTGACTGGATGGTAGGTCAGTAATAAAGTCGAGGGATAACGTGTGCCAGGGTGCTGGTGGGATATCCAACGGTTGCAAGAGTCCTGCCGGTTTCTGTTTGGATGATTTGTTTTGAGCGCATACTCCACAAGATCGGATAAATTGAACAATGTCTTTATGCCACGTGCGCCACCAATAATTCCGTTTTACTTTGGCTAAAGTTTTTGCGATCCCCGGGTGGCCTTCGATTAAGGAATCATGATAGCTGGACATAACCTTTTCTCGTAGTTCCTGATTTGGTAAGAACAAGCGGTTTCTGAAGTAGGGCAACTGGTCCCTTATCGTGTAATGTTCCCCTTGTGTGCACCACTCTTGTGATTGCTTAGGACTCGTGAAGTTTGGGATTTTTTCGTGCAGTTCTTTCTGAGTGATGGTTGCTGTAATTCCTAGGAGTTTATCACATGGGATAGTAGGTATCGGGTATGGTAGTTTGTAGTCCTGTTCTTGAAAACCCATACAGGAGAGGGCATCGGCCTTCACATTTTTGACTCCAGGTCGAAATGTAATCACGTAGTCATATTCAGCGAAGAATAGGGCCCAACGTAACTGTCGTGAAGGTTGCGCTTTAGCAGTTTTTAGATACTGGAGATTTTGGTGATCTGTTACGACAGTGATGGTGTGTCTCGCACCAAGAAGGTAATGGCGCCAGGCCTTAAAGGCAGACTTGATGGCTAGGAGCTCTTTATCTGTGATGGCGTAATTGAGCTTGGGGGGTCTAAATTTACGTGACCAGAAGGCAACTGGGTGTAACTGACCCGTTCCAGGATCCTTTTGCGAGAGGACGGCTCCCATGGCCATGTTTGATGCATCAGTTTCCACCACGTATGGGAGTTCTGGGGGAGGATGGCCTAGAATTGGGGCTGAAGTGAATCAAGCCTTAAGTTCCTGGAAAGCTCTTTCTGCTTCCTCTGTCCATTGACATTTTGTATTGCTCTTTTTTAGTAACGATGTGATGGGATGTACTATCTGTGAGAATTCTGGGATGAACCGGCGGTAGAAGTTTGTGAAACCTAGAATGCTCTGTACTCCCTTGAACGAGTTTGGTGATGGCCAGTTTAGGATCGCGTCTGCCTTGTGTACATCCATACAGATACCCTTCGGACTAAGAATGAAACCAAGGAACTCCAGCTCGGAAACATGGAATGAACACTTTGCCAGCATCAGCTCTATGCCAAGCTTGAAGAGTTTTGCCAGTATGGATTGAATGTGTTTGACGTGGTCTTGTTTTGATGCGGAGTACACTTGGATGTCGTCAATGTATACTAAATCACAGACATCAATTACTTCACTTAAAACATCATTCATGAAATATTGAATGCAGCTGGCGCGTTGCAAAGGCCAAAAGGGCATTACTGGATATTCGTACAAGCCATACTTGGAACGAAAGGCGGTTTTCCATTCGTCGCCCTTTTTAACTCGGACAAGGTGATATGCTCCTTTTAGATCTAGTTTTGTGTAGATTTGGGCGTCTTTGACTTGGTCAAGCAGTTCAGGAATCAATGGCAGGGGGTAACGGTTTTTGACGGTAATCTGGTTCAATGCGCGATAGTCGATGCACATTCTTAGGTCCCCTTCCTTTTTCGGTACGAAGAACAGAGGACTGGCCGCCGGGGACTTCGAGGGACGGATGAACCCATTTGCCAGGTATTGGTCGAGATAGGACTTCAGGTGCTGGTTTTCTGGTTCTTCGAGTGCGTAGATTCGTCCACAAGGGATCTGGGAGCTGGGTATCAGGTCAATCTGGCAATCGTATGGTCTGTGTGGAGGTAGGGTATTAGCTTGTTCCTTCTGAAACACGTCTTGAAAATCCTGGTACTCTCTTGGTAGAGTCCCGGCCGCCACTGTTCCCAGTGTAGAGGTTCTGGCGTCGATTGATTGTTTCTCTTGACGATAACATGTTTGAGCACAGGTCTCGGAGAAGGCCAGCTCCTTTGCTCGCCAATCTATTCGAGGATTATGAGCTACCAACCAGGGCATCCCTAAGATCAGTCGAAACTGAGGTGCCTTGATGAGGTCGAAAGCGATAGATTCTTGATGCCCATACTGGCACAGAAAGGTTAATGTTGCAGTGCATTGGGATACTGGACCGGAGGCTATTTCTGTGCCATCGACTGTGGTTACGGTGTCTGTGGTTAACTTTACACATAAAGGAAGTCCCATTTTTGCTGCGAGATCTTGGTCTATGTAATTCCCAACAGCTCCACTGTCTATGTACGCTCTTGTTGCGTGCATCCGCGATGGTTTTTGGTGAAAGATCAGGATCACAGGTAGTGCAAAATGGGAGGTCTGTAGTTCACTTTCTTCGCTCGACAAGTGGACCCCTACACTTGCTGGGCTGGGCAGTTTTCCGACTCTGGTGGGGTCTTCCTTGTCCGTAGCTCCTACTATCCTTCTCGGTGGCTTCACTGGGCATTCCTTTAGAAAGTGACACGATTTTCCACAGTACAAACATAATTGCTGTTGCCTCCTCCTATCTCTTTCCGCCTTAGTCAAGGGTGACCTGACGCCTCCAATCTGCATTGGTTCCCCTGAGCCTTCTGTTGATTGAGAAACATTGTCCCTTGAAAGCACATAAATAGGGCGAGAGTCGGGTCTGATCCGATCTGCTCTTTGGTCTTGCAATCTTTGATCTAGCTGAACCAAAAGGTTAATAAATTCTGCACAGTCTTGAGGGGGGTCCAATACTTGTGCGAGGACATCCTTTAGCTCTCCCCGAAGACCCCTATGAAATAACGTGGTTCTCTTCTCTGCAGGCCATTCAGCTTCAACCACAAGTCTATTGAATATGGCGATGTATGTCAATAGGTCTTGGTTCCCTTGACGAAGAGATAGAAGTTCGTTATCTAGAGCCTGTCCATGAGTATGACGGGCGAAAGGTTTTTCCATTTCCTGTTGAAAACCCCTGAAATCTTGTAACAGAGGATCGTCTTGAGTCACATATGGTACTGACCAGTCTGCAGCACTTCCGCTCAAATAAGATAGCACAAATGCGACCCGTGATTGGTCATTTGGAAAGGCCCCGGGCCTGCAAAGGAAGTGCAGACGGCACTGGTTCATAAAAGTGGCATATTTCTTAGGATCCCCAGTGAATCGCTCCGGTGGCGCCAAGGGAACTGCCCCAGGAAGGGTTATCTGAACAGGGCTGGCTGATGGTACTGGCATTTTAGGCACGTTTCCCGGCAATGGTGAATGTCCCGCTTGCGACTGGAGAAGTTGTCGGCTTAGGTCATCTGTTCGTTCCTTAGCAACTATCAACTCCCTCCTCTGGGTGTTGGTCTCCTGCCGGGCTGTGTGTACTTCGGAGCGTAACTGTCCCAACATTTCAGCTAACTGGTCAGTTTCTGACATTTCCATGACGCCCAGGTGGATTTTTGGTGTGAGGTTTTGCGTTCTTTAACGCTCACCTGATATCCATGGGGACGCCACTGAGCCGGTCTGGATTTCCGACCACTTCAAACCCCTCCCTGGACTTGCTCAACCAAGCACTGGGCCTGAAACACAGTATTATCAGAGGTCAATTCCCTATTGGTCTTGCTTGTCTGGCCCCCCTTTTCTTCCCTGGGTCCCAACCTTCACCCGGACCTCTCCTCACCTTGTTTTTTGATGTGGGGCGCTCTCCGTCCCGCCTTTGATGCAGGGGTGCGTTGGGTGATGCGGGCTGGAGGGTGCCTAGTTGCTTCACTGGCACGGGCCTGGCGGACAGGGCTTGCTGCGGCTTCAGCCCGACCGGTATTTGGAATGAGTCTTACAAAAGTTCTGATGGCTCTAGTCCCTTTAATACGGTGTCTTTCTTTCCTTAGGTGATGAAGGTCTTGAGGATGGTGATGCGCTGCTGAAGTAAGTAGGAATGCGGAGCGTGATGCTTATTGGCTTCCTTAGCACTAAGCAATGTTCGTCTTTTCTGTGTCCTTTTAGGTGCCACAGTAACCCAGCATGGAAGCGAGCCGAGATGAGCTGCGGTGAGAAAGCGCGATGTTCGGCGCCTCTTAAATGTTTTGCGCTAACCTGATGTGTCTTTTCCCCTTTTTCAGATCAGCGGGATGCTCCGGAGCAGAAGTTGTCCGATCGACAGGAGTTCAGGTAAGGATTAAACTATTTGCAAATTCGAGAGAGCTTAGTATTGCAGAATGCTTACTAACGTCTTTTCTTCTATTCTTCTCCCCTTTGGTAGGGCGCGGCGTGCCGAGATGGAGATGACTCTGCCCTAGGAATCCGTAAGACTGGGAAGAGCTGGACAGAAGTTGGATGCTCTTCGAGGTGAGTGTTGGCAACGAAGTTCTTATTCTTGCAGGTGCGCTGGCGCTGAAGAAAGAAGTGGGCCTCTTTAGGGGATCCGAGCACGGTGAGTGTCACGCTGCAGGTGCAGAGAAACGCAAAGCATGTTTCTCAGGCCGGGTGTGGTTTAAATAGTCTGTAGGTATCCCAGGTATCCCTGGGCTGAGTCACACCCGAAAAACTAGACCGCTTATCCAGTTCAAGGAACTGAATTACATGGGGGCATCCATTGCCCCATAATACATTGCAAGTCCAATACTAAGTGGATCTCAGGACTGTGTGTGAGCTGGGTGCCAAAGGCGCCAAGTCTGAGTTCAAGTAGGTGTCTGGGGAGATGGAGAGGCCCTTAGGGGCCAACTAGGTGGCCGTGACCTGGCTCCAGCCTGATATGCTGGGGGGCTGGGGGCAGGAATCGTGACAATTCGGCCGGGGAGAAATTCTTAGACCCGAACGCCACTGGATGTAACTGGTTAGTCTTTGGATCTCGTTGAGACAGTACAGCACCCATTGCAACACTGGACGCATCAGTCTCCAATAAAAACATAAGTTCTGGATCCTGGTGTTTAAGTACAGGCGCAGTGGTAAACTGCTGTTTAAGCTGCATGAAGGCTTGTTCAACCTCAGCGGTCCACGTAAAGGTCTTGTTTTTCCGGAGTAATGAAGTTATCGGATGTATTGGGTTTGAGAAATCTGATTTAAACTGCCGGTATAAATTGGCGAACCCCAGGAAGCTCTGGACTGCTTGTACCGAAGTGGGCGATGGCCACTCAAGAATTGCTTTAACTTTCAACTCCCTGTGGAGTTAAGATGAAGCCGAGGAACTCAACTTCGGTTACATGAAAGGAACATTTCTCTAATTTAGCATACAACTGATGTTGTCATAGCTTTTCCAGGACTGCCTTTACCCGTTATACGTGTTCTTCCAGTGATGTTGAATAGATCAAAATGTCATCTTTATAGACCATGGCATTGACATCTAAGAGTTCTCTCAGGACGTCGTTCATAAAGAATTGGAAGGCGGCTGGTGAGTTACATAGGCCAAAGGGCATAACGGTGTACTCGAACAGTCCAAACTTGGTACGGAAGCCCGTCTTCCATTTGTTGCCAGCTTTTATGCGCACAAAGTGATACGCTGGCCTAAGGTCTAATTTGGAGTAGATTTTGTTTTTTTTAACTTGGTCAAGAAGTACCGGAATTAGTGGCAGGGGGTACCGGTTTTTGATTGTGATTTTGTTTAGCCCGCTTTAGCCTATACAGGTCCTGAGGTCTCCTTCCTTCTTGGGGACGAAGAAGAGAGCTGAGGGTGCAGGTGACTTTGAAGGTCAAATAAACCCATTAGCCAGGTATTGGTCCAAGTAGTTACGTAGGTGTTGGTTATCCTTCTCGGTGAGTGCATAAATGTGGCTGCATGGTACTTGGGATCCTGGTATTAAATCAATTTGGCAGTCGTAGGGCCTGTGCAGTGGTAAAGTGTTGGCCTGCTCTTTCTGAAAAACATCTTGGTATGCTTCATATTCCGAAGTTAACTGTCCGGTGATGCCAATTAGTACCTTTTGGTCTTGGGCTGGAGGTTTCGTAGTCGGTGAGTGGCCAGCCATGGGTGTGGCTGAATAACAGGTCTGTAGACAATCGGGGGAGAAGACCCTTGTTAGCGTTTGCCAGTTTATGATCGGATTGTGGCATTCTAACCAGGGCATACCTAATATGAGCTGGAACTGGGGTGTGTTGATCAGATCAAATATCTAAGTTCCTGGTGGCCACCATGACCCAACAGCTCAACTTCCCCCGTACATTGGATTATGGGTCGAGGTGATAGTTGCGTTCCATCAACCGAGACTATGTTGTTGATATTTTCTTTCTGTTGTATTGGTACGCCTATCCGCTGGGCCACAGTGAGGTCCATGTAGTTTCCTACTGCTCCCCAGTCCACATACGCCTCAAGAGCATGCATCCGCTGGGGTTGGTTTGGACAGTGAAGGATTACTGGTGTGGTAAAATGTGAGACCGTTGAGGTCTTCTCCTTGCTTGACAAGCCGATCTCTACTCTTATCGAGTTATTTGAGTTTTCCGAAGATTTAATCGGCTCGACTGGTCCGGCATCCATTGTCCCCAGTGGTTTTTGTGGCAATTTACTGGGGTAACCCCCCAGGAAATGTCCTACCTTGCCACAGCACAGACAGAGTTGTTGCTGTCGGCGTCTCTCCCTTTCTTCTTTAGTTAATGGTCCTTTAATGCTACCCAATTGCATGTTTCTGGCGGGTTCTCTGTAGAGCGAGATGGATTTTCTCGTGGGCGTACATTCAAGGGGACGCCCTTCTGAGGGAGACCGATCATTTCTTCTTTCCTGCAACCGATGGTCTAGTTGCACCACCAAGTCTATGTACTCCCAGCAGCACTCGGGTGGGTTGACCTCCTGTGCCAAAACGTCTTTATTTATTTATTTATTCACTTTTGTAGCGCACACGTCAGCTCGGGGGCATGGCGGCGCTTGTTACAGACAATATCTTAGTTACATAGGATACAATATTTACATACAAATAGAATATTTACAGTAGACATGTACACATTAGCAATGCAGTACATTTACATGGATTCCTGAGAGTTTCCTATTATTTTGCAAGGAATGAGGTTTTCAGTTTCCTGCGAAAAATAGGGAGTGAGTTTTCCGCTCTAATGTCTGCAGGAAGAGCGTTCCAGGTCTTGGCTGCAATGTAGGGGAAACGTAGACCTCTGGCTTTGGCCTTTTTGATGCATGGGATGCAGAGTAGGTTGGAGTATTTCGTTCTGGTGGGACGGGAGGAGGATGGTTTGAAGATGGTTTCTGATAGATAGGACAGGGCGGAGAGAGAGAGGCATTTGTGAGTGAGTGTGAGGATTTTGAGAGTGATCCGCTCTTTGACTGGGAGCCATTGGGCTGAGTGCCTGGCATGGGTGATATGCTCTCTTCATGGGATACTAAGAGCGGCCCAGAGAGCATTGTTTTGCGTGACTTGTAGTCTGTTTAGGTTTTTGGCTGATGTGCCTGCTAGGAGTGCATTGCAGTAGTCCAGTTTGGCTCCAATGGTTGCTCGCGCTATAGAGAGGCAGTTGGGTTTAAAGAGGTAAGGCTTGATGGCGTTTATGAGTTTGGTGGTGTGCGCCGACGCGGAAGTGATTGCGCTGACTTGATAGTGGAGAGTCAAGGTATACTCCCAGTGTCTTTATGGCTGTGGATACGGGGATGATGGAGTTGTCAATGGAGAAGTTAGCGTACAGTTTGTCAAGTTTGTCTAGGGTGTTCTGTTGACCTAATATCATGATTTCAGTCTGGTCTCCATTGAGGCAGATGCCATTAACTGCCATCCATGCCTTGATGATGGAGTAGATTGTGTGGAGTGCCTTGACGTCTTCGTTGTATGATCCTGAAAGGGGTAGAAGTACTTGTGTGTCGTCCACGTAGTTCGTGTATGTAATGCCGTATGAGCCGAGATTGTCAAAGAGGGGCTTGGTGAATAAGTTGTAGAGTGTGGGTGCAGTGCATGATCCTTGAGGGACCCCGCAGTGGATTGTCGTGGGAGTGGCGTTGGCGATGTCCGTGAAGACTTTCATGGCTCTTCCCTCTAGGAATGAGGTGATCCAGAGAGCTGATTCTTTAGAGAAGTTGGCTGAGTGTGTGAGATGTGAAGTGAGAGTCTTGTGATCAACCAGATCGAAAGCGGCTGAGAGATCTAGAAGGAGCAGAAGAGCAGGCTTGCCTTTGTCCATGATTTGGGTGATCTGACTCTTCAGATCCACCAGGGCTGTTTCTGTGCCATGTCCTTTCCGGAACCCTGATTGCCTAGTCCCAAGGATGGAGTGGGTTTCCAGAAAGTGTTGGATTTGGCAATGTGCGGCTTTGTCCAGTAATTTCAGGAGGAATGGCACAGTGGTTGTTGGTCTGTAGTTGTTTGGTTGTAAGGGGTTGAGAGTAGGTTTTTTTTGGGAGAGGCCGGACCCAGGCCTCTTTGAGATTAGCTGGGATGATGCTGTCATGCCTGCGCCATGGGCGCATACATTGGCAATCAATATGGACAAATTGTTATTCATTTATCTACAGAAAACTCCTGGATCAACCGCTATTCACTATTTGGACTTTATTTCCCATTTGCAAGACTTTGGTGCCTTTTTATTTTTCCCAGAAAACTACACTTACCATAATGCACTTGGCTATAACCATCCATTCCTGGCTATTCCTATTTTTTTTCATCAGAACTACAATCCCCAGAAGCCCTAGGGATTTGCTCTGCTTCCACCAGCTCAGGAACAGAGAGGGAGGTGGCCGATTGTCTGCAGGTGTGCTGAGCCAGGTGCATCCAATTAGCCTGCCTCTGTGCTGGGCTGGGCAGTATAAAGGCTGCTGCCTGGGAGAGCTCAGTCTCTTGCATTGAGAGTCCTTCCGGCACCTTATTGCTTCGAGCTACAAACTTTGTATGCTGTTTCCTGATTTCACCTGCTCTTTGTTCCAGTGCCCTGGTGGGCTCCTGCCTTGCAGTCTGCTACACCCTGCTGCCTACAGCCCTAGCCTTTTGGGCTCCCTGCCTCAGCCCTGCTCCTCTGGGCGTCCTGCCTTGCAGCCTGCTATACCCTGCTGCCTACAGCCCTAGCCTTTTGGGCTCCCTGCCTCAGCCCTGCTCCTCTGGGCGTCCTGCCTTGCAGCCTGCTACACCCTGCTGCCTACAGCCCTAGCCTTTTGGGCTCCCTGCCTCAGCCCTGCTCTTCCAGGCTCCTGCCTTGCAGCTGATCACGCTCTGCTGCCTTCCAGCCTCCGCCCTTGCCCTGCCAGGCTCTCCACATTGCAGCCGATCACGCTCTGCTCCCTTCCAGCCTCCGCCCTTGCCCTGCCGGGCTCTCCACATTGCAGCCGATCACGCTCTGCTGTCTTCCAGCCTCTGCCTTTGCCTTTGCCCTGCCGGGCTCTCCACATTGCAGCAGATCACGCTCTGCTGCCTTCCAGCCTCCGCCCTTGCCCTGCCGGGCTCTCCACATTGCAGCCGATCACGCTCTGCTGCCTTCCAGCCTCCGCCCTTGCCCTGCCGGGCTCTCTACATTGCAGCTGATCACGCTCTGCTGCTTTCCAGCCTCAGCCCTTGTCCTCTGGGCTCCCTGCTCTGCAGCCTGCCTCACTCCGGCTGCCTTCAGCCCTTGTCCTCTGGGCTTCCTGCTCTACAGCCTGCCTCACTCCGGCTGCCTACAGCCCTTGTCCTCTGGGCTTCCTACTTTGTAGTTTATCACGCTCCGCTGCCTACTACCTACCTTTTTTCCGCTGGGTTCTCGGCCTAGCAGCCCTCTACAGTCCTCTGCAACCTTCTACGGTCAGCGGCCCTGCCCCTCAGGGCTCACTCCTTGCTGCCCAGCCCTTCTGGGTTCCTTGCCGTGCAGCTTGCTTTACTCTGCTGCCTTAAGCCCTTTCCCTCTGGGCTCTCTACCTTACAGCCCTGCTCCTGTGGGCTTGCTCATTGCTTTCCTGCTCCTCTGAGCTCTCAACCTTGTTCCTTACTGTCCTCTGCTATCCAATCCTGTTACACGACTTTCCCTTCATTTCCTTCTGCTAGTTTGCTATCAACCTCCTTTTCCTGGATTTGTCTGTAAGTATCTTCTCTTGTACTGTTTGTAGACCCTTTTGTACAGAGCTTGTCTGTTGGTTCCCATCAGTCAACCTCTGCCCCTTCCCTTGTCTCGTTTCTACATTACAGACACCCATAGCTGCTGTTCCAAGCCATGAGCAAACAGCGTGGGCCTCTGTTATAGCAAACTGTGCAGAAGGCTAGAGTATTTCCTAAGGTTCGTGGAATACTCGTTTCCTATATCTGCATACACCCCAAGAGGGAATTCATTCTGTACCTTTTTCCTTGCTACTCTTGCCTACTCTTCGTTCTCTTTCCTTTCTGCTGTGTGTGTACTTATCTGTCCACCTTATTTTGGCACAACCACCCAAACCCTTTCTGGGTGTCCTGTTCCACTCTTAATAGAGTGCCATCCCTGACAGAATGCAAGAGCCAAAAATGTCTTGTTCCATAGGCAGGAAAGGCACACACAGACCAAGGATGCTTTCCTTTCGGGTTAAGAAACCTTTGCAAAAGTCTATACTTTCCCTAAAGACAGCAAACAAGAACCTTAGTCTAAAGAACAGTCTTGCCTTAGTAAACAAAGATTTACAAGCACGGTACTACACTCACTGGCTTGCTGACCCTTCTTCCATGTATAACTATTATGACATTTGCGACTATGATCCGCAGTCCTTATCGGTTGAAGAGCTACAGCAAGATAATGAATTCTTACAGATCTTGTAAGCCCAAACAGTGAAAGACACTCCTGAGCCTGATAATTTTTCTAACACTGTTACAGCCAAGGATATTGCACTCATTGTGGGGGTCTATAAACCAGAGTACGCTGTTGCTAGAGTGATATGTTCAAGATCTGATTGGCAAGCTCCCCAGTCTACTGGAAACCCTCATTTGACAGGACACGGTATTATGTATCCTGAGGTTAGTTCACCTAGTCCTCGGTACAAAAGACCAATACTGACCATCGGTGGTCTTAATACTTCCCCAGTATCTACCAACCACAATAACCTTAAGGTCAGTCTTCCCATTGCTACAACAGAATTTACTGCCACACCAGATTCTGAAGCTTTAGATCAGGCTAATGATACATACCTGCTACAAGAAAAACTCCTACGCCTTAAAAGAAAGACCGAAGATCTCTATGATGACTTTGTTTATTTACATAGTAAAAATTCTATGAAGGGACACAATATTCCAGACCTTTTGTCACAATGTCCTACACCCGAAATACTATCTTTAGAGATCAACATGGTAAGGCCTGGAATTGCCACGCAGAAAAGGATACAGATTTATACCAAGCAGATGGAAGACCTAAATTTAGCATATGCATCCCTTCTAAAGTCTGACACAGCTCTTTCACTTTCCAACCACAGTAACTCAGGTTCTGGGACTCTAGACCATGATTCCAATCCTGAACAATACCCGGTACCTGCCTGGAATCCAGCCTTTCCATCAGTCCATACCCCAGACCCACCAAGTAATTTGAGCACACCAGACTTTGAAGATCAGCCTTCAGAACGCCTACCCAATCATGACCCCACATCTGTCTTATTACCTGTTCCTGTATCTGCTAGCCCAATCTCTGCTGCTCCTCCTGCTAATACTTCTAAATCTGCTACTGTTGCAGCAGCTCACATTTCTCTTTTCGCAGCAGAAGCACCCCCTTCCTCTCTGCCTGCAAGGACAGAACCTGTTGCCAAGTCAGATAACAACTTTTCTTTTGGGACTACAGCTCCGGTTGTTCTTGCTGGCGCCTCTGCAGCACTAAATGTACCAGACTCTACTCTATCAGTCTCAGGTGCGTCCCTGTCCGCTGGTTCTTCTATGGCACCCACTCTCCCAGTTGCTACAGCATCGGAACTATCCACAGCCATTCATGATCTCTCTGCTGCGGTGGCTTCTGAAATTCCTACAAATCATGGAGAACCCGCCACTGTGACTCCTGACGTTTCTGCGGCTAATCTTGACTCTGCCATTGCTGTGTCTGATGCCTTGGGAAACCTTGCTAAAGCAACCAACTCCGCTGTACCTCTGGCTCCACCTTTCACCACCTTAATGTCACCTTTCAAAGCAAGCTTTGCCATGGAACCTGTAACAGACATTCACAGTTCCTCTATTCATGAACACTCTGTTGAGTTTTGTGCTCCAAAGACTTTGTCTTTTCTGATTTCTACCGTAAAGGTTCAGCACATTGATACCGTCTCCACCTTTCAAGACTCCCACATTACAACCTTAAACAGTTTTTTGTGCTTCATGATATGCCTTTTTGGAATAAGACTCTTTCACGGTGTGACAGACCTTCTTCCTGTTGGTCAGTCTTCAGGGAGCCTGGAGAGGGGCCTGGAGAGGGGCATACTGTCATGCCTGCGCCATGGGCGCATACATTGGCAATCAATATGGACGAACTGTTATTCATTTATCTACAGAAAACTCCTGGATCAACCGCTATTCACTATTTGTACTTTATTTCCCATTTGCAAGACTTTGGTGCCTTTTTATTTTTCCCAGAAAACTACACTTACACTAATGCACTTGGCTATAACCATCCATTCCTGGCTATTCCTATTTTTTTTCATCAGAACTACAATCCCCAGAAGCCCTAGGGATTTGCTCTGCTTCCACCAGCTCAGGAACAGAGAGGGAGGTGGCCGATTGTCTGCAGGTGTGCTGAGCCAGGTGCATCCAATTAGCCTGCCTCTGTGCTGGGCTGGGCAGTATAAAGGCTGCTGCCTGGGAGAGCTCAGTCTCTTGCATTGAGAGTCCTTCCGGCACCTTATTGCTTCGAGCTACAAACTTTGTATGCTGTTTCCTGATTTCACCTGCTCTTTGTTCCAGTGCCCTGGTGGGCTCCTGCCTTGCAGTCTGCTACACCCTGCTGCCTACAGCCCTAGCCTTTTGGGCTCCCTGCCTCAGCCCTGCTCCTCTGGGCGTCCTGCCTTGCAGCCTGCTATACCCTGCTGCCTACAGCCCTAGCCTTTTGGGCTCCCTGCCTCAGCCCTGCTCCTCTGGGCGTCCTGCCTTGCAGCCTGCTACACCCTGCTGCCTACAGCCCTAGCCTTTTGGGCTCCCCGCCTCAGCCCTGCTCTTCCAGGCTCCTGCCTTGCAGCTGATCACGCTCTGCTGCCTTCCAGCCTCCGCCCTTGCCCTGCCAGGCTCTCCACATTGCAGCCGATCACGCTCTGCTGCCTTCCAGCCTCCGCCCTTGCCCTGCCGGGCTCTCCACATTGCAGCCGATCACGCTCTGCTGTCTTCCAGCCTCTGCCTTTGCCCTGCCGGGCTCTCCACATTGCAGCCGTTCACGCTCTGCTGCCTTCCAGCCTCCGCCCTTGCCCTGCCGGGCTCTCCACATTGCAGCCGATCACGCTCTGCTGCCTTCCAGCCTCCGCCCTTGCCCTGCCGGGCTCTCTACATTGCAGCTGATCACGCTCTGCTGCTTTCCAGCCTCAGCCCTTGTCCTCTGGGCTTCCTGCTCTGCAGCCTGCCTCACTCCGGCTGCCTTCAGCCCTTGTCCTCTGGGCTTCCTGCTCTGCAGCCTGCCTCACTCCGGCTGCCTACAGCCCTTGCCCTCTGGGCTTTCTACATTGCAGCTGATCACGCTCTGCTGCTTTCCACTCTCAGCCCTTGTCCTCTGGGCTGCCTGCTCTGCAGCCTGCCTCACTCCGGCTGCCTACAGCCCTTGTCCTCTGGGCTTCCTACTTTGTAGTTTATCACGCTCCGCTGCCTACTACCTACCTTTTTTCCGCTGGGTTCTCGGCCTAGCAGCCCTCTGCAACCTTCTACGGTCAGCGGCCCCGCCCCTCAGGGCTCACTCCTTGCTGCCCGGCCCTTCTGGGTTCCTTGCCGTGCAGCTTGCTTTACTCTGCTGCCCTAAGCCCTTTCCCTCTGGGCTCTCTACCTTACAGCCCTGCTCCTGTGGGCTTGTTCATTGCTTTCCTGCTCCTCTGAGCTCTCAACCTTGTTCCTTACTGTCCTCTGCTATCCAATCCTGTTACACGACTTTCCCTTCATTTCCTTCTGCTAGTTTGCTATCAACCTCCTTTTCCTGGATTTGTCTGTAAGTATCTTCTCTTGTACTGTTTGTAGACCCTTTTGTACAGAGCTTGTCTGTTGGTTCCCATCAGTCAACCTCTGCCCCTTCCCTTGTCTCGTTTCTACATTACAGACACCCATAGCTGCTGTTCCAAGCCATGAGCAAACAGCGTGGGCCTCTGTTATAGCAAACTGTGCAGAAGGCTAGAGTATTTCCTAAGGTTCGTGGAATACTCGTTTCCTATATCTGCATACACCCCAAGAGGGAATTCATTCTGTACCTTTTTCCTTGCTACTCTTGCCTACTCTTCGTTCTCTTTCCTTTCTGCTGTGTGTGTACTTACCTTATTTTGGCACAACCACCCAAACCCTTTCTGGGTGTCCTGTTCCACTCTTAATAGAGTGCCATCCCTGACAGATGCCTGTTTTAAAGGACGCATTGATAAATGCCGTAAAGAGCGACGCAAAGCCGTCTGCGCAGTCTTTGCCGAGTTTTGGTGGGCAAATATCACCTTTACAGGGGGAGGGTTTGAGATTTTTTAGTAGGTTGATAACTTCTGATTTAGTGACGTCTCTGAAGGAGAAGTCAGGTATGGTGGGCTTGGACGAGGTAGGTGGGGTGTTGGTAGGTTTAGTTCCTGTCTGTTGAGGAAGTGCTTTGCAGTGGTCTTTGATTTTCTTTTGGAGAAGGTCAATTTTGTGTAGCATGGCAGCTTGAATGCTGGTACACCAAGCTTCATCTTTGATTATTTCGTCCGGATTATTGGGGGGCGAGGGGGAGATGAGCTCATTAAAAATGGTGAAGATCTCTTTAGAGTGTGATTTGGCATTAGAGATTCGTGTGTTGAAAGCGTTGGCTTTGGCATCAGTGATAGCTATATTGTATTGGTGGGAGATTAAATTGAATTTGTTTTTGGTACTGGTGCAGGGGTCAGATTGCCAGTTTATTAGTGCTGCTCTTTTGTGGGATCGCATTGAGTGCAGTTCTTCAGTAAACCATGACTTGGTGTGTAGAGATTTCTTCTCTTTTTTCCATTCGAGTGGTGCTATTTTATTGATAGCTTTGGTGATGACATCTTTGTAGATGTCTGCTAGGATACTGGGGTCATTAGCGAATGGGGGAGCTAACTCGGGGGTATTGAGGTATGGGCGTAGGTTATCCTCTGAGTTTTCTTGAGCTTCTGACTTGTGCAGCGCTAGCAGGGGTCAGAGTTTTGTGGTTTTTGGTGATAGGAATAGAGAACTTGATGCAGTTGTGGTCAGTCCAGGGCAGTGAGGAGTTAGAGGTGATAACTGCCTCTCCACTTTGGTCTGCAATCCAGTCAAGAATGCAGCCTTTGGTGTAAGTAGGACTTTCTACTTTTTGGGTGAAGCCCAGGTCATTAAGTTCCTTGGTGAGAGTGGCTGCAGATTTGTCCTTGGTATCGTTGAATCCGAGATTGAGGTCTCCTAGTAGAAGGGTTTTGGTGGAGCTTTTGATATTATTGCTGAGGATGTGAATGATGTTATCCTGGGATTCTGGGGTGTTGCCTGGGGGGCGGTATAGTAGGTGAATGTTGATGGTGCTGTTGGAAGACAGCGTGAGTTTGGCCGATAAGAGGTCAGAGTTGTTGGTCGAGGGGTGATTGACAGGTCGGAGCTGGAGGTTCTCCTTGTAGATGAGGGCTACTCCGCCTCCTATACGATCTGGTCTGTCTTGTCTGAGTATGGTGAAGCCAGGTGGGAGTGCAAGTGCAACGGCGGGGCCTGATGCTTCATGTAACCATGTTTCAGTGATGGCTAATAAGTTAATGTTATTGTTGGTTATGAGGTCATGAATATCAGATGCATGAGCTGGGAGTGATCGGACATTGAGGAGGGCACATTTGATGTGAGGTGTGTGTGGTTTGTTTGTGGAAGTGCGAGTGATGGTCGTATCTGATATGTTATGTGAGGTGGTATTGTGGGGTGTGGCGTGGTTAGTGGGTGGTGGACTGTGGGAGAGTGGGTGTCCCATGCGGGGGCAGCGTTTGGAAGTGGTGCAGGAACTCAGTCTATAGTTTCTGTATTCTGTGGGAAGGGGTAGAGTGCTAAGTTCTGTGGTCTGTGTGCGAGCTCTAAGTCTTTCTAGCCTATGCATAATTACGACACAGGGGGGGGCGTGGCTAACCGCCATGTAGGAGAGACGTGTTTGGTGCAGCTCCGCGCGATACGTTTAACGATCCGCCGCCAACTACTGCTTTATACGACCACAAACATCTGAAAACCGCACACAAGCCGTGCGAAAGCCTGATCCGCCCTCTGTCGAAGTTTGGAAGCCCTACGTCCCTCCGTTGGCCTGCAACGTCGAAAAGAAAAGAACGCCAGGCGGACACAGAAAATGGCGGCCATTGTGAGTCCCAGCCCGACGCTGTAAGCGGAGCGCTGCGACCAACCTCGAGGGAGCTCGCTGAGGACCTGGGCAACCCGACCAACGGTGATCTGAAGAGGGCTGCCTGCACCCGCGGGGCCCGGACCTGCACGCCCGAGCCCCAGGCCGTCGGAGGGGGAGTCGGAACTGCCTCGGGGGGAATCAGACTGGGGCGGCAGCGGCGGCCTCTGCTGAGACCCGCGCTCCCGAAGGAAAGCGGTAAGGAGTCGGAGGGGGGGAGCGCCTGGTGCAGCCTTTTACTACACTCCCACTGGACCCGAGGCAGGGGCCTCGAAGCCGATCTGCACCCAGCCACCCTGCCAAGCAGCTGAGGCGCCCACACTCCGCTGACATTGCCCGGCGGGCCGATGACCCACATCCCATTGGCACCCTGAGCAAGGCCTGAGGACAACCAGCGCACGAACACGTCCACCGGGAGACAGGCCCCTTGGAGCGCGAAAGCTTCCCCCCACACTAGCCGGCAGTACCGGCTCCGACGACACGCGCAGGACTACCCACTCCAGGCATCCCTCGCACGACAGCAGACCATCAGTACAACCAGAGGCTACAGACCGCACAGTGCCTGCCGAGGACTGGGGGGCCTCGCGGCGGGGACATGACCACCAAGGGCGCCCGAAGCAAACACCGCCAAACCACCATGGAGTCCTTTGCGGCCGCCGGAGCGACTGGGCCCGAGGCGGCCCACGCCCCTGGGGAGGCGCCGGGCGCCGAGACGCCTGAGCCGGCCAACTCCCAGCTACTAGAGGCCATCATGACACTTCAGAAGACCATGGAGAACAAAATAGACGCGGTCGCCATTGACCTGAACTTACTGCGGCAGGATGTGCGCTCCATCGCCAACAGAACGGACGCCCTGGAATCCAAGTTCGAGACAACACTGAATCCAAAACACAGCTTTTAAAGGAAGTGGACATTTTGGCGCAAAAGGTGAAGAACCTGGAAGACAGGGCTGACGAGGCCGAAGGAAGGGCCCGCAGAAATAACATTAGAATCATCGGCCTGCCTGAGGGCATCGAGGGCAACGACCCCACTAATTACATCGAGGACCTCCTCATACACGAAATTGGAGCCGGAAAACTGTCACAGGGCTTCACTATAGAAAGAGCCCACTGCTCCCTAGCCAGGCGGCCCCCTCCGGGGAACCCACCCAGACCTATAATAGCCAAAGTCCTCAACTACAAGGACAGGGAAACCATCTTGGCCTTCTCCAGAATGGGTGGCTCTATGCAGAGGGACGCTGCAAAGATCGCAATATACCCCGATTACACCCTGCAGGTTCAAAGGAGTAGGGCCCAGTTCCACCACACCAAAGCTAGACTCAAGAACGCAGGCCTGCGTTATTTACTCCTCTACCCGGCTAGACTGAAAGTCCTGCGCAACAACAAGGCACACTTATTCGACACCCCCGCAGAGGCCTGCGAATGGATGGACAGAGAACAGATCCCAGACATTGAACTGAAGCAACGCAGACCCTAGCCGCCCGCAGCGATGGTCCCTTCCTCACTCCTCATGGACAGCACCCATCAATCACACAGCAACACGCCAGCAATGGCGGTGACACTGATGGTACCGGAGCGGCGCCGGACACGGCGTACCTCTTGATAACATCCCCGGAGGCAACCCCTCCCCTACCCCCAGGCTAGTTTGGGTGAGTTCACCCGCCCGTAGGGCACCGGAAGACCCAGGTCCGATGGGGCAGAAACGGGAAAGTCAGAGCAAGGGTAACCTTGCTAGACGTGTTGTGTTTAAAGTTAAGTTAGACATTATTCACGGGGGGAAACCCAAGTTGGGATTTCAGTTTAAGTTCTCCACACGCCAGACCGGGACCACGCGCAACGGAATCGCCACCAGGCTAACCAAGTTTGTTAAATACCTCAACCTCAGACTGTCCACAGCCCCACGACCACATCCAGACTATGGCTGAGAAGATCAGAGTCATGTCCTGGAACGTCAGGGGACTAAATAGCTACATCAAACAGCGCCGCATCCACGCCTACATGAAACGCCACAGAGTCGGAATCGCCCTCCTTCAGGAGACCCACCTAAGCGCCCCCAAGCTAGCGGCGCTGGCCAAAGTCTGGAGAGGTACCCTGGTGGGCTCCTCGTACTCTACATACTCCAGAGGAGTCTTGATATGGATTGCCCCCTCCGTCCCTGTCTCGCTGACCCACACCAAAACAGACAATGAAGGCAGAATGGCCCTGGTACAGGGCACCATAGAAGGGCGTGATATGCGCCTGATCTGCACCTACGCCCTGAATCATGATGCAACTGTCTTCTTTCGCTCGCTGTACACCCGGCTGTCCCCGAGTAACGAATGCATAACAATATGGGGAGGCGATAACAACTGCACCTTAGACCCTCGCATAGACAGATCGGATGATAAGCATGGTGACCCCTCCCCACCCGCCAGAATACTGAACGCCCTCACGCAGCAATACGCCCTGAAAGACCTGTGGAGAGCACAAACCCCTGAAACCAGAGGCTACTCCTTCTACTCCCCCCCCACATAAGGTTCACACCAGAATAGACTGTTTGTTCGTTAGTGAAGAGCATGCGGCCAGTTTTGAGGACACGCAGTACCTGGCCAGAGTGCTATCGGACCACTCCCCCCTGATGACCTCATGGGCGATCACAGCCCCTAGACCCCCCATCCCGACATGGAAACTACGAAGCGAAGCGCTACTAGACAAAGCCTTTAATGAACAAATCAGGGAGGGCACTACACACTACTGGCAAACCAACATTGATAGTGTCCAACACATAAGTACAGCATGGGAAGCCTATAAAGTGGTAACAAGGGGGGAAATGATAGCCGCCGCTGGAGGGGCCCTAAAAATCATCACGTCCCAACTAGCGCACACCGAAGCCGAACTCCAAGCCCTCGAAGCAACACCATCCCCTGACCCTGCCCATACGCACAAATTGATCGAACTCAAACAGACATGCCTGACACACTGGGAGACACTGGGGAAACTAAGCTATACCAAATACCCTGAAAGGAACCACGCCCTAGGCGATAAACCCGGGAAACTACTCGCGTGGCTTTACAAGCGGGAAACCCCCAGGCACCCCATCTGCTCTATCCGTAACATAGATGGCCTGAACCTCCACACGCAAGTGGGGATCAATGCAGCGTTCAAGGAATATTATCAAACCCTCTATTCCGATCCTGCCCCGCCCCCAGACTCCGCAATTGAAGATGTCCTGGACATCATCAGGCTCCCTTGCCTGGAAGATTACCTGGCAGACCCCCTCGGAGGCCCTGTCACCCCAGACGAGGTCACGGCCACCATCAGGTCACTGCCCTCCGGGAAAACGCTGGGACCGGACGGTGTCCCAGGTGAATTTTATAAAGCCTACGAGGACATACTAGCCCCCCTATTGTCCAAAGTATACAACGAGGCGTACGAAAAAGGCCACCTCCCCGACTCCATGGCTGAAGCCACCATCATCCCTTTACTCAAACCCGACAAAGATAGCGGCTCGTACCGTCCCTTGTCCATGCTAAACGTAGATAACAAAATCCTTACAGCACTACTGGCCAGAAGGCTTCAAGCAGCCATCCCACACCTCATACACCAGGACCAAACGGGTTACGTGCAGGGCCGTTCCATCTCAGAGAACCTGCGCAGGCTGCATCACGTCATACACAGCACAAACAGCATACCCGGCAAATACGCAGTTGTGTCCCTCGACGCCTCTAAGGCCTTTGATTCGGTCCGATGAAAATGGCTCTACGCCACCCTATCCAAGATGGGGATCGGTCCGGCTTTCATAAATTGGGTCAAACTCATCTACACCAATCCCACCGCCAGAGTGCGAACCAACAACACCTTTTCAGAAAAATGGAGCCTGGCCAGAGGCACCCGGCAAGGGTGCCCCCTATCCCCTTCGATCGAACCAGTGGCGGCATACCTCAGGCAGGAGTACGGAGACGGGGGTATAATGATAAACGGGGTGAACCACCTCGTTTCCATGTACGCGGACGACATGCTCCTCTACCTAAAAGATCCCGAACACATCCTCCCCTACATTCTTGAAACCCTAGATGGGTTCCACAGATGCACCGGGATCCAGATCAATCACAGCAAGTCTTGCCTATTCCCCCTGGCTGCCCTTAGCGAGACCGAGAAAGAACACCTCCCCCCTCTAGCCCTCAAATGGGAACCCACCACATTCAAATACCTGGGTGTCATGATCCACCGCGACCCCGTAGCCGAACACGCACTAAACACCGGCAGGGCAAAGGAAGGCCTGGCTAAATCAATTGACATCTGGTGCAAGCTGCCCCTCTCGATGGCTGGTAGGGCGGACTCCTTAAAATGGTGGCACTCCCGCGCCTTCTACACTTCTTCACCAATGTCCCTTACAATATCCCGCAACATTTCTTCAGGGACTTGAGTAAACTTTGTAGGAAACTTCTATGGCGGGAAGGTAGGCACAGAGTCGCCCTAGACATAACACAGAGACCGTACGACAAAGGAGGCCTAAAAACCCCCAACTTTGAGCTCTACTATATAGCAGCCCAGCTCAAGCACGTGATTCAGTGGATGGCTGATGACGCCTCAACGGACACACGCCTCTTACAGCCCCCAGACGCACCCTGGTTGCTCAGGGACCTTCTCTGGATCAAACCAGTGCCAAAAACGCATAATACACACCTAATCCACCTGGGCACCCAGATCTGGAATCGGGCCTGCAAATCGGTCAAGCTGACCGACCCTTACACCCCACAAATCCCAATAGCCGCCATCATGTCCACCAGACCAGAGGACCGAAAGGCGATCCGGAACATATGGGAACCCTCCGGTGTCGCCACCCTGGGTGACCTGGTGGATGACCAGGGCATCCACACATTTCCTGAGCTGCACGAGCTGACGGGGGTCCCGCTGGGTCAGTTCCTTCTGCACGGGCGGTGTTGGAAAAGCTCAAGAAGCGATGGCCAGATGCAGAATCCCTCTGCGCCGGGCACGAGGCCATCGAAAACTTGCTGAGCCTTGCAGAAGGAGGGCACAAATTCTCGAGGCTCTATGAGATCCTAATTGACAACACCACACATAACGAACTCAAATGTAAAGGCAAATGGGAATCTGAACTCAACACGCAGTTTGGAGACACGGAATGGGAAACCAAAACACAATACCACAAAAGAGTTTCCAGGAATGCCCGATTCCAGCTCATTCAATTCTATATCATTCACAGAGCCTACCTTACCCCAGCTGTCATCTCAAGATTCAGCGGAACCGGTGTAGTGACGTGCCCCAAGTGCCAAGAACCCCCAGCCTCACTGACTCACATGTTCTGGGCCTGCCCGGCCTTACAGACCTTCTGGTCCCAAATTCAAGCTAGGGTAGCAGAAGAGGACATAACACTGGACGTGCAGTCCCCCAAGGCCTGCTTATTGGGCTCATACCCGCGAGGCAAAAAGAACAAGCCCCTTAACAGACTCAAGGATTTAATGTACATCCTGGCAAAAAGGCGTATCGCCATGGCCTGGAAGCGCCCCACGCCCCTAGACTCATAACATGGTGGGAAGACCTCCGTAGATGGACTGTGGCCGCAACAGGGGCCTGGGAGCTGGCGCACCGACAACAAAAAATTGGCGACTCTGAGGACCTTTTACAATGGATAGCCCTCACAGCAGCTCTGTTCCGCCCTAAAGAGGACAGCTCCTCAGGCGAGGACCTGGACAGCCCAGGCCCGCCTTAGCGCAAGTAGTAGACTGCCCAACGTCCCGGTCTGGGTTTGCATTGGGGGGGAGGCAAGGGGGGGGAGTTACTATTGACACATAACCGATTACTATATTGATGATGCTGGTTGTATTGTATTTTGAAAGAAAAAAAAAAATTACGACACAGGGTGTGCGAGGTGGCAGGGTTTGTGTGGTATCCGGGGTAGCGAGATGCTTGGGGTAGGGGAGTGGGCTTAGTGGTGTGGGTATGAGGGGATGGATAGGAGTATGGAGTTGGAGAACAGTGAGTGTAGCGAGGAGAGTGAGCAGCGTGGTGGTGGCAACGGTGAGCTTGCAGGACGCTATGGGCATGATTGTATGCTGGGCGGGGCTGTGTGTGGAGGATAACACAGTCAGGTTGGGTGGGCCTAACCTGAGGTAGGCAAGGGTGGATAGGTTCAGAGTGGGCTAAAAAGCAACCTAAGGTACTAAGAGGTATCAGTGTGGCTTAGGCGCAGCAGGAGGCACTGCAGGATCGCGGATGGGCGGCTATAAGGCACAACACAATTCAAATGTGGCCTGAAAGCGACCATAAGGCACAACACAATTCAAATGTAGTCTGAAAGCGACCATAAGGCACAACACAATTCAAATGTGGTCTGAAAGCGACCATAACGCACAACACAATTCAAATGTGGTCTGAAAGCGACCATAAGGCACAACACAATTCAAATGTAGTCTGAAAGAGACTATAAGCCACAACACAATTCAAATGTGGTCTGAAAGTGACCATAGGCACAACACAATTCAAATGTGGTCTGAAAGCAACCATAAGGCACAACACAATTCAAATGTGGTCTGAAAGAGACTATAAGCCACAACACGATTCAAATGTGGTCTGAAAGCGACCATAGGCACAACACAATTCAAATGTGGTCTGAAAGCAACCATAAGGCACAACACAGTCCAAGTGTGGTCTGAAAGCGACCATAAGGCACAACACAGTTCAAGTGTGCAACACAATTCAAATGTGGTCGGAAAGCAACCATAAGGCACAACACAGTCCAAGTGTGGTCTGAAAGCGACCATAAGGCACAACACAGTTCAAGTGTGGTCTGGGAGCAACCATAAGGCACAACACAATTCAAGTGTGGTCTGGGAGCGACCATAAGGCACAACACAGTTCAGATGTGGTCTGAAAGCGACCACAGGCACAGCACAATTCAAGTGTGGACTGGGAGGGACCATAGGCACAGCACAATTCAAGTGTGGTCTGGGAGCGACCATAGGCACAACACAATTCACATGTGGTCTGGGAGTGACCATAAGGCACAGCACAATTCAAGTGTGGTCTGGGAGCAACCATAGGCACAGCACAATTCAAGTGTGGTCTGGGAGCGACCATAAGGCACAACAATGAGTATTTTAGGCACTGTGCTGTTGGTGTAAGGTGGACAGGACAGTTGTCATAGTTAAGTTGAGAGCTAACAGCAGCCTAGACATGTGCAAGTTTAGACCTTTGAGCTCACTACGAAGACCTCAGTAAAATAGAGTGGACCTTTTCTCCTCAGACCAATTTGTCTCAGCGACAAGCCGGTCGAATGTGGTAATATACACTAGAAGGTCTTCGGAACCTTTTCGAAGGGTCAACAATTCCCCGTCCAAAGCCTGCCCCTGTTTTCTACGAGCAAAGAGATTGTCTAATTCCTGTTGGAAACCTGTGAAATTGTACAGAATACGGTCATCCTGATTGACTAGCGGCACTGACCAGTTAGTTGCATAGCCACCCAGATACGATAACACAAAGTCTACATTA
This sequence comes from Ambystoma mexicanum, assembly GCF_040938575.1. Taxonomy (NCBI): domain Eukaryota; kingdom Metazoa; phylum Chordata; class Amphibia; order Caudata; family Ambystomatidae; genus Ambystoma; species Ambystoma mexicanum. Next base: position 1,320,961,475 of record NC_090934.1, read on the forward strand.
GTTTGGTCTGTAGGAAAGGCTCCGGTCCGACACAAGAAATGGAGCCTGCACTGGTTCATGAAAACCACACACTTCTGTAGGTCCTCCAAAAACCGTTCTGGAAGAGCTAAGGGAACCGTGACAGGAGTGGTGACTTGTATTTGATCAGGTGCCTTTGCTCTGGCATCAGGTGGGCCTGGCAAGGTGACCTGGCCATCTTGGGTCCTAGTTAAACGCTTTGCTATATCCTCAGTCCTCTCCCGATGTACTACTAACTCCTTCCTTATTGTGTTGGTTTCAGAGCAGGCTGCATGAACCTCTGCCCGCAGTTCTCCTAAAAGGGCAGCCAACTGATCTATCTCCGATGACTCCATGATACTTGGGCAGGGCTTGTATATGTGGGCTTAGCGTTCTGTAACGCTAACCTCTGGCGCCCTGCAGGAGTGCCTGGTCCGGACTGTCTGGAGTGTTGCCCTCTGCAATAGGATGGGTGTCAGTGTGGTCCAGATCACTCCCTTCCCACTGTCCACTGAATGGCTATAGCCCAGTGACCGGTACAGTTGTGAGTGGCCTGGTAAGGTTTCCTGGACCCACTAGTAATTGTTATGGAACGGCCTGGACGAGGACCTATGGGCAAACAAGTGACAGGTTTCAGTGTGTGTCCTCCTACTCTCCCCCACCTCCCTTCTATGCTCCCCAATGTTTGCTGACTGATTCAAGTGCCCTAGCACACTGTTAATATGGAAGCTGTGCTCCAGGTAGGCATTCAATCCAGTTAATTCACTGGCGATGGTGGCCCAGGCCAGCTGTGGCGCACGCGATGTCCTGGGGGGTGAATGTTCATGTACAGCGGTAAGTATCCTCTGTGTATTTAGGCTGCTTGCAGCGCAGCGTGCAGGTAATGTTATTAAAGTTCGGTTCTTTGTTGTCTTGTCTCTTTCTGGGGGCTCACTGCAGAGCACGAGAGCATAAGTTATGTTAATATGTCCCTGCTTGCCTTGTCTTTGCAGGTGCGTGATAATGGTGTCCACTTGGAACCGTGGTGTGAGAAGCCTCCGGAACGTTAGTGAGTGAAGAATAATGACAGCAGTCACGTAAGCAAGTTTGCTGGGGTTTTTCAAGGTAGCATTGTTATGGCCAACGAGATGCTTACTGTATGTCTTCCTTATCGCAGGAATAAAGAGCCGCTGCGGTGATAAGCATTCTGTTTCTCCAGTTCAATCAGGTAGGCATCCAGAGCATTAATGGACTGCAGAGTTCCACTGGACCAGAATATCCAGTGTGTGATGATTCCGGGAAGCTGATGTCCTCTGAGCACGTGAACTCAGAGAGAGCCGGAGCGGTAAGCATTACACTGCTTACTTGGTGAGCAGAAGAAATGCTAAGCACAGGGTGTGGCCCAAGGCGTGGTTTTATAGCCTAGGGCTGCACCCTACAACACAAGACCACCATGGATATCGGAAACACAGGCCATTCGGGGGCCATCTTAAGTTCAATACCATGTCCCAACTTGGCGGACATGTTGGTGGGGGCTGCTAAAAGTTCCCAATGGATGCTTACGCCAGCTGGCAACCCTTAGAGTCCAGGCTCTGCCCACAGTGTCCTGCCTGTTCCAAAGGTTATGTGTGGATGTGCCCTGTCTGCTGCGAGGGTTCATGACAAATATATTTATGCAAATCAGAAATTCAACTGCTAACCAATAAATGTTCCCTCACTAATACACCGGATGAGTTGGTGCCCTTCATCTATCAAATAACTTGGCATTCATGTATCTAAAGATATTGGTACAACTATGTCGTCTAATATTTCTCTAGTCCTTGTTAAAGTCAAAAACATGATTATTAGATGCAAACCTCTATGTTTAACATAGTGGGGCCATCTAGACTCTGAAAATTACTCTCAGTCCTATTGTTTTATACTTATTATCAATGATCCCAATTTCATTTCCATCTTCATTCTTTAACACGCTTGATACTCTACTGTCATACTGTCTCTGTGTTACAAGTGCTCATAGAGTCCCTTGACTCTATGGCACCCGTTATCTCTTCCGCCAATCCCAAGATGGCCGTAATGCCAACCTCAAGATGGCACCTCCGATAAGGCAAGTCACAGTGAAACGTGAACTGGTAGCCAATCAGGTCTGTTCCAGGAAATATAGCCCCATGGATCATAGCGGTCTTTGCATCGCAATGGTCCGTTGTTACCCTGGCGAGCGGATGCTCTCTTTCCTTCCTCTCATGTTTCTTCATTCCTCCCCTTTCTCTTACCTTCTGTGTAATCCTTTTCCTGCTTATCTGATGATTAATTGCTTCTGCCTTGCCTGCTGAACCCTTGTTGCTTCTGCTTACTGCTCTTTTCACAGATCCTTCTTCCACGCTCCGACATCTTCCAGATCTCCTGTCTGCTGCTCCCTTGTTGCTTCTGCTCACTGCTATGTTCACGGATGCTTCTTCTACGCTCCAACATCTTCCAAATCTCCTGTCTGCTGCTACTAGGACAAAGAACACAATAGGGTGCCTATAATTCTGTGGGGTTCATCCCTGCGACCAATGGGTAACACAAAAAATTGGAACAATACCCCAGGTAGATTGGACAATTGTAACGTTAGTCACGTAAATCTATAGGGTCTCTCTTGAGGAGAGTTACTACGGAAAAGCAACAGGAGATAACCTTATGTCCAGTGTGCATACAAAGAAGACAGAAGGATAGGGAGGTTCTATCTGCCGCTGCCTAAGTGCCCTCTAAACCTAGAAAGCTCTGGTGTGCTGCTTATTTAAAAGTTGAAAGAATACGGAAATGAATATTTATCAATTTCATGTATGCACCTGACAATAAATGCAACAGCGGAGGTTAAGTGGTCTCCTGTGAGCAAAATAGAGTCCTACACACTGCGTAGAACATGCAAAGTGGAAAGTGACTGGCAGTACAAGACAAGCAAGGGTAGCAAAAGTGGCAAGATCACACACTAAATCAGTCTACTCACAGCACAAATATAATGACCTGTAGTACTGATCTAGGGGGTGTAGATGTTAATAATAGATCATCGAAATGATCAGTTTAGTAAAACCCAGTTTATCTGATAACCCTGCATCTATACGTGGACCTACAAGCTGTTCACATATAGTGTTACAATCTTGAAACGGTGGAAGACAGAGAGGCTTACACAATAAATGGGGGTGCCTATGAAAGGTACCCACTAGGTGTGGAAGTAAGAACAAGTGATTCCTTAGAGTTCTAGGTCTACCAGTTTCAGTGGTGTTTAAATCGATTTACCCACTTTCTTCAGGACAGTCTTCACGTCATTCAGGAAGTATCTGGAATGTAGCTGAGGGACTGCAGGTTGCTTCAACCCTCCTTGTGAATACTGCTTTGAAGCATGTGAGTAGATAAGTGGACCTGCAATGAAACAAACAATGCCACTTGGATTGTTGCAAATCTAATCAAATTACTGGCTTCAAAGCAGTATTCACAAGGAGGGTTGATTATCTTTTATTAACATCTACACCCCCTAGATCAGTACTATAGGTCATTAAATTTATATTTTTCCCATCAGTAGACTGATTTAGTCCGTGATTTTGCTACTGTTGCTACCCTAAATTGTCTTGTACTGCTATTCACTTTACATGTTGCATGTTCTACACAGTGTGTAGGACTCTTTTCTGCTCACAGGAGACCACTTAACTCCCCTGTTGCATTTACTGTCAGGTGCATACTATTCAATGATAAATATTCTTTTCTGTATTCTTTCAACTTTTTGATAAACGGCACACCAGCGCTTTCTAGGTTTAGAGAGCACATAGGCAGCGATAGATAGAACCTCCTTCTATCCATCTCTCTCTTCTTTGTATTTACACTGCACATGAAGGTATCTCCTGTTGCTTTTCCGTAGTAACTCTCCTCACAAAAGACCCTACGGATTTATGTGACTAATGTTGCTGCTACTAGGAACCTGCTATGTGGGTTTTCTGACGCTGATAAAGCTTTTCGCCCCCGTTCTGTGTCATCTTTGGACGTACAGTGCCTTGGGTGTTCCAATCATTTTAAGTCACTGTGGAGTCAGAGAGGATTTGCCCTTACTTCCTGAGACCTGCCTGATTCACCTACACTTAGGTAAGGCCGTCTCCAGATACTCTGGAACATCAAAACTCCTAGAATTGCATTCAATAAAATATCTAAGAATATTGGGAGTACTACATTTCCACTTTTTTAAACCTAATATTGAGCCGTTGTTCTTCGGCAAATTGTTAATTTCCTTCATAATGGAAATCAATTAATGCCACTATTTGGGTGAAAATTGAAACTCAATGAATAGCTTCTCTCTGCTTATCCTACTTCCTCCAAAGTATGTTATGGCCAAATTCAAAAAGTTTCCTTTATCACATCTTTTTAAAATAACATGGAACACATTTTTGGAATCCTCTCACAACCTAATTGATATAAATAACATATGTATTTGGTATAATAAATCATTTTCCATCAGAAATGACCCAACCATCATACATAAATGGGATTCCAATGGCATTTATCAAATAAGTAATTTATTTAATAATTAGGTTGCTATCCCATCTCCATAATTGTGTGTACAATGTAATCTAATTGCCTCATATCTAATCTATTATCATACTCTTATCAACTCCATTTCAAAAGATTCACCCAATGCCTTGCAGAAACTTCCTTCCCAATGTATATTAATCATGAATACTTCTTCCACCAAAGCGGATAAATTGTATTTGATTAATAACTGAACTGATGATAGCAACCTCTTTAATACTAATACTATTAGAGATTGGGAAGAGAATTGTGGTTTACATATCTCCCCTGATATTTGGAGACAAAGTCACACTACTTCTGTTGCAGCCAACCTAACCCAAACCAACCTCTCATTTTGCAATGTGCATACCTTACTACTAGTAGAATCTCCAAACTATTGATTAATACCCTCAACCTTTGTTGTTCATGCAATGCACCCAATGCTGATTTTATGGGATAAAATATGGAACCACCTACCAACTATTTTTAATTTTCATGCACAATTAACTTTATGTAATCTAATGATCGGTACCCTTGTTAATCTTGTCAGCACCACAATCGCTTCCTCAAATCCATTTAATCTGTTTATTTCTACCTACTTTCATCTTCCAAATGGAAAAATGTAGATAAACTGGATCTCCATGATTTTTCCATCGCCGAAAAGTCAGCGACGGAAAAGTTTGCATGAGAAATGTGCGAAACACAAAAGGATTGCACATTTCCCATGCGAACAGGCATTCAAAACCCCTACATGCCCACACTCCCACCCACAACTCTCCCACCCACAACAAACCCGCAACACTCCCCACCCACACCCTCAACACACCCCCACCCACAACCCCAACATAAACAAACCCTACTTATCTTTTTTACACGCTGAGTCCCTGCAGCGCCAGTTCCCTTTCACTTCCGTGATTGGGAACCGGCGCCGCAGGGTCGTTTTTCTATTTATTCCTTTTTTCGGATGTGCTGCAAGGTCGTCCCCCGCAACACCCTGCTCACTATACCACACAGTATAGTGTGTGGGGTGTTGCGGGGGACACCCACGCAGCCCCCATTTTTTTGTTTTTTTTTGGGTGTGCTGCGGGGGTGTCCCATGCAACACCCCGCTCATTATACAACACGGTATAGTGAGCAGAAGTCTTTTTATTGTATACTTACCTACAATGCTACCACCAAAGGTTCAAACTTTTGGTGTTCGAACCTTTGGTGGTAGCATTTTTCTGACTTTTTGTACGGTCGGACCTTTTTTTTTGGTCCGATCGTACAATTCCGATAAACTATCTTTCATTATGTTGTGGAATTTAATGTCTTCTATTCATACATTTGAACAATTTCATTCTTACTCATGTAACAATATTTCTAAATGTATTTTTAAAAAATGGGAGATTTGTACTACATATCTTAATAACAGTCAAAGTTACTATTAATTGTTATTATTTTCATTATTTTTACTTGATTCTTCCCTGCTATCTCTGTCTGTCGTGTCTGTACACCACGTTTGCTTTTATAGTACCTACATGATTAAATCTAATTTTTACTACAATTAACTGTTCATTAATAGTTTATCGAATTTATCTCAGTTTTACTAAAAGTTTAATATCTCACTCTTGTAATGTTAATGCTTTTTGTAGAACGCACTGCGACCTGTAGATACCCTGGCACTAAGGAGGCACTAGAAGCAACATAGCAGACGTTTGAAAGGAAAAGGCCTCCTTGGAAAAGAGAAAGGTCTTCAAAGGTTTTTGAAATTGAGCGTGATCCACTATTAGTCTCAAGGCTATGGTGAGGGTATTCCAGAGGAGCGGGGCCTGCAACTGAGAATGCAGTACCACCCACAGATTTCTTTTTGGAACTAGGTACAACAAGAAGGCCTAAGCTTGGTGACTGACGCAAGTGGGCTGGAGAGTAGGGGGTAATCTTCTCCTGAAGATAAAGAGGCCCCTGTTTATGCAAAGCTCTAGTGGTCAAAGAGCTTTAAATTGGTTTCTGCTTTCAACCCGGAGCCAGTGAAGCCAAGATAAAACCGGACAGATATCTCACTCTTAATACTTATGTAATTGTTTATTTGATAATGATCAATACAAAATTATTTAACATAGAACTCCATGATCGTTTCCGTCCAAAACCAATATAAGAGTCATTGTCCAACGATTACAATAATGTTTCTTTTTAATGGATTAAAATGTTAGCCTCTTCTATCGGCTTAATGTATACCCCCAATCTTTTGGCCAGATCCTAAGTTGATTAATAAGATTTGGCTTTCCTCTTAGACATCTTGCGAGTAAACAAGCTCCCTAAGAGCACTAAAAAAACAATATCCTTGGACACTGGTAAGTTAAGAAAGTAAATGCAATTGAAGTTATAATCAATATAATCAATGAAGTAAAATAAGCCAACAGGTGTGAGGAGTGCCTAACAGCTAAAGGGGTTGTACACCTTAACTTTCTCAACTCCAGAGATCCATTAAGCAGCTGGGGTCACCAAATAAAATACCTTGTGGTGGTACCTCAACATCTGTCAGAGGGGAAAAATATCCAAACAAGGACTGTTGGCCAAGAGAATGGTTACAATTATGGGTTACAGTATGGCCTGGGATATAGACTAGAGAAGGCAGGACCAAAAACCACAACAGACACAAGCCAGTCTCCCAACTGCATGTCCTCAGCCCAAACGAGACCCAAACAGCACACAACAGCATGGCCTCAGTGCAGACTTCACCCTGGCAGTTTTTAAATGATCCACTGGAGCCCCTCAACACGATGTTTCCTTGTGTTCTTCAAACCTTCTCAGCCCACAACAGCAACCCCCCCCCTTAACACAGGCTTCAACCTAGCAGTTTCAATACAGTCTCCTTGGGACCTGCCTTCAACCATCCCCTTGTGCTCCAGCGGCCCTTCTCAGCTAACAACAGCAGTGCACGCTTAGCTTAACTGCATTTCACCCACAAACTAATGGACGGACCGAAAAGGTTCATCAGGTCATTGAAGAGCATCACTGTTGCTTCATCTATCATATCATGTGTCACACTTAGATGGAATTCTTAAATTTAGCCTGCGTCGCATCTGGATAGAAATGTGGATGTTAGCATGTGCCCCACTGTTACATCATACAGTCACAATTTAAGGTCACACGATTATTCATACCCTAATAGCATCACTATATTGAACCTTGTAGCTAGACTGTGCTCCAATCTTCATTGAGTCTGCCTAACAGCGTCACTGTGTTAAAACCGAATCGAGAAGGTATTCCCAACATCATTGAATATGCCTAATAGCGTCACTGTGGTAAAGTTGAATTTAGAAAGTGTCCCCATCATCATTGAGTATGCCTAATAGCGTCACTGTGGTAAAAGTTGAACTTAGAAACCAAATCTAGAAGGTATTCCCAACATCATTGAATATGCCTAATAGCGTCACTGTGGTAAAGTTGAACTTAGAAAGTGTGCCTTACAGCGTCACTGTGTTAAAACCGAATCTAGAAGGTATTCCCATCATCATGGAGTATGCCCTAATAGCATCACTGTGGTAAAGTTGAATTTAGACAGTGTTCGCATCATCATGGAGTATGCCTAGTAGCGTCACTGTGGTAAAGTTGAACTTAGAAAGTGTGCCAAATGGCATTACTGTGTTAAAACTGAATTTAGAAGGTATTCCCAACATCATTGAATCTGCCCTAAAAGCACCACTGTGGTAAAGGTGAACTTAGAAAGTGTCCCCATTGTCATTGAGTATGCCCTAATAGCGGCACTGTGGTAAAGTTGATTTTAGAAAGTGTTCCCATCATCACTGAGTGTACCTAAATACTGTCACTGTGGTAAAGTTGAATTTAGAAAGTGCTCCCATCATCAATGAGTGTGCCTAAATACTGTCACTGTGCTAAAGTTGAATTTAGAAAGTGCTCCCATCATCATTGGGTGTGCCCAATAGCGTCACTGTGCTAAAGTTGATTTTAGAAAGCGTGTCTAATAGCATAACTACGTCAAAACTGAATCTAGAAGGCATTCCCAACATCATTGAGTATGCCCTAGAAGCGCCACTGTGGTAAAGTTGAACTTAGAAAGTGTGCATAATAGCGTCATTGTGTTAAAATCTGATTTTAGAAAGTGTGCCCAACAACATTGAGCAAGGGATATCATTGAGTGTAACAGACTATGTCACTGTGTTGAGTTTCACATCTAGATTGTGTACCCAAATAGCACTGAGTGCACCCTAACTAGTTCAACCGTGTTGAGTCTCACTTCTAGGTAGTGCGTCCAAATATCACTGAATGCACCCCAATTGTTCCACAGTGCCGAGTCTCACAGCTTGATAGTTGCCTAAATATCATTATGTGTAGAAGGTACTCCAAACATCACCGAGTGTGCCCTAATAGTGTCACTGTGTCTAAGTTGAATTTAAAAAGGTATGTCAAGCATCATTGCGCATCATTGTGTATGCCCTAATAGCGTAGAATGTAGAAGGTATTCCAAACATCACTGAATGTGCCCTAAACATTTCTCTGTGGCAAAGTTGAATTTAGAAGTTATTCCCAGCATCATTGAGTATGCCTAATAGCGTCACTGTGTTAAAGTTGAATTTAGAAAGTATGCCAAATAGCCTCACTGTGTTAAAATCGGATTTTAGAAAGTGTGCCCAACAACATTGAGCAAGGGATATCATGCAGTGTACCCCAACTATTTCACTGTACCGAGCTTATCATCTAGACTGTATACCCAAATAGCATTGAGTGTACCCTATATGTTTCCACCATGTTGAGTCTCACTTCTAGATAGTGTGCCCAAATATCACCGAAAGTACCCCAATTGTTTCACTGTGTTGAATTTCACATCTTGACAGCATGCCCAAATATCATTGAGTGAGCCCTAACTGACTCACTTTGTTGAATTTAGATGCTACCTAATACCTGTATCACCTATATATGCCATGCACCAGTATCCCCTTAGGTATCTGTATCCCATATATACCACTATCCATCCTGTCGCTATTACACGGCCACGGTAGTGGCCGTGTAGTTATGGTTAAGTTGCTGTTTCCATAGGAAGAGCACTTTTTGGGCGGCTTATAACTCGGCTCGCCCTCAGCGAATCCTCACCAAACTTTGCAAAAAAAGTATATTGGCCACTCTGAATTTTTTTGCAAAGTTCAGTGCTGTTTGGTCCAGGGGGGGAAATGTTATAGGGGGGGGGTTCCAAAACATATTTTTTTCCCATAGTCTGAATGGGGGAAAAACTTTGCGCACGGCTACAGGTCAAACAGCTGGACGGATTTTCACGAAATTTGCAGCAGGCATAGGGGCTTGGTCCAGAAAGCATGCTTTTGTAAATTTGATGAAAATCCATGCAATATTTATCTTAAAAACAACTAAAAAGTATGTCTAAAAAAATTAGTGATATCTATGTCCGCTCCGCGGTCACACTTCCCTGTTCGCTCCGCGGACAAGATAATGATTGGCTAATGGGCTTGTGTCATGACCTCGGACACGCGAAGTCTCTGACCATTGGCTGCTGGGAGACGTGTTCTGCGTCAGATTGTTTGGCTGCGCCCGACATCTTGGATCCGCCGATAGCGGAGCAACAACCAGCGTACACATGCTATATTTATAAAACTCTTTTGTTGTGTCACAGAGCGTTGGGACAGGTTCAGACAGTAAGACATGGGTGATCAATGCATTTGTTCTGGGGGTCGGTCTTCACAATGTATTTTCTATGGCCACCTTGTACACACAGAAAATGAGGGGTGTAATAACGGTAGCATTTCAGTCCATGCAGTGCACAGGAAACTTGGTACTGTTGTATGGAGATGCGTAGTGGTAGCGAACATTGAAATTGACAACATGCCATTATTGGAATACTTTTTCCTATGGGTATTATTATATTCATTAGTACACCGCCATGGGTGTGACATGCTACAGTGGTTGTGGCCAGAGCTTAGAGTCTTGGATGCATGGCTGAAGGCCAAAGGCCTTACTTCCAAGACTGTAGGCCCTGGCCACAACCACTGCAGCATGTCACACCCATGGATACACCCGTTGTTACAACTGCCAATAGGTTCGGTTAAGGTTAACACCAAAACACTGATATTTATCAATGGATGCACACTAACCTGGTCAAAACTTGCCAGTCTGGAAGCAGCAACAGCAGATAGTGAGGATTGCCCTGAGGACCCTGCTCCTCCCTCCACCCAGAACTACACAACCAGCAGGGAAGGAGCACGAACCCCAGGGAAACCCTCTGGGGGATAAAACCCTGGGAGGCGACGATGAACGTTGCTTCGGACGGAAGGCTTCTTAACGCGTGGGATCTTGGAGAGCCTGGAGCTTGGTGTCTACAGAGTAAAGAAATGACAGGCGAGTGTTAGATTAAGGCAAGTCCAAGGATATAGAAAAAAAAAAGGAAGTACAAGTGCTTACTGAAAGTTCCAAGATGAGTTTGGATAAGATCAAAGAGGTGTGTCCTTTCGAGACAGACTGGAGTATGTAAGCGTAACTCTGAACCATCTGGGATTTCCTAGGATAGGAGAAGGGGTGAATAATGGAACAAGGAAAGAAAGCTACGAAACCAGAAGAGAAGAGACTCACTGCTACTAGAAACGCTGTGGTCCCACAATGTTCTGAACGGATGTTTGCGGGAAGCAGAACGGGGGATGTATGCAGACCCAGAAGTAGAGACGAACTCGGAAGAGTCCCTGAAAGAAAGCACGGGAATGGAATTCTGAAGTGAAAGTAAGAAAGAATGGGTTAGTACAGGTTACGATCAATAACTCAGAAGAATGAAAGGAGCCTAGGATACGAACTTACGTATCGTCTTCCAAAGTAGCGACGCATCGCGAAGACAGTCTCAGATCCTTAAATGTGATCATGTGACTCGCCGCAGGCCTCTGTTGGAAGCGTGATGAAATCACGTGACTCGTAGCAGGCGTCCATTGGGAACGTGAAACAACTAGACTGCAGATACTTGCATACTCCGAATCTCCTACTTTTGGTAATGCATTAGGACGAATCGATCCACATATTCTCTTCCGATGTAACCATGACCAACGTCTGAAAAGTGTAACACCCGTAGTATTGCGTATCGATTGCTAAATTGTGGGGAGTGTGTACAGTCTTGGGTGCATGGCCGAGGGCCAAGCACCCAACAGCAAAGGTGCAAGTACTGGACGTGCAAGCCAATGCACACCCATCCCATGTAATATCTATGGACATACAGCTAGGAGTGAAGCCTCTGGCCAGAAGCAGTGAAGGATACCACAGTTATAGAAAAACCACCACTACCACACATCACTGAGGTGGTTGTGGGGAGACCCTGCACTCTTGGGTGCATGACCGAAGGCCATGCACCCAATAACAAAGTTAGAACCTCTTCATTATGTATTTTCTATGGCCACCTTGTATGCACAGAAAATGAGGGGTCCAATAAGGGCAGTATTTCAGTCCGTGCAGTGCACAGGCAACTTGTAACTGTTGTAAGGACACGCGTGGTGTTAGGGAACATTGAAATTGCCAACATGCCGTAATTGCATTACTTTTTCCTATGGGTATTGTATTCATTAGTACGCCGCCATGGGTGTCGCATGCTACGGTAGTTGTGGCCAGGGCCTAGAGTCTTGGATGCATGGCTGTTGGCTGAAGGCCGAAGGCCTTACTTCCAAAACTCTAGGCCCTGGCCACACACACTGCAGCATGTCACACCCATGGATACACCCATAGTAATGCTATTGATTGCCTGGTTGTGGGGAGTGTGTGCAGTCTTGAGTGCATGGCCGAAAGCCATGCACCCAACAACAAAGCTATAATCTCTTCATTTACATAAACCCACCACATGGGTTTTATCTAGTGCAGTGGTTTTGGCCAGGATGTGTACTTTTGGGTGCATGGTTGCAGGCTGTATGCCATACACCCAAGCATGCACCCAAAAGGAAACTTGTAAGCACCGCAGTTATAAGCCACTTCATAACCATATATTGAAATGTATGAACATACACCTGAGATTTTAGGGCCTGCCCACAAACAGTGAAGCATTTCAGAGTTACAGAGACACCCATAGTATTCAACATCAGACCGGTGGCTGTGGGAAGGGTCTGCAGTCATGAGTGCATGGCCGCAGGCTATGCACCAAACAGAACAGTTGTATGTAGTGTACTTACAAGGCACAATTAGGTGTGATATGGTGTGGTAGTGCATCACTCAGGCGGCTGTGGGGAGGTGCTGCAATCATGGGTATATGGCCGAAGGCCATTCCCCCAAAATCACATTTGTATGTAGTGTACTTATATGCCGCAATGGATGTCATATGGCGTGGTAGTAGTGGCCAGGATGCAGAGTATTTGAACAAAGTAATAAGAACTGCAGTTGTAAGCAACTGTGCATTTTATATACTGTACACCCATACATTGATAATTCTATGGCCTCAAACTCACTTCTGTAGCCTGTGGCTACAAACTACTGCAAACAAATCACAGCTATTGGTACACTTGTACTATGCAACATTAAGATGGTTATGGAGAGGGCGTAGCATTTTGGGAGCCAAAGGCCATGCTCCCAAAACCAACTTAGTATATAGTGGAATGAGAAGGCACAATGGTTCCGATATGCTGTGGTGTTTCTGGCCAGGACCCAGAGTCTTGACTGCATGCCCAAAGGCCATGCACCCAAGACTGAAGTCATAAGCAGTGGAGTTATAAGTGAATATGGGAGTGGTGTAATGCGCTAGTTGTGTGCACGCCCTAATGTCTTGGCTGCATGGCTGCAGACGATGGTCCCAACAGTACATTTATAAGTAGCTAATTTACAAGGACCATGGTTTCGATATGCAGCAATGGTTGTGGCTAGGAAGTATACTCTTTGTACTTTGGTCGTAAGGCGTAGGTCATAGATTAGACACTGAAGATGCAAGGGCCAACCTCCAGCCACTGCAGCATATTACTACCATAGATTAGACGTGTAGATTTGCATGTGTAGAAAATTACTGCCAATATACTTACTCCTTACTTTGTACAGAATCCACATATATTTTTTTAATGCTTTTTGTACTTCGTGGAAGTATCCCTTTTTTAATTTCTGTGGTAAAAGAAAAAGGTATGTTAGTCTTTGCATTTTATGAAAATTTACTACATTGCACAATAGACAGTTTACCCTTTTTTTACCATCATATTTAGTTTACAAACCAGTGTACTGTGCATTGTGCTCAGTTTCTATGTTTGCTTTTCTAATCCTTGGGTCTGAGCAATCCTTGGGTCATAGCAAACCTTCTTTTGCTATGGTACTAACTACTTCCTTGTTTCCTTTGAGTGTTTCCTTTATCTTTCTGATTAATGTTATGTTTGTTGCCTTCCTTCCGATTTTTAACAACAGTTAGATACCTCTAGGCATATTCAACTGTGCATTTGTTCCTACAAATCTGTGATATCCATTTATTTGTGTCATTGTTATATCCTCTTGGGCAGTTAGATACCTATTGGCGTATTCTGTTTGTAGACTTTCACATAATTTTTTGGCAATCTTGAAGTACACATTATTTATTAAATTTTGGCTTTAAGAAGATTAAATACGCATTTGTAAGATTAGCTGGCAATCTTTGCTTTAGAGTAATGGTGCTATCATTACATTTGAACCATCCACATTTCTTTTTAATGTATGCAGTGTAGTGACCTGCATTGGTTGTAGTTCCTGCATGGTAGATTATACCTATTGTTGTAAAGGTTTTCTTTTCAAGTGACACTTGACCGTGTGTGAATCAAGTCAGTTTGCCGTTGTTTTTGGTACCATCTGCATTATAACGTAGAAGCATAACTATTATGTAGGCACTATGTGATTGTATCAGTAAGGTGGAGCGATTGTCTGAATTGCAAATAGTACATAATCTGCCATGGTTTGCATTCTGTACAAGTTGCTGAAATGTAATGCTTTCACAATTTGGTATGGAAACATACACAAATCGCACATTGCTACAGAGAGTGCATGTATGTTTCCACATGTATGAAATCTGGAAGATTTCATTTACAGGTATGCTTTTGTTTTCCAATACTAATAGTAAGTACATTAGAAATTCTTGTGGATCTTCTTGTGAGTTCAGAGTGAATCTCACCATTCCAGCACAGTCGTCCAATTCTTGCCGTATTCCATGAACACTGTATGTGTTGTCAGGATTGTTTGTTGCATTTCTATGAAGCACTAACATTTGCAAACACAATTGGTCTGTACTGTGCAAGTAAATATTGCTAACAATTGGTGGCAATTGAAACAGAATATTCATTGCTACATTTGCATAGCAACTTACCCCACTTTCATTTGCAAATTTGAATGGACCAGCTAGTTCTGTATCTGAGTGCATTTTTTGGAATTTCTGTTCCTTCTTTGCCGACGGCCCTGGTTTACATTCCCTAATAGGTTCTTCTTTGTTTGTGGTAATTGCTGAAACTTTAGCTTCTTTTCTTTTCTTTGAGGAATTTGCTGTTGGATTCTGTTGCATTTCTGTTTCATTTCGTTTTCTTTTACCACGTTTTACTTTATCTGGAACAGGATATTGTTTCAGATGAGGGGTGTACAGTGAACACAGTCTATTGTATTCTAGATTGCAAGGAATATCAGCTTTCACTTTACTTGCAAAGTTCATTAGCAATAGACCGTCAAGTGTACGTAAGCGTGATAATGCTACGTAGCTGATGCCTTCCTTAAAGACTGTGTTTCCTTTATCTATCAATGCTTTGTCTAGGCTAAGACCTTGGTATTTATGAATGGTAACTGTATATGCAAGAGTTAGGGAAATTGCTCTCTACGTACATACATGTCTTTGAAGAGAAGGAATGGAGCGCCCTATCCTTTTCACTTCTGAAACTTTATCAAAGCGAAGATTGACCAACTGAATGTTGCTGTCAAGTGGGTATGATTGAAAGCCAACAACTATACCTAGTGCTCCATTAACTAGCCCTTGCTTGCCGTCAAGGTTACGTTTAAGCATTAATCTACAATTTAAGCATAATTTTAATATTTTTTCCAACCCATCTGTGTTGGAGATTGAATTTTCTAAACTATTTAGTCTTGTTGTGGCTTGCTCACACATGGGTACTGTCATACCATGTACGTCTAGTTTGTCTGTGGCGCTAATTTCCATTATTGGTTGCATTTCTTTATTTAACATTGTTTCATTGAATTTGAGACAGATTGCAAGAGTTGCATTAAGGCCATACAATTGTCATTTTTGTGCCCTATTTGTTCCATAACATCAGTTGCACATGCATTATCGCCATAAAGTGCATGAATGTGCCCGATTTTCAATACAACTTGTGCTTCTTGCGATAGTACACCAACTCTAATACATTTTAAGATGTTGGCATAAGTGAGATCTGCAGATTGCTGCATGTTCTCAGTTAATTCTCTGTATTGGAAATGTTGCCAAAGGTTGACATTACCTATGTTACCAACAGTTCTCCGGCAGAGTTTGTGGCCTAAGGTTTTAAAAATAGGTTCACCTTTCACTGGTGTCAATTGTAGAAGATCTCCAAAAACTATAATGCGTTTCCCTGCAAAGACTTCTTTGTTGTTACTTTTAAGTACTTCTTGCAATCTGAGGTGAATCAAAGCCAACATTAGGTTGGAGACATGCTCACTTCATCTATTAGTAGCATTTTCATTTGTTTTATCGTTTACTGCACGAACGGTAAGTTTCGAGTAATTCTAATGTCTTTAAAAGTCTTTAGTAATGATGTCTCTTGTTTTGCAGGGTTCCGGCAATGGCGGATGACGGGCTGAAGTGAGTTGAAGATGGAGCCCGTGTGATGAATAGAAGCGCCTGGAAGCACGTAAGTAAGCGCTTGTTGCCTGCTTCACGATGCGCTCTAACTGTCTTTTTATTTTGCAGGTACAAGTTCGGAGCGGCTGCAGGGTGCCGGAATACTCACTGGGTTAGATGTGGAAAGGAGTAATGGCACGTGAGTATTAAAGTTCCCCAATGTCTTTAAACAGACCTTGTTTTGTTTTTCAGATGCGGGATGCAGCGCCGAAGGCCTCCGGAGCATGAGAAGAGTTGGTAAGCTTTTGTCTTTCAGATGCCGGAATGCAGTGCGAAGACCTCCGGAGCGCACGAAGAGTAGGTAAGCCTTTGTCTTTCAGATGCCGGAATGCAGCGCGAGGCGTTGGTGACAGCCGATGGACCAGGTAAGTGAAGCGCTGTCACTGAAGACCGTAATGCTAACCTGTTCTTTCTTGTCTTTTTAGGTGTTGCTGAAGACTGGATTCAGGATGGTAAGCCTTTTTCCTTAGGCCCAGGATCAAATGCAGAAGACACGATGAGCGTTCTGCTGCAGAGGATGCAGAATAACGCAAAGCAAGATTCATACACTTAGAATTATGAACCTAGCTTGCGCGGCATCTAGATAGAAATGTGACTGTTAGCATGTACCGGAACTAGATGGAATCCCACAATTGCAAGGACAGCAATGCCAACTAACCAACCAACTAACAATTCCATCCCTCTGCATACACCTCTCAAACTATAACCAAACACAACCACAAGCCTTAAACGCAGCAATCCGCACAAACTTCACAACAATGCAACAACAAAACAAACCACACATAGACTTGCACAACAGCACACGATGACTACGGACCATAAAACACCCCAAGCCCAGCCGACGGACCCACCGGGCTGAGGCTGCCAACAGCACATTACTGCTCTCTTGCACTTTTCCAGCCTATTCCCACTAACCCAAACCCCCCCCTTTTTCAGAGCCGCCAGAGCGCCAGGGGACCACTTCGGTGGTGATAGTGCGCGGTACAAATGTCCTTTAACATTAACATTAACATTTAATACTCTGGTAATTCCATTGCAGCTTCTGCAGAAAGTTTGTAATAGTCTAATTTATTTTGATGCTCTACTGGAAGCAGTAGTAATCGGTGTAAAGTGACGCCACCTATGTTGTAGGCAGCTAAACCTGTGGGGGCCGTTACAACAGCTGACAGTTTGTTGTTTGTCAATTGTTGAAAGAACTTGCTGATGATTTTGATTAAGAATGTTTTCCCTGATCCAGCTTCACCACTCACGTACAGCAGTACAGGTTTGTAATTTTGGCAGGTACATTCTTTATTTTCGTGTTGTACACCATGTACAATTTGTTTTTGTCATGATCTCTGCTTCCAAAAGGTCAGGGTTTTCCCAACTCCCTTGGAAGCAGATCCATAACCCAGGTTCCGAGTGCCAACCAGTCCCAATTGGGACCTTTTGGACCCAGTCCTGGCGCCAGTGGCACCAGGCTCATAAATATGCCCAGTCCCAGCGCTGGAAGCGCCGGGCTCATAATGCTTGAGTGGACTTACCTGCAGCAGACCATGCTGCTTACTTGCCTGCCAGTTGAGCCTCTGATCCTCTTCTGTTTGGAACTACTTTTCCTGTTGGGTGGGGCTGGAGCCACTCCCTAGATTCAGAACACTGGAACTCTTCTGGAAGGCAGGAACTCTTTTCTTACCAGGAACTCTTTTCTTACTTAGGCGTGGCTGTGGAAGGAGACACCTAAGCACTACAGGAGGCTATTTAAACCACACCCGGTGGATGAATCTTGCTTTGCGTTATTCTGCACCCCCTGCAGCAGAACGCTCATTGTGTCTTCTGCATCCGGTCCAGGGCCTAAGGAAAAAGGCTTACCATCCTGAATCCAGTCTTCAGCAACACCTATAAAGACAAGAAAGAACAGGTTAGCATTCCGGCATCTGAAAGGCAAAGGCTTACCTACTCTTCGTGCGCTCCGGAGGTCTTCACACTGCATTCCGGCATCTGAAAGACAAAAGCTTACCAACTCTTCGCACGCTCCGGAGGCCGTCGGCGCTGCATCCCGCATCTGAAAGACAAAACAAGGTGCGTTTAAAGACATTGGGGAACTTTAATACTCACGTGCCATTACTCCTTTCCACATCTAACCCAGTGGGTATCCCGGCACCCTGCAGCCGCTCCGAACTTGTACCTGCAAAATAAAAAGACAGTTAGAGCGCATCGTGAAGCTGGCAACAAGCGCTTACTTACGTGCTTCCAGGCGCTTCTATTCATCACACGGGCTCCATCTTCAACTCACTTCAGCCCGTCATCCGCCATCGCCGGAACCCTGCAAAACAAGAGACATCATTATTAAAGACTTTAAAGACATTTGAGTTACTCGAAACTTACCGTTCGTGCAGTAAACGACGGACAGCAGACCTCTGAAGTCAAAAGGCCGGCGCTACCGATCCAGTGAAGAAACTGGTTACAGCACCCTGCCCCGAGGCAGATGGAGAGCTCGGCATTCACTTACCTAAGGTGAGAGCGTTAACCTGTGGGGGTCTACAGGAGAGGAGAAGAGGAAAGAGATAGGGACACCCCAATAACCCCAGTTCATTAACCCCGTATTTTCTATCTGCAGACATCTTACGCTGCACGTCAGGCATACAGGGCACAGAGGTCCAGCCCAAAGAGCCAACCGGGTGCTGCACATCACCTTTGAAGATACGGTAGTCGCCCAGTCAAGACCGGCGCCTCTGCGAGAATCAGGTGAGCGTTACAGAACGCAAAGCCTACCGGAAAACTCTCGCCCAGGCGCTATGGAAACCTCGGATACTGACCACCTAGCCCGGTTACTTGGGGAACTAAGGGCAGAAGTGCATGCAGCTCGTCAGGAAACGAACGCTCTAAGAAGGGAACTAATTATTTCCAAGGAGAGAACAGATGATCTTGCTAGACAATTGCTACAGTCACAAGCCGGACAGACCCCGCTACCCGCATCAGGGGCAAATCTTCCTTCAACATCCTCTATGAATCCAGTGCAGATCAACCTACCTGGGAATGTACCTCTGGCTCCGCCCGAACGATTTTCTGGTGACCCAAAGAGGTTTGCGGTATTTATCAATCAGTGCCGGTTGCACTTCTTATGCCGGCCAGCAGCCTTTCCAACTGATCAAGCTAAAGTAGCTTTTGTACTTTCGTACCTTAGTGGCAATGCGGCAGACTGGTCGATCCCTCTAGTTAATCAAGATGATCCGGTTCTCCATGATTTTCAAGCCTTTCAGCTTAGTATGGAAAAACTGTTCGCAAGACATGCACAGGGGGAGGCCTTGGACAATGAGCTTCTTTCGTTGCGACAGGGTAATCAAGACCTTTTGGCTTATATTGCATCTTTCAATAGACTAATAGTGGAAACTCAATGGCCTGAGGACAAAAGGATTACGCTGTTTTATAGAGGTCTACGTGGAGAGCTCAAAGACGTTTTAGCCCAAGTAGTGAATCCCCCACAAGACTGTTCGGATTATATAGACTTGGTCGTTCAAATAGATCACAGACTGCAGAACAGGAAGGCCGATCGTTCCAAGTTTGATGCTCGAGTATTCTCCAAACCGCCAACTCCTTCCAAAGGAGTAGACTCCGGGGAACCCATGCAAATAGGGGGTCTGAAAGGTCCTCTAACACAAAGGGAGCGGGAAAGGAGAAAACAGTTGCAATTATGCCTATATTGCGGAAACTCAGGGCACTTTCTTCGAGACTGTCCGGTGAAACCTGCCAAGAAGGCAGTAGGAGCTGCAGTTACCACAGTTACAAACTCTGAGCAGGGAAACGACCTCGCCTGACAAGACTAGAGGTCCTCTTGCCGAGCGTGAAAACCAGTTCCGTGACCTCGCATTTCGTGATACCTATGGTCCTCATTAGCCCTGATAATCCGGATCGATTACATGCAATTGAAGCTTACGTCGACAGCGGTGCCATCAGCAATTATGTGGATCATGAAATGGTTTTGAGGATGAATCTAACTCTTTGTCCCAAGGCTGTAAAGGACGTCATTACTACGGTGGATGGTACGGAGATAGCCTCCGGGCCAGTAACGCATACCACTCAAGAGGTGACGCTAGTAAGTCAAGATGGACACCATGAGAAGATCGTGTTCGATGTGATCAAGGCCCCTCAGTTCCAGATTATTCTAGGAATACCTTGGTTAGAGAAACACAATCCTCTGATCGATTGGCGAGCAAGAACGGTCCAGTTTCCAGAATGTGTCTCTACTTGTCACCCTCCACCTGGTGTTGCACTGGCAGCAATTTCTTCAGAGACTCCCCAGTTACCTCCCGAATACCTAGAATACCAAGATGTTTTCCGGAAGGAGCAGGCTAACTCTCTACCTCCTCATAGGTCTTATGACTGCCAGATAGACCTGATACCTGTATCTACTCCTCCTTGTAGTAGAATTTATGCCCTCACCGAGCCTGAGAACCTTCACCTTCGACAATACCTGGATCAATACCTGGCAAATGGGTTTATTCGTCCTTCCAAGTCCCCTGCCTCTTCAGCTTTGTTCTTCGTTCCAAAAAAGGAAGGAGACCTTAGAACTTGTATCGATTATCGCTCCCTGAACCAGATCACCGTTAAGAATAGATATCCGTTACCTTTGATCCCTGAACTCCTGGACCAAGTCAGAAAAGCATGCATATATATACAAAGCTGGATCTTAGAGGAGCTTACCACTTGGTACGAGTAAAAGAGGGCGATGAATGGAAGACGGCCTTCCGCACCAAGTATGGGCTATTTGAATATCAGGTCATGCCCTTCGGACTTTGCAATGCCCCGGCCGCCTTTCAATATTTTATGAACGATGTCCTCAGAGAGCTCATAGATGTGTGTGTTGTTGTTTACATCGACGACATTCTCGTTTATTCTTCATCGGAATCTGAACATCGGAAACACGTGAAAATGGTCCTCGAAAGATTGCGTCAACACAAACTTTTCGATAAGTTGGAAAAATGTGTTTTCAACGTGACTGAAGTTGAATTCTTGGGATTCATATTATCACCTGGCGGAGTGCGTATGGATTCAAAGAAGGTCGATGCAGTTCTCAAATGGCCATCACCATCCTCCGTAAAAGGTGTGCAAAGCATGTTAGGCTTCGCTAACTTTTACCGCAGGTTTATCCCCGAGTTCTCTCGAATAGTCCAGCCCATCACTGCCTTGTTAAAGAAAAACAAACGTTTTGAATGGTCTACCGAGGCGGAACAAGCTTTCCAGGATTTGAAGACTAAATTTATCTCTGCACCAATCTTAAAACACCCTCGTCCCGAACTCCCCTACATCGTGGAAACTGATGCTTCAAGCCTTGCCATGGGGGCAGTTCTATCACAAAAGGACCCGGTAACCAATCAGTTGCATCCCGTGGCATTTTGGTCCCGCAAATTCTCGCCTCCTGAAGTCAATTACACGATTACTGACAAGGAACTTCTGGCTATCAAGTCTGCCTTTAAGGCTTGGCGGCATTATCTGCTGGGGGCCCGACACACCGTTACTGTGATTACGGATCACCGAAACCTGCAATATTTGAAAACCGCAAAAGCCCAATCCTCTAGACAACTCCGTTGGGCATTATTCTTTGCCGAGTTTGACTTCATAATTACCTATCGACCTGGTACAAAGAACGGTAAAGCCGATGCCCTTTCTCGGATGGGAGTGGAAGAACACTTGATCAACCCTAAACCTGTACCAATCATTCCCGAACAAAGAATTCTGGGTGTAATCGCCACAGAATCCATAGAGGAAGTTAAGGATAAAGCCAGGCAACTTGTAACTCCAGCAGACATACAGAATTGGCATCTGCAGGGAAAGGACTTTGCAGTAAAGGACAACTTATTGTATTTCCAAGAACGATTATACCTACCCAGCACAGATTTACAGAAAAAAGTAATCTCTTGTTATCACGACTCTTTAATGGAAGGTCATCCCGGTATAGCCAAGACCTCAGAAAAGATCAAGCGCTACTTCTGGTGGCCGTCTTGGAAAAAAGATATCAGAGACTTTATAATGTCCTGTGGAGTATGCGCCCAAAACAAGAGTCAAAAGGAAAGACCAGCAGGCCTCTTACGCCCTATTGACATCCCATCTCACCCTTGGCATACGCTTTCTATGGACTTCATCACCGATCTACCTCCATGCTCCGGATACAATACGATTCTAGTAGTCGTGGACTTATTCTCCAAGATGGCGCATTTCATTCCGCTCAAAGGCTTGCCAACAGCAGCAAGTCTGGCCCGAGAATTTCTCGAAAACATCGTCCGACTGCACGGTTTTCCTTCGGTTCTAATTTCGGATCGAGGTAGTCAATTTATTTCTCATTTTTGGCGAAGTTGCTGTCGGTCAGCTCAAATTGATGTAAGACTATCGACCAGTCACCACCCTCAGACCGACGGACAAACCGAGAGGACCAATCAAACTCTGGAACAGTATTTACGCTGCATGCTGCAACAAACTGAAAAAACTTGCAAAGATATCCTTTGGATAGCCGAGTATGCCTACAATAACTCTGTCCATTCGGGAACTGGGAAAACCCCGTTTTTTCTTTTGTACGGCAGTCACCCTCGAACCTCGGAGTTGGATCCCCTCCAAGATCCTGAAACACCAGCAGTAGACTACCTGCATTCTACAATCACCCAAGCCTTTAAGGAAGCTGTTTCTCACCTTCAAAGGGCTAAAGAACAATACAAGAAAGGAGCAGATCAACATCGGAAGGAAGCCCCTCACTATCAAGTAGGGGATCAAGTCTGGTTATCCACCAAATATCTATCTCTAAAAGGGCCACGCACATTCAACCCAAGATACCTTGGTCCCTATTCCATCACTACCATAGTAAACCCAGTAGCAGTCAAGTTGGACTTGCCCCCGCACATGAAGATACATCCGGTCTTCCACGTCTCTCTATTAAAACCCGTGCAACCTCAAACCCGACTAACCAAATCTCCAAAACCTATCCTAGTTGATGGAGAACTCGAGTTTGAAGTCAAAAGCATTCTGGACTCCAAGATCTCCAAATCTAAACTATTCTACCTAATTGACTGGAAAGGCTACGGCCCCCAAGAGAGATCCTGGGAACCTGCTGAATATGTCCACGCTCCTCGCCTAATCAAAAGATTTCACCGAACATTTCCTGACAAGCCAAAACCCCCGGAGAAGCCCGGTTTGGGAGGGGCCTTGAGGGGGGGTACTGTCATGATCTCTGCTTCCAAAAGGTCAGGGTTTTCCCAACTCCCTTGGAAGCAGATCCATAACCCAGGTTCCGAGTGCCAACCAGTCCCAATTGGGACCTTTTGGACCCAGTCCTGGCGCCAGTGGCACCAGGCTCATAAATATGCCCAGTCCCAGCGCTGGAAGCGCCGGGCTCATAATGCTTGGGTGGACTTACCTGCAGCAGACCATGCTGCTTACTTGCCTGCCAGTTGAGCCTCTGATCCTCTTCTGTTTGGAACTACTTTTCCTGTTGGGTGGGGCTGGAGCCACTCCCTAGATTCAGAACACTGGAACTCTTCTGGAAGGCAGAAACTCTTTTCTTACCAGGAACTCTTTTCTTACTTAGGCGTGGCTGTGGAAAGAGACACCTAAGCACTACAGGAGGCTATTTAAACCACACCCGGTGGATGAATCTTGCTTTGCGTTATTCTGCACCCTCTGCAGCAGAACGCTCATCGTGTCTTCTGCATCCGGTCCTGGGCCTAAGGAAAAAGGCTTACCATCCTGAATCCAGTCTTCAGCAACACCTATAAAGACAAGAAAGAACAGGTTAGCATTCCGGCATCTGAAAGGCAAAGGCTTACCTACTCTTCGTGCGCTCCGGAGGTCTTCACACTGCATTCCGGCATCTGAAAGACAAAAGCTTACCAACTCTTTGCACGCTCCGGAGGCCGTCGGCGCTGCATCCCGCATCTGAAAGACAAAACAAGGTGCGTTTAAAGACATTGGGGAACTTTAATACTCACGTGCCATTACTCCTTTCCACATCTAACCCAGTGGGTATCCCGGCACCCTGCAGCCGCTCCGAACTTGTACCTGCAAAATAAAAAGACAGTTAGAGCGCATCGTGAAGCTGGCAACAAGCGCTTACTTAAGTGCTTCCAGGCGCTTCTATTCATCACACGGGCTCCATCTTCAACTCACTTCAGCCCGTCATCCGCCATCGCCGGAACCCTGCAAAACAAGAGACATCATTATTAAAGACTTTAAAGACATTTGAGTTACTCGAAACTTACCGTTCGTGCAGTAAACGACGGACAGCAGTCCTCTGAAGTCAAGAGGCCTGCGCTACCTATCCAGTGAAGAAACTGGTTACAGCACCCTGCCCCGAGGCAGATGGAGAGCTCGGCATTCACTTACCTAAGGTGAGAGCGTTAACCTGTGGGGGTCTACAGGAGAGGAGAAGAGGAAAGAGATAGGGACACCCCAATAACCCCAGTTCATTAACCCCGTATTTTCTATCTGCAGACATCTTACGCTGCACGTCAGGCATACAGGGCACAGAGGTCCAGCCCAAAGAGCCAACCGGGTGCTGCACATCACCTTTGAAGATACGGTAGTCGCCCAGTCAAGACCGGCGCCTCTGCTAGAATCAGGTGAGCGTTACAGTTTTGTTACGTCTTCAAAAATGGTGCGTTGATCGTTAAGTTTTGCTTGTTGTACATTTAAGTCTTCTGTATCTTCTTGATACTGTTACATGGTGTTTTCTACTTCTGCCATAGCTACTTCAGTCTCATTTGCTATTAGTGGTTGTCCTAGTGGTTCCTGACTTCCTGTTACAGAAGGTTGACTACTGTCGGAAGAGTCCTTATCTAGTTGGGCCTGAAGTTCTTCTTCCTGTTGCTGCTCATTGTGTAACATTGTTTTGTACTGCGTAAAGTTCACATCAGTGATAGCGCTTTCATTTGCTTTGAAAGTATCTTCATAGCAGTCATAGTTTTCTAGTATGTCTTCCTCTTTTCTCCATGGTTTGAAAAGTTGTAACATAGACATGTAATATAGTTCTTTCTGTTCAGGAGTTTTTAATGACAATTTTACATGATTAATTAAGCTTAATTTTGGTAAGTTTCACTAAGCTCCCTTCACAATCGGTCACACTATATCTACGTTTGCTTTCATCGGGTTTTACATTATTTTTGTATGCAAAGTATTGAGCTATGTGGTATAGACACATGCTTTCCAAAGTGCTACTCCTGTTTGGATAGTATGTGTCCAGTAAATTGTTTTTTAGAATGCCTTGGCTGTTGGGATCATTTCTGGCAATTGTTCCTATGTCCTCATATGATTTCAGCCCTCTTTTTCTAGATTTTGCAGGACCAAGACTTAGCCATACTATGTTGTCTGATTTACCATGCAAAGCAGTACCGGTTAAAGGATCTGCTGCTTCATAGCCGCCACATTCTCTATGAGAGAGCATTTTTATGCCTAGGCTGTACAATTTCTGTAATAATGTTTTGTCTGATGCTAGGTTATCCCAGAGGTCTTGAAGCTCTGTTTTTTCTGCTTTTGTGAAATAGGCTGTAACATATTGTGCAACAGCAGTTGAATTGTCTGGAATGTACTGCACATCTATGTTTGCATTCCATAAGAGGGCAATGATTACATTGTAATCATTGATATATTTTGATTCTTCCCTTCTTTTTATGCAATACGTGTTCTTAGGTGATTTACCTTTAACACTATGTCAAACTGAAGACATAGGGAAACCAAAGCAGCATTTGGTGTAGTATTTACCTTTGTTTTTGTATTTGCGGCGACAATATTTGGCACATTTGTGTCTTTGAAATGGTCAAATCTGCCCATGCAGCTCACTATGTGTCTGTTGTGAAGGGATTTCACAAGTGACATATTTTTGGATAAACTGCAAAACAGTGGCATCACTGTCGTGACCAAATTTCAGTGCACCTTTGATCCATAACAGCATGTGACTATGTGGTGCTCCTCTCGCTTGATATTCTTTTCTCCAAAAGAAGTGTTGCACTTCTCCAAGGGGAGGAACATTTTTATTGCAAATAAAGTGTAGCATGGCAATGAAACAATGATGGAAATATCTTGACACATTAACTGGATCTAGAGAGCAATGTTCTCTAGGTGTTAATATATCTATCTATGTTGTTTTTGTTGCGGTTTGCTATGCGTAGGAACTCATGTAAATCTTCCCATGCATATTCTGCACAACTTAGCGTAACAAACCAAGTCGGTGGCCCAAGGTTTCTGATCATACAACGCACGTCTCCATGCCGTCAGAACCAGTATTCCTTTGTACCACGCATGTTTGCAAACAAATTTGTTATACTTACTTGTAAAACCTCATCCTTTTCCTGTACTTTTTGTATTAACTGCGTAGCTGACATATTTTGAAAGTGGGTTCCAGATTTCAAAATGTGTGCAACTCCGTAACATAGTGTTGCTAATTCACTTTCATAGAGTAGGTGGAATATGTATTCCACATTTTGTCTAAATCTGGGATCTTGCGAATACATTTGTAAAGAGCGGTATTCTGATGCTCCAATCTGAGTTGGTCTATCATCATATCTTCCACCTTTGCCAGTAGGAAATAGCAGTGGAAAAGCACATGCTTCTATACTTTTTTCCCATATACTCATTGGTGACCCTTTGGTTTGTCGCATTTGGTAAGTTTCTAGTGCATCATCTATGCTTTCATTGGAATGCAATGGATGAATTGTGTAATGTTCCGAAAGAGTGGATACTGTGGCAAGATCCAGAAGTTCGAATTGTCCAGTTTCTGATGGCTCTTCAATTATTTCAGTTGTTTCCCTTAAGCTTTCATCAATATTTAGTTTCTTGTAGTACTCGTTATTGTCTTTTAGATATTGCATTGCTTGTCTAACTTTATGTAAGTCCACCAGTTGTTGCCAAATTTTTTTGTCCTTTGTTGGTACACCATTTACCAAGACTATTAAAGAATGCTCTATTGAACGTTGCACTCCTTGTCAAGTATTGGCAGAACTCATCGGTGTTAGGACGCCGTAGTTATCCGGCTTCCACGGCTTCCACGAGGCGTAATACTTATGGATCTCGTACTTGCCAACGAACGGTGGTTACGGCCCCTTTAAGACCTCGTCTTCCGGGAGCTTGGAGGTTGACATGGAGACGATGGCGTCCTCTCACGGCATTCAGTTTTCACCGTGCACGTTGAAGGACGTATTGTGCTCATCTGATTCCTATTTAAGCCACGCCTGTACGTTATGCCGGCGCTTCTGAATCCTGTATTCTAGCGGCTTGCATTTCCTCGTACCCAGGTTCTTTCCTTGTCTTCTCTGCCTTGTTTTCCCCGTGTTCCTAGACCTCGGACTGCCACCGGACCTGCCTTGCTTACTCCCTTGAACTTTTACTGCCAGCCTTGCTCTTTGACCTCGGACCGCCACCGGATCTGCCTTGCTTACTCCTTGTACTTTTGCTGCCAGCCCTGCTCTTCGACCTCGGACCGCCACCGGATCTGCCTTGCTTACTCCTTGTACTTTTTGCTGCCAGTCCTGCTCTTCGACCTCGGACCGCCACCAGACCTGCCTTGCTTTGCCAGCCTGTTTTTGTACTGTTTCCCGCTTGCGGTTTCTTCTCCTGCATTGGAACTTTGCACCACTGGTACACGGACTAGAGACTGCCTTAGTGTACCTTTAGGCGTCCTCGTGCCGTCGGGTTAGGTGTTGCTCTTTGGACATCTGCTTGGATCCACCTCCTGTTTCCTGTTTTGCCTTCTCTTCTGGTTGATTCCTTGACATTTCGTATTTTGGTTTGCCACGAACACTTCCACACTACTACTTCTCCTTCCTGGGGATTTTCTGATACTCTGAAGAACTGCACAGGTTAGTGTTTGGTTTCTCTCTTGATGTTTGAATTTCTGCATAGAATTGCACCATTGTGATTGTTGCTCTTCTTGCAGTTGTCTGGGGGTCTTGCCTGTACACCTTGAGAAGACGTCTCGTCCCAGTATCCTGTCCCATGCGGTTCTGGGTTCATCGTTGGCATTCCATCTTTCCGCCAATCAATTGTTCTGGTTGTTCATTGTATCAACTAGTTCGGCAGATTGGCGAGAAGAATTCCTCGGCTACACTACGAGGGAAAGAGCGCTACTGACACTCCTAGAGTGTGTACATTTTCTGTTAGATCTAATGGCAAATAAACTACTTTGCCACGAATGCCTTTCACCAATTCAGGCGAAGGTAATTTTGCTGTTTTTGGATGAAGGTGTATCATTGCTTGAAATGGGTGAACTGTTTGAATTATTACGCTCTCATACAAATTGAGATGTTGCAGGATTTTCGGTAGTGGGAACAAATTCCAAATTATTTGTAATAGCACGTGAAGGAGTGTGGTTGTCTAATTTTGTAGTACAGTAACTGCAACATATTAGGCGTTCAGTTAGTTCATATTTGTTTTCTGCTAAAAGGTAGATAGCTAATTCAAACCATTTAGAGTCTTCATTGTTTTCTATTTTGTATCCTATGTCTACATTTTTGTGTTCCTTTTGTAAAAGGTTCTGCGGCAACACACACACACATGGTTTGGTATTTCAGCCGAAGACCTTTTAAATTTTACTATTTCTTTTCTGTATGTGTGTAATAGAAGGTTGCTTTGTGCAGAATTGTTGCTACTATGTTCTAAAACTATTGCTTTCACTTCACTTCCAAAATACTTTCTCTGAATACGGTCAATTTCTTCTTGCAAGTATTTGGGTGTACCATGCAGAAGAGTGTATTCAAATTGCCTTATTCTGAAGCTGAATTTTTGCATAGTATATTTTATACACTAGATTTCTTACACTTGAATAATGTATTGATATCCTTTTGATGTCATTGAAGGTGCTTTTGCAAATAGGCCCAGAAATGCAGGCTAATGAATGTCCTTGTAGTCCTGTGTATTTGCGCACTGGACACATATCCATATTTTGCAGCACTTTCATTTTACTTTTGTCTTTACCTTTTACATACTGATTGAGGAACTGACGGAAAGATTTGAAAGCTTTGTTTGTAATGGCACACATTGATGTGCATGGCCATTTGTATACTGGACGGTGTAGTTCTGCTGAATCGAGAGGTAATTCCGAGTTTACAGAGGATACTTTTGTAAGCAGTGTTTCTTGTTCCATGATGGTAGTATTGATTTTCTCATACACTCGTCCACTGCTATGGATGGCAATTGTGTTTGTTTGATTTTGTTTGTATGCTTATTCATTAAAATATGGTTCTGTGGTTGATGTCTGACTCCATTCACCACCACAAACATTAAAAAATTATTTTTGTTCACATTCCGTTTATTGCTGAGTTTCTTTTGTAGTTTGGTACTTAGTTTTGTTAGTGCTTTCATCCTATTTAACACTAATATAAACTTCCTTTTCAGAAGGATTGCACTGTCCACGAGAGCTGTGGGATTAACTTTCTACGGTAGGTTTTAAGGGGCGAGGATGATTTTGGTCCTCTTCTTAGTAGATTCTGAAAAAATACTTTTTTTACTATGGGTTCTTGTTACACCATCAGGATTAGTAGGAACATTGTTAGCTGTACTGGTAGTCGATTTTTTGCCAACATGTTTTGTGACACATTTTGATGGAGGACGTAAAGTTTCGGTAGTTGAAGCTTCTTTTGTTTTGCTAACCGACTGTATTAGCTGGTTTCTTCCAACATTCTCTACAAACTCTACAACAGATGGATGCTTAGATTGGGCACTTTTATTTTTATTTGCTCTACTTCTGCGTTCCTTACTACAGTGTTGCTTTTTGGTAGTCTTTGGTGTCTGTTGAAAAAAAGAAGGCATACTTTGGTCTGTTGTATAATGTATGAGTGCTGTGTGCATGAGTCTGATGGGGAAGCTCTTTGTTATGGTGTGTGAATGTGCATTGGACTCTTGCATTGATTTGGTAAGGCTATTTTACTGTTAGTATACTAGTACAATGTGCTTCAGATGAGACTACAAAGTGGGCTAGTGGTGACGAGAAGCATTATTAATAAACGAAATGCCATAAACTTGCAACAGCAACTACTTTTCTAAATCTAACCTTCTAAGGATTACGTATGTTATTTCAGTTCCAAACACACAGGGATTTGTGTGCCATTCTGCCTGTTATGCTTTGTTCAATAAATGGATATTTGTAGGTAGAATGGTTCAGAAATCAATGTTTGCTTTGGTGCCCAAATTAAACAAATAACCCATGCAGCCTCTTTGAGGATTAGTTAAAATATAAAAGGTAGTACTGTACTTACTTTCTTTTGCAAAATGACCAGATTTCTTTGGATATGTCGTCTGCAGTGTAGATGCTGTTGATTCTCAGGACAGTAGTCTTCACTGCGATTCAAAAAAACAAAATTGATTACTTTGTGTGTTTACAGCAGTGCTGATACTGCACACATTAATTGCCAGTACCAGCAGCATTGGGGACCCAATTCAACTTGAAGAAGGAGGACGCTCTTCTAGTAAAGAAACGGCTATTCCCGACACAGATCCTACAGAACGACCAACCACTAATCCAACAACCCCAGTGACACCACCTAGCCCTGGAGCATTGAGTGGTGCTTTTTTAGGACTAAGAGACAAACAAAAAGAAAAACCAGGAGAGGCAAAGGGTCAAAACAAAAGAAAAAACAAATGACCGAAAATCTAGTTGTGAATCTGTCCTGTAAAAAAACTCACCAGTGGACAATTGGACATGCTTAACCGAGGACTATCGTTTGTGCCTACTAGCAACACTACACTCTTTGAAGAAAAAGTATGCTTTCATAGGTTATTGCGTAAATTGAGGCTCAAATTGTTTTTCAACTCTGACATGGATGAGGATACACCGCCACCGGATAACACCACCCTTGAATTCCGTCCTAAGAGTTACTTTGACCCTTTCACCCAAAATTCTATGCTTAATCTATTTGAAAAACCGGTTTTGAAGGATTTTGAAAGAATTAACTACCAAAAGAATACACCCAGCAATGCGAAACGGTGTCAACTGGAACATATTGAAACACTGGCCAAGGATGAAGAACTTACTATCAAACCCGCCGATAAAGGTGGTGCAATTGTCATAATGGACACCAACGATTACACAACTAAATGCCTCACACTGCTAGATGATACTAACACCTAATCCAAGTTGGATGGTGACCCTATCAACACAATTAAGATTCTCATCAAAAAGATCATTGAAGAAGCATTAGATCAAGACATGATCGATGTTAAGACAAGTGAATTTTTACTTAATGTACATCCAATCACTCCCGTATTCTACGGCCTTCCTTAAATTCATAATAACCCTACCAACCCTCCACTGCGACCGATAGTAGCTGGCACTGACAGCATTTTTGAACCTCTAGCTATCTATGTGGACAAATCCCTTCAGAAATTGGTACAGGAGACCCCTACCTACCTTAGAGACACAACAGACTTCCTGAATTGTATCAACGACATTACAGCTCTAAGCACAGAGTGCATCATCTTCAGTATGGATGTATGTAGTTTATATACCTCCATCCCCAACACTGAAGGCCTCGAAGCAGTTCAATGGCTCATCTCTAATGGCAACAACAGCATGTCCAATAACAATCTGGTTCTGAAATTCCTTGAAACCATACTCTTTAACAGTTATTTCAGATTTAAAGGGAAATACTACCTTCAGACTACTGGTACATCCATGGGCTCATCCATGACCCCAGTCTACGCAAACACATTTATGTACAGGTTTGAACATCAGCATGTACTGGACCACCCAGAATGGTCCTACAAGATACTAATGTGGAAACGTTATATAGACGACATATTTGGCATCTGGTGTGGTACACGCGAAGAACTGGACGCTTTCCTCACCTACATGAACTCCATTCACAACACCATAAAATTCACCATGGAAATCGGTGAACCTCGTCTACACTTTTTGGATGTAGACATGGAAATAAAAGAACATCGGATTTGGACCACGGTCTACCATAAACCCACTGATGCGAATAACTTATTACACTTTACAAGTCATCATCCCAAATCCATGCTTAAGAGTCTACCATACAGCCAAGTCTTGAGATTAAAACGGATAATTTCGGACCCAGCAGGTCTGGACACAGAGAGCAACACCCTATTGGAAAAATGTTCAGCCAGAGGCTATCCTAACACCATCGTAGAAGAAGCCAAAGAAAAATCTGTACTCATCGACAAAGAACAACTACTGGTACCCAAAAACAAATCAAAGGATACACCATTACTTCACATTAGCAAGTACTCAAGACAGAGCTTCCAGATAAGTAAATCCATTAGGAAACACTGGAGCATTCTACACAACGACCAGACACTGAAAGAACTCTTCCCTAAAGCACCTATGATGGCCTTCAGAAGGGGTAGGAATCTGAGGGACACTCTGGTCAGAGCAGAAATACCACCTAAAGACAAACAGATGGTCCTACAAACTAGAAAAATTGGCACTTTCCCGTGTCTCTGTTGTACTCACTGTAACAACGTCATAAAAGGTGACAAAATTGTTCACCCATACACTGGGAAGAACATTAAACTATGCCACTATGCCACCTGCGTGTCATCCGGGGTTATTTATGCGATCAAATGCCCTTGTGGCAAACTGTATGTGGGTCAAACCACAAGGCCGGTCAAAGAACGCCTGACGGAGCACAAATCCAATATTAGATGCAAAAACATCAAATCCCCCCTCTCCAGACATTTCATGGAGAATAATCACACAATCACACAATTATGCCCACCTCGCTTCACGGACCTACGCCGCAGCAAGGGGCTTGTGGAGCTGCACTAGCGTCCCGCGCATAGCAACAGTCTTTGGGGACATCCTCCACGCTGGATGGGCTTAAACGAGCTCCGTCGATTCCGAAGCTCACGTTCCATCAGCCGATGCTACAATTATCACAAATTCAAGTAAGTTTTAAGCTACACGAGGCGTCTTTCGCTGTGCCTCTTCAGTCTCACATATATAGATGTCACTTTGACACTAAAGGGGCCGCTGTTTTTCTTTATAGACCCAGCGAGCCCAGTGTGGACTATTTGAGAACCCTTAGACTGCGTGCAACACAAGTACCGCACTGATGTAATAGCTGGTCCTATCCAGAACACATTGGGCACCCCTCAGTGGTGAGTAGTTGCCCTTTCATTGTTTGATCTACCGATACTGTTGCCTTTTGCATTTTACACCTATAGTTACACGCACTATTTTTCTTTTAGTGCACAATCCTCCGCTGTTCTCTGCTGGGTGAACTGTGTTGGAACTCCACTTATAATTTCTTTCCCGCCCATATCGAGCGGTTTCCATATGCACTGAATTACAGGTGTAAAGAGAAAATTGGTAAGCCATTCATCCACATCTATTCGGAAGTTGCCCTATTCCTAAGTAACATACAATGCATTTCCAATCTAGCATTAGCAAAATGGCCATTATTTTGTCCCGATAGCTTGTGGCTCTGGATTCTATTTGCAGGTGCTGGTCATGTTGACCCATTCTTTGTATTCTACCCTTGCTTCCCTAAACAATGTATGACGAAGCCTTTACTGTTGTCTGGTTCAATTTACTGGTTCCTGGTAACACGTTATATGTTTAACGCAGAACGCTAAATACATGTAGCAGTGATGTGGAGAGTTCACAAATAGCTGATTGTACATATTTCTTTATTTTCAGTGTTTAATTCATTATTCTGGGCTCTTGATGAAGAGAATGAACTTCTCGAAACGCGTCAGCCACAATCAAATGAATTGAATCCTTCCTGTTTCACGCGTTTGGAATAAAGAATCTTCTTTTACATTGGATGTCATAACTACACTCTTTTTTAAAAAAAATTGTATTATCTTTTGAAATCCACTGGAATATATATCTAATTTATTGTGACAAAAGTCAATCTCAAGGCGTCATATTGGCGCAAACTTAAGGTGTGCAAGGGACGGGAGGGTTTCAATTTTGGATCCTAATTAACCTGAATCACACACACCAGACGGCCCTTTCCTTTCCCCACAGGGATAACATTAGGAGCAAGAGAGCACAGGATGAGCAAGGCAGACCGCATGACGAGACAGCTATCCAGGTCCGGCCGTTCAAGAGGAGGCAGCAAATATCGAGAGGCTGACAAGGAGAGGCACGGCCTTGCCCTTTCCGATGCAGACCTGCAAAACCTCTGCAGAGGGAATCGTAAGACCGGGGACAATAGCCCAATTGTGCTGCAACAGATCTCAATGGCACACAGAGCGTGTCGACGCTGATAAACAGGAGCGAGGGAAACTCCTGCTACCGTGGTACCGCCTTGACTCCAGTTACGAGGAAAGCCAAGTGGTTCATCACAGCAGGTGAGTCGAGGGGAAAACCAATATGATCCTGGCTGTGGTGAATGAAAGACGCAAAGTGGCATGTTTAACGAAGTTAAGAGGGAACCAGCACCATGTGGGTGCTAACCCGGGAGACTCTGTTCAATCCCCGTCTGAGTGAAAGTACAGTTACCAGAAGGCCGTAGGAGACCCGCCCAGTTAGGTCAAAGTGGTCATACACGAGGCCAAGATAAATCCCTGTACATTTGAAAGCCTTTGATCTACAACCTTGAGAAAGCAAGGGAATTGAATCCTGCAAACCATTATGAATGTGAAGTTGGCAAGAGTGAACCCGACCGATGAATGCTGACGAGAAGGGGGCAAGTCTAAAGTCCCAAGAAACAGTGCGTCGACAAACGTGAACCCGGAGGGATGTCCGCTATGAACTGTTCAAAAAGACATTGACATCTGAGAAGGGTTCGAGCAAGAACGAGGGAGATCCAGGGGGGAATCCATCACCCAAGAAAAGCCAGAGTGAACCCGGTGGAGGGAGGTTGAAAGTAGAGAAGGGGTCTACGCCCAGAAGAAGGGGACCCCTAGGGTGAAGCCATCACCCAGGAAATTCGTAAAACAGAATGTTGCGTTTCTTAGTTTTTCATATGGTAAACCCATTAGGCCCTGGGGACCAGGAACCGTCCACCAAAGGCCTTGACATTGAAAGGAACTGTTTAGGTTTCAAGTCCGCAAGAGGGAGATCTAAGGGGTGAAAAGCAATCACCCAACACTATGAGCAACAGGGGTCAGCTCCTAGAAGAGGGGGACCCAGGGGTGAAGAGCCCTCACCCTAAGTAAAACCAGGAAACAAACTTTAATTTGTTGAAGAAACCTTTGTTTATTGTTTAAATACGTCAGACCCTCGAAGGCAAGAGACTTTCAAGAGAAACGAGACTTGGCCATCGAGGCCCCTGATAAACTGGAACTGAACTGTTGACTCGTGCTAGAGAAGTTTGGGTGTGTGCTGTGCTCCAAGATCTCACCTTACCCTGTTCGACCAGAAATGACCCTATAATATGTAGGCCAGAGACCAATCGCATCATGTGACAAACATCGCAATCGCAGAATCGTCAATGTAACCCGAGGGCATCCATTTTGTGAAATGTACGCCATTTGCTTTTTTCCTTTCTGTCAAAATGCTTTGCAAATGTATTCTATGCTCCGAACTCACACACGGTGCGAGGCCACGGCCTGAATGCTGAAATACTAACACAGTCAGGAATTTCAAACTATACAGAGATACATTGTTTTTCTCTCCAACTAAGTCCTTGAAACCGAGCAGAAGCCGCATCTAAACAGTAGTCCAGGTGCCAGCCTGTCTTGCAAACGCTGCAGTAAAAACATTAATTATATTCTTTCAGCAGTGCTCCGTTGCGGAGAGTGGTATTTTCTGCTTCAGAATTATCTGACCTTTTAGCTCATGACCCGACTCATACAGATAATGTAATAAATAATGTTTTCCCTGCCGAAAACACGATATTCTTCCTGAGCCAGAAGCTCCATGTTCCCCATAATAGAAAGTTGTCTCTGCTGCCATTGCTAGAATAACTATGTTTAGACTGAATGAAGACTTGTCATAACGTGCCATATTTGTCACTACTGTTGATCACCGAACCCTAGCCTGAATGATACATTTATGGGCAGATCGAATTACCTTCGAAAAGATTGTATGTTATGTATATATATTGCTGATTGAGAGTTGCTCGTTCCCTTGTGTCTCACGAGGTCTGGGAACACACGTTGCGAGACGTTGAGATCCAGTCGGCCGACTGAGATACTTTGAAGTAAACCAGACTTGTTTAGAAATCAAACCTTGTGTCTGTCGTGTCACTAGTGTATATGGTTATTGTGCCTTAGTTTCCATATGCAGTCTTTATGGCCTAGCAAATATGGCGCCCAAATATGGACCCTCCCCCTTTTGCTCCATCGTATACGTTGAGTTTGAAGAAGGCAAAATCGAGTCGAGGACAAAGCTGTCGAGCCGGGATCAGAAGGTGTTCGGGGCGCCCCTGTAGAAGTGATGAGACTCCTCCGCAGATCTGTACAGAGCCGATCCCTGATCGGCGAGCAGCGCCCAGAGAGCATCAAGGCGAGGGTCCTGGAACAAGGCAGATTGAGCTAGACACGCAGTCACGACGATTCTTGCTTGCATCTGTATACGGACGAATTGCGTCCTGAGTGACGAATTGGTTGATCAGGTGAGTCGTGCCCCGATTCTTAACGTACTGATATTGGTTGAGAGTTGCTCTTGCAAGATCAAACGCCCAGGGTAAGAAAAGGGTAAGGATTAACCATGCCTGGGAAATTGTCTTCCTGTCTAGTGAGAATTTTCCACTACGGTAGACAATCTTTGGAAACTGGCTAGGTCGTGCCAACCGAGGGGTCGCTGGCACATGAAATGTACATAAAATATGGTATAGGGGCAATAGGGTTTAATGCAAATGCGATTTGGCATAGGCAAACCAGACGTGTATCAGACCTTCAGTGGCCTAATAATCGGAGCTTTGAATTAGCACGTATAGAACACCTGTCCAGCAGCGTTCAACGTTGTGAGAGACTGGAGGAACCAAGCTAATCTCTGTTTAAGAAGTAGAGACACACGTGTGCAGACATAAAACGAATGTAGAGAAAGCACTAGAGCATGACCAACATCAGCAGACAGAAGCCATTAGGAACATGGACATGGTTTTCCAATTAAATGTACAGAAAATATATCCTCAGCAAGATTTGCATACATCAGATTAACTAATAAATAAAATATTAAATGAGCGAAAAAATGAACATCAAAGTACTGCACCTCCTCCTTACGTACCTCCCATTCCCGTTATTCCATCTGCACCTACAGTAAGCCAATCCTCTCCCCCTGTGCTTGTGACATCATTTTCTCCCCCGCCGCCAGAGCATGAGTTAGCCGCTTTAGTAGGCAGTTCTACAGAGATGGGGCCTGCGCAAGGAAGCAGTAGACAGACTCGTAGCACGATTAGCAAAGACAGGAAAGAAGAACTGAGAGAGTGGGCAGAAACATAGGTTGACGGTGATGATGAAGCAGCTGTGCAAAGTTCCATATCTGATCATAGAGGCCTTGGTGAACAGCAGGTATTGTTAGAATGCATGGAGAATTATCCTGTGAATATATGGTGTGATTTGACAGATAGAGTGGCACCGCAAGAGTTGCGTGATTTGGTTGTTCTTTCGAATTTGCAAGATAATGCGACGAAAGTACGAGAACATGTAGGCCGAATATTTGTGTTTAAGCACGAGCTTGATCGATTGCATAGAGAATGAAGAAAGCTAAACTGCATGTGTCATATGTCTGACAACAATTTTTGCCACCTTTGAAACTTGTTAGTGAAGAGATGAGAATTTGTACGCGAGATGCGCTTAGATGGATTACAGATGGCGACTTTTCACCAATTGAAGTGCATGATACGTTTAGTCAGTATACACCAGAAATGCAGAGAAAGGTATTACAGGTCATGGTAGAGTATTTACAAGATGAATGTATGAAGAATAAGATATGTTGTCGCGCTGATTTAATGACGATTTACAAAAGAACATTTCTGCCTGAAACTGGAACGACTGCTTTTTCTCTTGATTTAGCTTTGTTGCTTAATAGATGAACAAATGTAGAAACATTTAGTTTGCAATTACCCATGAGGGAGGTGCCTCCCACGTTTGTCCCGAAAGTAGAAGTTGCTGCCTCTGGAAGAACTCCAGCGAGAACAATAGAAGCCCATTATATTGCACAGTTTGTGCATGTCCCTTTTTCTAGGCAAGAGGTAAATACTGTAAAGCCGACAATCCCTGATATTAGGAAAAACCCATCAGGATTGATATGATATATATAATATGATATGGCATTTGTAACGCACCTATACACAAGTGTTCCAAGGCGCAACGAGGCAAGGGGGGGGAAAAGGGGAGACAGACAACGATCCTACTAGGCCAGATGTCATTCAGATCGCGCAAGTGCAAGGGTAGAGGGGAAGGGAAAAGTGCAGTACAGGGTTAGTAGAATACAAGATAAATAATTAATAGGGCCAGCTGGTGGCAAGTGCAAGGTAAGTGCCGGGAGGAGGGGCTGTAGGATACAGAGACAGTCCCGTAGTGCAGGGAGGCAGTGCAGGAAGAGTGGCTGGGCCAAGGACCGAGATCGGTGAGTGGCCCAGTTGCAGATTCAGAGCAGGTTCAGTGCTTTTGGGAGGGGAGAGAGAGGGAGAAAGCGGAGGCAAAGAGGAAGGTTTTGAGGTGCTTCCAGAACCGGAGATGGTTCTCCTCAAGTTTCAGGGGGGCAGGAAGGCTGTTCCAGAGGGAGGCCCCTGCTGCGGAGAGAGAGGTCTACCCCAACTCATTGCTTAGAGAAGCGGCTGCCCCTGAGGGAGTTGGAGGTGGATGAGCAAAGAGCTCGAGAAGGAAGATATTTAGGAAGAGAGAGTTGAAGGTATTTTGGCCCAAGGTCCCAGAAGGCCTTGTGGACAATGCAGAGGGTTTTGAACTTAATCGTCGCAGCCACTGGGAGCCAGTGTAGTGATTTCAGTCCTGGAGAGATACGGTCCCTGGGCTTGAGGCCAAGGACAAGTCTCGCAGTCCTGTTCTGGATGAGTTGTAAAGGGCGGAGAGTAGAGGCAGGCAGATTTAGATAGAGGTTGTTACAATAGTCCAGCTTCGAGAGAACCAGGGCTCTAGAGGCAGTGAGCCTCTGGGGGAAGGAGAGGAAAGGAAGGATGCCTCTGAGGAGGTGTAGCTGGTAGTGTGACTTCTTAGAGACATCAGATATGTGAGGAGAGAAAGAGAGTGTGGAGTCGAAGATGACCCCTAGGTTTTTTGCCTTACAGGTAGGAGCAGGAAGAGGGCCACGGGAGGCAGGCCAGAGAGCTGCAGGGAAGGAGGGAGTGGGTGTGCCGATGATTAGAATCTCAGTCTTACTGGCATTAAGGCAGAGGTTGTTGGCGGCACACCATTCATGGAAAGCAGAAAGACAGTCAGAGATGAGGGAAGGGGAAGAGGAGGCCGAGAGTAGCCTGAAGATGAGCTGGGCATCATCCGCGTAGCACTGAAAGTTGGGACAGAGAGCGGCGATGCGGTGGGCAAGAAGTGCCAGATACTGGTTGAAAAACCAGGGGGAGAGGTTAGATCCCTGGTGGACACCACAGGTAAAAAGATGTCAGAGAGGAAGGACCCCAGTTGGACCTGGGAGGGTCGATTGGAGAGGAAGGAGGTTAGCCACGCCAGAGCCTGACCAGTGATACCCAGGTTTTCACGGAGACGGTTGAACAGTATGGTGTGGTTGACAGTGTCAAAGGCAGAAGAGAGATCAAGCAAAATGAGAACACAAGGGGTGTTAGAGTCAAGGTTTGAGAGCAGGTCCTCACGGATGTTCAGGAGAGCAGTTTCCATGCTTCTGGCAGCTCTGAAGCCAGACTGATGGTCATGAAGACTACCAACAGATTCAGCATGGAGATTAAGCTGGGAGATGGCCAGTTTCTCCAGGAGCTTGCCCAGGAAGGGAGTGATAGAGATTGGGCAATAGTTAGCTGGGCAGGAGGGGTCGGAAGAGGGTTTCTTAAGAAGGGGGTGCACAAGGGAGTGCTTGAGGGGGGATGGGAAGATTCTAGAGGCGAAGGAGTGATTGCAGAAGTCAGCCAGGGCAGGAGCCAAGGAGTTGATGTGGTCCTTGATAGTTTTGGAGGAACAGGGGTGGACCTGTTTAGACGAGACTTTTATAGATCGGACTTGTCTCGAAACCTCGTCAGCAGACAAAAGGGGAAAGGCAGAGAAGGAGGGAGGAGGGGTGGCTGCAGAGGGGCCTGAGGAAGAACAGGGAATAGAGTGGGGAGGTGATAGGAGGAGAGTGAGGACAGGATTTCCTAAGTTTTTGAGATGAAGTGAGAGGCCAGGGCCGTGCAGAGGGCCTGGGAGGGGACAGGAGAGGTAGAGACTGCAGCAGGGTTGGCCAGCTCCTTACAGATTTTAAAGAGTTCGGCTGAATTGTTAGATGCCGCAGAGATGCGGGCTTGGATAAGGGCTCTCTTCTTGGTGAGAACGGAGAGCCGGTATTGCCTTTGGAGCAGGCGGCAGGCCAGTTTGTCAGAGGATGAACATGAAGCACGCCATTTCCTCTCTGCCACCCTGCACTTGCGTTTAAGGGTGACGAGATCCGAGTCATACCAGGAGTTACATTTGGCTTTGGGCTTCAGGTAGATTGTCATGACAGGGGCAAGGATATCAAGAGTATCAGATATAGCAGAGTGGAGAGTGGACAGGAGGCATCAAGGTGGATGTTGAAGTCTCTAAGAAAGATGAGTTGAGTGGTTGAGGACCGGAGTGAGGAGGAGAGGTCCGCCCACTCGGAGAGGAAGGAGAAAATTTGACCAGGTGGCCAATAGCCACTGTAAGGGAATGGCTAGGAGAGAGAGAGAGAGAGTCGGCAGACAAGGCATTCAAAAGAGGAGTAGGTCTGCGTAGGAGTGACAGTGGCAGGAATCCACTCGGGGAAGATAAGGGCCACACACCCCAAGCACGGTTGGGTCTGGGCATGGAGAGGATCTTGTAACCGTCAGGTAGGAGGGTGTCAAAGCTGGTGAGAGCTGGCCGTGAACCATTTCTCAGTGAGACCGAGGATGTCAAGGTCCATTTCCTCAAGAAGGCGACAGATATCAGAGGAATGTTTGACGGCAGAGCGAGAGTTGAGAGTGGCAATGTGGAGAAGGTTGCCATCCTTGAAGGACTTCCGGGGAGGGGTACAGATCAGAGGTATGCCCTGTGGAGGTGAGGAAGAAGCCCGAGAGAGGGCAGAGTGAGAGGGTGGAGGCAAGGTAGCCGAGGACAGAGAAGAGGGGACATCAGGAGAGGAAAGGAAGTTGATGAGGCGCGGGAAGCGTCTATCAAAGAGGTGGAGGTTGGCCTGAGGGCCTTGGACCAAGACGGTCCCATTAGCGTAGACATTAATGATGGCCTTAGAGGAGCGGAAGGGGGCCAAGAGGACATCCCAACGGGTGCCACATTAATGGGAGAAGAGGAGAAGGGAGAGAGCACATAGACCATATGAAGGGTCCATAGGTCAGGGGAAGGCACGAAAAAGAGGATGTCAGTAAGAGTTTCCTTGGAGGAGGCACTGGTGTAGGTGTCAGCGATAGGGAGGCCTGGGTTGGAGACCAGGATGTCCTTTTTAAACTTTTTCCTACCAGATTTAGCGAGGAGAGCAGGATAGTCAATGGAGAAGCAGTTAGAGAAGATAGGCGAGATAGATAGCACAATGGAATAAGGGGGGGGGGGAAGATAGACGAGAGCAAGCGGACAGGAATGAGCGGCAGGCACTAGTTTCCAAAGTTCAGAGCAACAGTAACACAGTAATGCGTATTAGGTACCCAGAGTAGAGGCCACCTAAGTTTGAGAGTCCTGTGCGGGGAGAAAAAAGCCCTAGTTTACCACATTTCAGAGCAACAGTAACACAGTAATGCGGTTAGGTACCCAGAGTAGGTGCCACCTAAGTTTGAGAGTCCTGTGAGGGGAGAGAAAAGCCCTAGTTTACCACATTTCAGAGCAACAGTAACACAGTAATGCGTATTAGGTACCCAGAGTAGAGGCCACCTAAGTTTGAGAGTCCTGCGAGGGGAGAAAAAAGCCCTAGTTTACCACATTTCAGAGCAACAGTAACACAGTAATGTGTATTAGGTACCCAGAGTAGAGGCCACCTAAGTTTGAGAGTCCTGCGAGGGGAGAAAAAAGCCCTAGTTTACCACATTTTAGAGCAACAGTAACACAGTAATGCGTATTAGGTACCCAGAGTAGAGGCCACCTAAGTTTGAGATTCCTGCGAGGGGAGAAAAAAAGCCCTAGTTTACCCCATTTCAGAGCAACAGTGACACAGTAATGCGTATTAGGTACCCAGAGTAGAGGTCACCTAAGTTTGAGAGTCCTGCGAGGGGAGAAAAAAGCCCTAGTTTACCACATTTCAGAGCAACAGTAACACAGTAATGCATATTAGGTACCCAGAGTAGAGACCACCTAAGTTTGAGAGTCCTGCGAGGGGAGAA
The DNA here is from genome assembly GCF_040938575.1 of Ambystoma mexicanum. NCBI lineage: Eukaryota > Metazoa > Chordata > Amphibia > Caudata > Ambystomatidae > Ambystoma > Ambystoma mexicanum. Next base: position 1,321,004,093 of record NC_090934.1, read on the forward strand.
AACAGACCTAGTATACCACAAAATTGCGGAACACAGTGAAGTGTAGAAACCATGCAAATGAAGTGAACAGGTATAGGATGGTGGGCTGGGCGAGCAGGTGGAGCTAACCAGATAGAACGGCGGAACGGCGCCTGGCGTCCCCTGCGGACACCTGCAGACACACTGGGAGCCGCAGCTGTAGGAGCCGCCCTTTGCCTAAGGGGTCCTTAGCCGAGGGGGCTGCCAGGCAGGGGGGCTGCCCAGGGGGGGCAAGATTTAAAGGCAGGAGGAGAGGAAGGGGAGGGGGTGTGGGCGGGGCAGGGAGGCGGGAAGGGATAGGGAGAGGAGGACCAGGAAGTGAGGTGGAGGGAGAGGGAGGGCAGAGGGCAGCACAATGCGCACGGAGCGCGAACAAAAACACAAACTGCCTGAATTTAGTTATGGAAGACACTCACTGGAAGCGGCAGCCTCACAGGGCTACGGGCGACCGCTCAATCCCGCTCAGCTCGAACAAAGAGGCGAGCGTGGAGAGCAGTCGTAGCGTAGTCCCGGATTCTATAAAGAAATGGAATCTGTTTTGAATTCATCTGTTTTTACATTGAGTGACATTGATTTATTGTTTCCCGTGATTCTGTCATGAACTTCAGATCACGCCCCTTTTGGACCTCCTGGTCCTTGTCTCAACGGGGCTTACATTCCGTTCTACTTCCAACATGGCCGTCCAGACCTGAAGCCCTTGCTTGCTCCATGCGCTGAACGCGGCGTGATCCATTTATAGACCACGCCTCCCGCGGCTCCGCGCATCTCAATGCTATTGCAGAGTAGCCCAGACGTGTGTTCTTAGCTCGCGGTATTGTTTCCTTTGTCCCAGTGCTATTACTCACTCCTGTCCTTTTCCCCCTTCCTGGTTCTGAGCATTTATAGCCTTTCCAGTCTCCCGGATTCCTGGACTCCGCGATCCCGGAACTAAACGTAACCTGGAACCAGACGATACTCGAGCAGCGCTGTTCAAGACCAGGAGCATTCGCAAGAAAGCAGCGATCGAAGACACTGGCAAACATCGGACCTAGGTGAGAAGGGGGAAACTCCTTGACAGTTTGAGACGCCACCCGATCGAACCTACAAACGAGATGGAAGCCGCCGTGCAGGACTTAATGCGACGCATGCAAGAATTATCAACCGAGGTTCAAAATCTTAAGGCGGAAAACGCAGCGCTCAAACAATCGGTCTTATCCCGGGATTCTGCTACAAAGGAGGGTGCCCTCTTGGGCGGTATTGTTGACAAGTTTGATGGTTCGGCAAAAACACTTCGTGGATTCCTGTATTCATGCCTGGTCCACTTTACCTTTAAGCCCTATTATTTCTCGACTCCTAGGGCTAAGGTGGGTTTCATCATTTCCCACCTTTCCGGCAACACCTTAACTTGGGCAACACCCTTTGTTAATTCCGGCAATGCCCTCCTAGATGACTACGATGGGTTCATACAGGCCCTTAAAAGGCATGTTTGACCGTCCAGAGCAGGTCTATACTGCCCAAGAATGCTTGCTGGACTTTCAACAGAGCTCCCAAGATATGCTCACTTATGTGACCAGATTTAAACAATTGGCTAAGGAAGCAGACTGGTCCTCTGAGGCTAGTTGTATCCTGTTCAAGAGAAGCCTAAACGATGAGATCAAGGATGAACTGGCCAGGGTGGCCAGACCAAATTCATTCCAAGCACTAATGGACCTGGCTTTGCAAATAGACTTTCGCATCCAGGAAAGAAAGGCTGAAAGGAAGAAATCCAAGGGAAACCCACCCAAGACATCCTTTGAGAGCACAGCCAGAACGGACACAAACCCAAGTCCAGCCCCAGAACCTGAACCCATGCAAATTGGAGCCTTTCGTGGACCCCTATCACCTCAAGAAAGATTGAGAAGGATCCATACGGGTTTGTGTATGTATTGTGCTTCAGACAAACATTTGGTCAGAGAATGTCCTCTGGCACCTCCTCGGCGTTCGGGAAACGCCAGCTCCCGATCTTAAATGGAGCAGAGATTCGGGAGAGAGATGTTTGCTCCACATCAATTCCATCCTTGAACTCTCCTGGACAAAACAGTTTGGTGATACTGCAGGCCTTCCTGTCGCCCTCCAAAGACAAGACCTATCCCATTCTGGCCTTGTTGAACTGCGGAGCTAAGGGAATTTTCATTGATCAAGACTGGGTTGTTAGTCATCATATTCCGTACAAGACCTGAAACACATTGCAGCTGGTGGAAGCAATTGAAGGAAGACCCCTCTCTTCAGGACCCATAAGCCTGCAGACTAAAGAGATCCAACTTTCCATAAACCATCATCAAGAGCGGATTACATTCGACATCATTAAGTCAGCCCATTACCCCATGGTTTTGGGTAAGCCCTGGTTACAAAAGCACAATCCGTATATCAATTGGACAGCAGGATCATTATTCCTGGGCTCAGAGTTCTGTATGTCCCACTGTCTAACCCTGGATCCCTCCTCGGTAACTCCTAAAGAACCACCAAGAGACCAAGAAACACCACTCATGCTTTCCAATATCATACAAGTTCCAGAGGCCTATCAGGGATATGCTGATGTCTTTTCTACTGCTATAGTCCAGGCCTTACCCCCTCACAGGCCTGAAGACTGTTCCATAGATACGGATTCCTCAGCTGTAATTCCTTTCGGCAGAATGTTCATTCTTTCCGAACCCGAGAAAAAGTCCCTTCATGAATACCTAGACACTAATCTTGAAAACGGCACCACAAGACCCTCGAAATCTCCAGCGGGTGCTTCATTGTTCTTCGTTCCCAAGAAGGATACCAAGGAACTCAGACCTTGCCTCGACCATAGAGGCTTAAATCAATGCACCTTAAGGATCGGTACCAACTGCCCCTGATCTCGGACATCCTGGAAGCTGTGAGAGGAGCCGTAATATTCACCAGATTGGATCTCAGGGGTGCCTACCATTTGATCCGTATCCGGGAAGGAGACGAGTGGAAGACCGCCTTTAGAACACCCTTTGGCCACTACGAGTACCTGGTCATGCCCTTTGGACTAGCCAATGCCCCAGCAGTATTCCAACGTTTTATGGATAGGGTGTTCTCTGATATGTTGTTTCTCTTTGTCATTGTCTATCTGGACGACATTGATTTTTTCCAAGGACCCTCTGAAGCATGAAGGACATGTTAAGGCAGTTCTACAAAGACTCCGGGAACATCACCTCTTAGCCAAACCTGAAAAATGTTTGTTTCACGTTACCTCTGTGCACTATCTGGGATTTATCCTTAGTCCAGAGGGGATTGGCATGGACCCTTCAAAAGTAAAGGCCATTCTCGCCTGGCCTACTCCCACGTCCATGAAACAAATCCAATCCTTCCTAGGACTAGCCAATTTCTACCGGAAGTTCATAGCCACCTTTTCCGAGATTGTACAACCCACAGTGGCTCTGCTAAAGAAGGACATCCCATTTGTCTGGTCAACATTACAAGAAACTGCATTCCAGCGTTTAAAGACCGAGTTCACACAAGCTCCCATTTTGGCTCAACCCGATACATGTCGACCCTTTTTAGTGGAAATGGATGCCTCTAATTAAGCTATAGGAGCAGTGTTGAAGCAGAAGATGGAGGACGATTTGGAACACCCCATTGCTTATCTGTCAAGCACCTTAACTCCTAGTGAAACGCACTACTCCGTCCTGGAAAAGGAACTCTTAGTCATTCGCCAAGCTTTCACTGAATGGCGACACCTACTTCTGGGAGCCAGACATCCTGTCCAAGTCCGTACTGATCATCGAAACCTTCAGATTCTACAGTCAATGGAGTGCAGGAACAGTCATCAGGCACGTTGGGCCTACTTTTTTGCCCAGTATCAGTTCCACATTACCCATGTCCCTGGATCACAGAACCTGATCACTGACGCCTTGTCTCGCCGTCCTGACTACTGAAGATAAGGCATTTCCTAAAATGTTCTCTCCCACGATCTTTGTAGCCCAAGCAGTTGATCTCCTGGAAGAAGTCCGATCGCAAACTCAATCCACGGAACTATGGAAGGACATTTCAACACGAAATCTCTGGAAATTAAGAGCCAAGGAAGGCTACTTATTCAAAGGACAATGCACTACTCATTCCTACACGGACGTTACAGCAAAAAATAATAAACCTTTGTCATGACACACTCCATTCCGGCAATCGAGGTATCACCAACACCCTCCGTCTTTTACAGAGACAGTTCTGGTGGCCTAAAATGAAGTCTGACGTGCAGCAATACATCCAGGCTTGCATGATCTGTGCCCAAAATAAACATAACAAGAGACAGGCGGGTCTTCTTCTGCAGCCCACTCTACCCTCTAAACCATGGGAAATCATTGCTACAGACTTCATAGTGGAGTTACCACCTTCCCGAGGATATACTACCATCATGGTCACCATAGATTTGTTTACCCATATGGCCCATTTTACGCCACTGACGAAACTACCCTCCTCTTCAGAGCTAGCAGGAATATTTCTGGAACACATATTCCGACTACATGGGCTTCCTTCTAAGATCATATCTGACCGGGGTCCCCAATACGTTTCACAATTCTGGAAACACCTCTGTCGGGTACTAAGAATCCAACGTGCCCTCTCTTCAGGATATCACCCCCAAACCAACGGAGTCACTGAACGTGCAAATCAGACCCTGGAACAATATCTCCGATGTCTTGCCACCAAAGGTCCAAGATGACTGGTCTCTCTTGATACCCGTTGCGGAATTCGCTTACAACAACTCTGAACACTCAGTGCTACAGACCAGCCCCTTTTATTGTAGCCAGGGCTTCCATCCATCGGTCTTACCCTCGGTTCTTACTTACCCTCGGTTCTTCCTTACCCTACACCAGTACCTACAGTTGACTCCTGGATCGAAACTCTTATCAACATTCACCGGGAGGCTAAAGAACACTTAGAGAAAGCCAGATTACAGACCAAGAGGTATGCAGATTCCAAGAGAAGACCAGGTCCTTCCTATACGGTCGGTGACCGAGTGTGGTTGTCATCAAAACTACTTCCCCGACACTTACGACCAAACAAGCTGGCCCCCCGCTACTATGGTCCATTTCCCATCAAGGAGATTATCAATCCTGTCTCATATCGAATCAAGCTACATGACTCCTGGAAAATAATTCATCCAGTTTTTCACACATCCCTATTGAAACCCTACATCCAATCTTCTCGAAAATCCAGTAGACCACCTACTCTACTGTTTGACAACCAACTGGAATATGAGGTGTCCCGGATTTGTGACTCCAGGTATAAGCAGGGCCATCTTCAATACCTAGTGGAGTGGAAAGGATATCCTCCCAGCGAAAGGACCTGGGAGCCTATTTCAAATATAAAGGCTCCTCGGTTGCTCAGAACATTTCACCTAATACACCTAGGCAAACCTGGAGGGAAAGGCCTTCGGAGGTGGCATGCTGTCATGAACTTCAGATCACGGCCCTTTTGGACCTCCTGGTCCTTGTCTCAACAGGGCTTACATTCCGTTCTACTTCCAACATGGCCGTCCAGACCTGAAGCCCTTGCTCGCTACATGCGCTGAACGCAGTGTGATCTATTTATAGACTACGCCTTCTGCGGCTCCGCGCGTCTCAATGCTATTGCAGAGTAGCCCAGACCTCTGTTTGTAGCTCGCGGTATTGTTTCCTTTGTCCCAGTGCTATTACCCACTCCTGTCCCTTTCCCCCTTCCTGGTCCCGAGCATTTCTAGCCTTTCCAGTCTCCTGGATTCCTGGAGTCCGCGATCCCGGAACTAAACGCAACCTGGAACCAGACGAGACTCGAGCAGCGCTGTTCAAGACCAGGAGCGTTCGCAAGAAAGCAGCGATCGAAGACACCGGCTAACATCGGACCCAGGTGAGAAGGGGGAAACTCCTTGACAGATTCTTCCTGTAGACATATGGAAACAGGTTAGAAATATAAATGATGCGCCGATGTTAGGCGATACATGGGAGAATTTGACTAGAATTGACAGTGAGAGAAAGGCTGGAGAAAAGCCGCCGCAAGTTATTTTGGCTTTGCCATCGTGAATAGTAGAGCAATTGAAAACTTTGGTACCTGAAAAGATAATAGTTTGGGATAAATTGACTGAAGGAGCAACAGATTATTTTAACCAATTTGAAGAAGTATTTGCAAATTTCAGTGGTCAAGACTTGAGCACTGAACCCGGGAAGAGATTGTTTGTGGGTAAGTTTGTGCGAGGGTTACTACCGAAAATTCAAAGTTTAATAATGACATCTGAAAGTGCTTGGTAAGCGAAAACACAAAGTGAAGTATTACATATGGCACAGTATTATGAGAACAGAGTAAATTCAGAAAAGGATAAGAAACTGTCATGATCCCTATCTCTAGCCCGCTTAGGCAAAACACTGGAGCCAGGCCACGATCCCCCACATGGTCCTTACAGGCCTCCCCATCTCATCTGAGACCCACTTGGAGGCTCATACATGATTGGAGGATAAACTTGGCACTGGACTTGGTAATGCACTTTGGGCAATATGGATGCCCCCACATGACTCAGTTCCATGAACTGAGCTATGCGGTCTAGCTTTTTGGGTGTGGTTCGACCTAGGCATACCTGGAGGCTATATAAACCACACCCGGGCAGAGAAACACGCTTGGCATTATTCTGCACCTGCAGCGGGACACTCACCGTGTTCGGATCGGTCTCCTGGAAGCCTTCGCCTTTCCTCCGCATCCCGCGTACACGAAAGAACAAGAACAGCATTAACATCACACTTACCTTGTGGAGAATCCTGCTTCCATCCATCGCTCCTCTGGTCCTGTGGACAGCATTTTGGCGGTGTCTTCTCCATCTCGGAACGCTGCACCCTGGGAAGAAAAGAACGAAGGGAGAAGACATTAGTAAGCATGCTCGTATCCCCAATTCTTCTAAAACAGCAAGAAGAGTCAAACGCTTACCTGAACTCGAGCCGCTCATGGTAACTTCAGCTCCGGAGCACGCCATCGACCTACAAAGGGAAAAGACAACACAGGTTACCACATAAAGGACAAGAAGGCGCCGCACATTGCGCTTTACTCACCGCACCATATCTCTCAGTCGGTCGGCCCTACTGGGATATTGCAGGGCCTGCAAGGAACAAAGAGAGACATAGGTCAGCACAAGAAAAAGCGAACAGCGCCGCGCATCACGCTTTCACTCACCGCAAGTGCTCGGCTTCCCCAAGCCGCACGACACCATCACCGACCCCCTCCAACACCTAAGGGAGAAGAGAAGACTGTTACGCTCACCTGATATCCCCGGGGGCGTCTGGAAGGCTCTGAGATTTGGAACCCTGGATGCGTAGTTGCCCAGTGCTGAATAATGAATCTGCAATTACAGAAGGGAGGATTTGTGATAACTGTCTCTAATGAGTGAATCTCCCACCTCCCTCTGACGGATTCCCTTCCCACTGGGTTCTTTTCTCACCTTAGTTATTTGTAGGGTGAGCTATCCGTCCTGCGTTTCTTGTGCAGGGGAGCTTGACGTTTGTTGGCGAGCTGATATCCCTGTCGTCCAGGGATACAAGGACAGAATAGAAACCAAAGAGCGCCACAATTTCAAAATAACAAGGGTAATCAGAACCAACAGAAAAACAATACAAGTGATGGGAATATTTTTGACAATCAGTCCAATGCATATTACACTGGTGACTTTACATCTGACGATGTATTGTTTTACTAGGACAGCCCGAGACAGGGGTTGGAACCAGTATCTATTCCCGTAGACCAGAAAGGGCTCTACGTAGAAATGAAGGTTGGGAATAGGGAACACATTTTTCTAGTGGACACAGGTGCACATAAATGTTGGATTGACCATCAGCGGGTTCCAGATATACCACTGTCAGGGCATAAAAATTTCTCAGTAGGGTACTCGGGCACACCAGTAATTAGTCCAGTGTCACAACCAGTACCTATAACGCTAGTATATGGGCAGTGAACGACAATGATGTAGGTTGTTTGAAAGTAGAGCCAGTGAAGATTGTTTTGAAAGAAGGTATTACATTGCCACGAATTCCACAATATAAAATTTCAGCGGAGGGAGAAAAAGCATTGAAATGCATTGTATCAGATTTGATTAAAAGAAACGTAATTGAAGAAACTTCTGGTAGTACTTGCAATTGTCCGATTCTTGCGATGTACAAGAAAGGAGGTAATGAGATACCTTACCGTTTTATAAATGATTTACGCAGAGTAAATAAAGTGGTTGATCCACAATTTCCATTAGTCCTGGATGTGACTACAATTTTGACTACAATTCCAGCTTCTGCTTCATATTTTAGCGTTATTGACCTGAATGCATTTTTCAGTATTCCAGTACATCCAGATAGCAGATATTTATTTGCTTTTACTCTAGGAGGATGTTCATTTACATTCACAGGAATTCTGCAGGGCTACACTGAGAGTCTGAGTATTTACAGTAGAGCATTAAAGGAACAACTAGATATACTAGATCTACCAGCAGGTTGTGTTTTGTTACAATATATAGACGATTTATTGATAGCAGCAGACAGAGAAGAAATTTGTAAAGAAAGTACAGTTGCACTATTGACACATTTAGCAGCACATGGACACAAAGCTTCACTAAAGAAATTCCAATATTGTCGAAAGGAAGTGGCCTACTTGGGCTACCTCCTTTCGAAGGAGGGAAGGAGAGAAGGAGATTGACACCAGAAAGAATAGAAAGCATCTCTGATATGCCTATTCCAAATATGCAGAAATAAGTCACTGCTTTAATTGGCATGGCTTTGTATTGTAGGCAGTGGATCGCAAATGTTTCTATGATCGTGAAACCAAAAGTGGCATTGACAAGGAAGGATGTTACCTTACATTTGCCATGGAACATGGAATGTCAAGAAGCATTTGACCTACTTAAAGCTGCATTATGTTCGGCTCCAGTTTTGGGCATGCCAAATTATGACAAGAGTTTTAAGTTATTTGTGCATGAAAATAATGGTTGTGCTTTGGCTGTTTTGACTCAGGAATAAGGAGGGAGAAATAGACCATGTGGCTACTTCTCTTCCACGTTGGATCCTGTTGCATGTGCTTTGCCGCGCTGCTTGCGAGCTGTTGCTTCAGCCGCTGAGTCAGTAAAACAAACCGAGGAAATGGTTTTAGGTCACGCTTTAACCGTTATGATTCCCCATTCAGTGGACGTTCTTTTAAATAGAACGCAGACGCAACACCTTACATCAGCCAGATTAACAAGATACGAAATTGTCCTATTTGTACCACATATCCAAATTAAGAGGTGTTGTGCTTTAAATCTGGCCGAGTTAATGCCCCCTGCTAATGACAAAGGGGGTGAAAAAGAATTCCCCAATGATTGCTTTATGGTTACTGAACAAGAGACAAAGGTTACTGAACAAGAGACAAAAGGAAGAATTGACCTTACTGACACCCCACAGAAAGAGCCAGATGGAGAACTGTTTTATGACAGTTCTTGTTTTAAATTACCCGATGGTACATCAACTGCTGCATATGCCATCACTACACTTAAAAGTATTGTAGAAAGCAAAATAATCCAATATAACTCAGCACAAGCTGCAGAAATAATAGCGTTAACCAGAGCATGTGAAATTTCTGCAAACCTTAATGTAAACATATACACTGATGGTCAGTATGCCTTTGGGGTGGTACACAATTTTGCTTGATTATGGTGCGATAGGGGTTTCCTGACATAACATGGAACCAAAATCCAACATGGCACTTTCATAGTGAGACTTTTGCCAGCACTTGTGCTTCCCAAACGATTAGCAATGATGAAATGTGAAGCACATAAAAAAGTAACATGTAATGTTAGAAAGGGAAACGCATTTGTAGACAGAATTGCGAGAAAAATAAATTCCACTTATTTACACATAAAAATGTATGTTGAAAAAATGAAAGTACCACCCTGCATGATAGAAAATGGGAAACAGTTAAGGAAATGCAAGCAGAAGCTACTGCAGATGAAATAAAAACCTGGTCTGAGGGTCCAGCAGAATTAGATTTTGAAGGTTGTTGGGTGGACAAACAGAATAAAAGATGGATGTTGCCAAATGCCTGTGTAATAGCAATGGTCACTTTGGCCCACAGTCCAACACACATATGTGCTAGAAAAATGATTCAACATCTAGATTCTGTATGGCAGAATCAACACATTGGAAATACTGTTGACAGATTGGTTCAAAATTGCATGACTTGTTTACAACATAACATTGGAAAAGAAACAGTGACGCCAGTAGGATGTTTTGGCCCCCCCTCTATGCCATTTGAAGTCATCCATTTTGATTTCATAGAAATTGAAAGGTGTTAATACTTTAAATACGTTCTTGTTGTGGTCTGCGCATTGAGCAAATGGGTAGAAGCCTATCCCCTGAAAGATTGTACAGCTATGTCCACAGCTAAAGACATGCTAAAAGAATACTTTCCCTGTTTCGGCCTGCCCCGTGTCATATAGTCAGAGAACGGTCTGAACTTTATTGCAGCCGTGATATTACAAATTTGTGCAGGCCTCCAAATTGACAAATGATTCCATTCGGACAGACACCCGATGAGTGCCGGTTTGGTGGAACGTCAGAACGGTATCTTGAAAAATAAATTGAGTAAGACCAGTGTGGGGAGCAATTTGAAATTGCCTGATGTATTACCTCTAGCTTTGTTATGTATGAGAACATCTGTACAGGCGAGAACTGGTCTCTCCCCTTACGAAATTGTGATGGGGAGACCAGCAAATATTTGGAATGCTCCACAGCCGAAACGGCTGAGGGACATAGAATACCTGTTGCTTATTAATTATTGCAAACAGTTGACTCAAAACTTGTGTTTAATTCATCAGCAGGTGCAGGAGGCTCTTCCTGTCAGATATACTGGTCCAGGACATTGTCTGCAGCATGGGGACTGGACATTGATTAACGATTTTGACAGAAAAACCTCACTCACACCACGATGGAAGGGGCCCTTCCAGGTCTTGCTGGCTACGCAGACTGCAGTCCGAGTGGATGGCCGCAAGCACTGGATCCACGCAACACACACAAAAACAATTCCACTTCCTTTGTAAGAGCTGCTTGATCCTGACGTCGAATGAAATACAGCTGCACCTGATCACAAAGATACCATCGCCAGCTCTCTGCCAGAAGTGCTTCCTAAGCCCACGAAAGGGCCTGGAGGGATTGCAACAAAGATCGAAAGGCCAAAGGTGCCTCAACTTTGTCCGACTGCTGCCTTATCACCTTGAATTGCATCACAAGCTGGCATTGATCCTGCATCTGGAAATGAGAGTGCATGGTTTATCGATCATACTGTACCTGGAGCCATAAGGTACAATCTATGTTCACAAAATCGGAAGTGATCTGCGTTTTGTTTTGCCTTTGTTCCCAGCATGGATAAGGTGGGAACAGAGGCCTAGGGAAAAGGAGCACATGAGCTGTATCAAGCTGCATCAAATTGTAAGCTCTGGAACGCGGTTTCCCGGTGATACCATTGAAAAGTGAAGAACCACTGCAACCTAGCGTGAACAAGCGGGGGCAATAGGTACCGACACTATCGAATTGATACTTGCTCCTGCCTTTTTGGAGCTCTGTGAAAATTCACATCAGCTTGCTGTCATTTGTTAAGCAGGCTAGCCTGAACTGGCCTGAACGCTTTGCCGCTACTTGAACACTTTGTTGTTAACGTGTGTTGCCGTGGAGAACTTTCCCTGACGAACATTGAAAACTTTTCTTGAGATAATGTCATGCCTGGGCCATGGGCGCATCCATTTACGCTCAATTTGGACTATATGTTTATCATTTATTTACAACAGACTCTGGGATCCATCTATATTTACTTTGGGAACTTTATTTCCCATTTGCGAGACTTTGGTGTTTTATTATTATTTCCAACAAACTACGCATACCATAATGCACCTGGCTACAAGCATCGATTCCTGGCTGTTCCTATTGGTTATCAAAGGAACTACACCCCCCAGAAGCCCGAGGGACTTGCCCTGCTTCCACCAGCCCAGGAACAGAAAGGGAGATGGCCGATTGCCTGCAGGTGTGCTTCGCCAGGTGCAACCAATTAGCCTGCCCCTGTGCTGGGCTAGGCAGTATAAAGGCTGCTGCCTGCAGTGGCTCAGCCTCTTGCATCTGAGAGTCCTTCCTCCACCTTTTGCTTCTTCCTACGGATCTTGTTTGCTGCTTACCTTCACTCCTGCTTGGACCCTGCCTTGTTGCTTGCTCCACCCTGCTGCCTCCAGCCAGAGCCTGCCAGGCTCCCTGCCTCACAGCCCTGCTCCTCTGGGCTCTCCACACTGCAGCTGATCTCGCTCTGCTGCCTTCCAGTCTCCGCCCTTGCCCTGCCGGGCTCTCCACATTGCAGCGGATCACGCTCTGCTGCCTTCCAGCCTTCGCCCTTGCCCTGCCGGGCTCTCCACATTGCAGCGGATCACACTCTGCTGCCTTCCAGCCTCCGCCCTTGCCCTGCCGGGCTCTCCACATTGCAGCGAATCACGCTCTGCTGCCTTCCAGCCTTCGCCCTTGCCCTGCCGGGCTCTCCACATTGCAGCCGATCACGCTCTGCTGCCTTCCAGTCTCCGCCCTTGCCCTGCCGGGCTCTCCACATTGCAGCCGATCACGCTCTGCTGCCTTCCAGCCTCCGCCCTTGCCCTGCGGACCCTCTACATTGCAGCTGATCACGCTCTGCTTCTTTCCTGCCTCAGCTCTTGTCCTCTGGGCTCCCTGCCCTGCAGCCTGCCTCACTCCGGCTGCCTTCAGCCCTTGTCTTCTGGGCTCCCCTGCTCTGCAGCCTGTCTCACTCCGGCTGCCTTAGCCCTTGTCCTCTGGGGCTCCCTGCTCTGCAGCCTACCTCTCTCTGGCTGCCTTAGCCCTTGTCCTCTGGGCCTTCCTACTTTGCAGCTTATCACGCTCCGCTGCCTACTACCTACCTTTTCCGCTGGGTTCTTGGCCTAGCAGCCCTCTACAGTCCTCTGCTACCTTCTACGTTCAGCGGCCCTCAGGGTTCACTCCTTACTGCCCGGCCCTTACGGGATCCTTGCCGTGCAGTCTGCTGCCCTAAGCCCTTTTTCCTCTGGGCGTTCTACCTTACAGTCCTACTCCTGTGGGCTTACTCATTGCTTTCCTGCTCCTCTGAGCTCTCAACCTTGTTCCTTACTGTCCTCTGCTATCCTATCCTGTTACACGACTTTCCTTTCATTTCCTTCTACTAGTTTGCTATCACCTCCTTTACTGGAATTGTCTGTAGTATCTTCTCTTGTACTGTTTGTAGACCCTTTTGTACAGAGCTTGTCTGTTGGTTTCCATCAGTCAACCTCTGCCCCTTCCCTTGTCCTGTTTCTACATTACAGACACCCAGAGCTGCTGTTCCAAGTCATGAACAAACAGCGTGGGCCTCTGTTATAGCAAACTGTGCAGAAGGCTAGAGTATTTCCAAGGTTCGTGGAATACTCTTTTCCTATATCTGCATACACCCCAAGAGGTTATTCATTCTGTATCTTTTCCCTTGCTACTCTTGCTTACTCTTCGTTCTCTTTCCTTTCCGCTGTGTGTGTTCTTATCTGTCCACTTTATTTGGCACAACCACCCAAACCCTTTCTGGGTGTCCTGTGCCACTCTTAATAGAGTGCCAATCCTGACAGATAAACATTGCAAGACAATGTCTATATTCGCTCCTGCTCCCTCCTGCACCAATGCTGTTGATGATATAGAAAGAGACCAACCCTGTTCCTAGAAAGACTTGGTTCGGAAAGAATAATATGCTAATGTTTATGATACCACTTTGCATTTTGATTACACTGATCCCAATATTTTGGTATCTAGAAACTATACATCCTTTGAACTCTTTTGACTGCTACCGATGCTCCTACTACGAGCAGCCCAGTACATGTGCTCTCTTATACTCTCCCCTCACAAGAAGTGAAACATAGAAAAGGTTAAGACAATAATACATTGCTATTGATTATGAATATGACTCATGCTATTTTAAATAGGTCCAATTGTTGGATCTGTTCCCATTTACCTCAGCATGGTGAAAGAGGAATGGGTTGGAATGTACATCCTTTGCCACTTAATACCGCCTGTTATGCATCATTGAGAGCGTTATTTTATGGAAAGTGGAATGATAGTGCTACTGGTCAGTTTGATGGAGCAAACATAAATGAGTTTGAAAGAGTGGCATTGGAACCGTTGGGTTGTTCCGTGTTTACAAGCAGAAGCAAAATAAACGCGGTAACAACGAGTCCAGTAGATGGGCTCTCTAGGCCTTACAAATCCCTAATCACTTTTAAAATGGCTCCAGTAGGAAACAAAGATGCTTTGCCTCCCTCCTATACCATTAATCACAGTCCACGTTCTGTCCCATTTTGCCTACGGAAAAAGGGTTCCTATCCAGTGGGAATGTTTACTAGATGCATGAATACTGCCGTACTTGAGCGAGAAGAGAAACCTTTATATATATATATATATATATATATATATAGATATATATATAGGCGGTACTGTCTATTTTGTATGTGGAAATCAGGCCTAGCCATGGTTACCTAGAACTTGGGAAGGGACCTGTTATTTAGGTATACTTCTGCCTGTGTATTTCTTTCTAAAACTTCTGAGATAGCAAAACTATCTAGATCTCGGCCATGTCGGGATAATACAGCATGACAAATAGTAGGGGATATAGTGAAATCATTCATACCATTTTGGGGGCAAGCAATAAATTCATGGAATATAAGAAAACTGTCCAGGGTGTTAAAATAAACGATAAATGGAACTACAGATATACTCTATAATATGACATTAGAACAAAAAGGAATCAGATTAATTGCACTTCAGAATAGAATGGTCCTGGATATAATTTTGGCTGATCGTGGAGGGATATGCAAATTGGTGGGGTCAGCGTGCTGTGTATTCGTGAGTGACTCCTCCCCCACAATATTTGAAGCAATCAAGAAATTGCATGTCCTAAATTCTGAAATTCATGTCCCTACAGGTGGTTGGAATCTGTCAAGACTTGATTGTAGCGTGGAGTAATGGACCTCCGTCCCTAAGCAACAAACACCAAAGAATAGAAACTACTTGCTGTGTGAGGATTAGAGCCACAGGTAGTGAAAGAACAGGAACAACAGATCCTCTGAGTGGCTGCTGTAAGAAAATGGGTAGGTTAAGCAAACGGATCAAATCAAAAGTCCTGCAGTATCAGTGATATGGAATAAACAATCACCTACCAGATGAAGGAGCCGGGGGAGGATCTCAGTGTGTAATCCTGTTCTATAATGCTAGAGAATGGGAAAGGCCACGGGATTGGAGGAAAGATATCAGTTAGCCCACCAGCAGCACCTGAATGTAGAAAGGCAGAGTCAATGAACCAAGGCTACTTGCAGCACGTAGCTCTGGAAGCCGGAGTTCCAAAATCTGAAAGTATCCAAAGTTACCAAGGGGAAGACCAAACACAGTCCGTGAAAACAATCCGTGGTCTAGCCGTGATATCACTGGGTACGAGGTTGTAGAAGGGTAAGGCAAAGAAAGTCCAAAATACATGGCCCGTAGTTGTAAAAACCAGAAAACACAGTCCGAAATCCAAGAATGCCAAACGCTGTGTAAAACAGCTGAGTAGCAACGGTCGCTGGGAGAGCAGCTGTTTTATTTCCTGGTTGGAAGATCACGTGTTCCATTCAGGCGTTGCTTGACGGGAAAGCATAAGCAGGAGCCATCTGAGAAACCACGTCACATGATCGATTACCGGGCCAGACATTCTTTCTGTGTGTTGTGACGGCGGGACTCCGCTTCATACAGAGCCTCCACGGAAGCCACCAAGCACGAAGAAATGGTGTGCGGTAACCCGGCAGCACGCCTTTGAACCCCTGATGCTGCAGGTGGGTAATGTGATGGCCACAAGAGCGTGCTGTCTGGTGTTTTGTGTGGGGCAAATCCTGGGGCACAGTGGGCGAGGACTGTACTAGAGAGGACTGGGATGAAGGGTGCATGACAGAATCTGAATTTCAGTTCTTGGTTTTGGGAACTGCTGCGATCATGGGGATGTGAACTAATTGCAATTTTGGTTATGATATTTGGAATCCTCATGTTCTGCTGTTGCTGCATACAATGCCTGCCAGTCCTTTGCTCCCAAATTACAAATGAGTGTGTACATGCATTCAAAACAAAACCTCCTTGCATGATAAGTGAAGGTGTACAACACAAAAATGAAATAATTAAAGAATTCATGACAATTAATATTTCTGATGACGATTACAGCAGTATGGGTAGTTCAGAATCGGACACATGGTCTGATGAAGATGCGATGTATGGATGATGCTCTTGGCTTACGGCCATAAGAAGGGTTTGTTAGACCAGAAACAACCCTATAGTATGTATAGTATGTTGGCCAGAAGCCAATCGCATCATGTGACAAACATCGCAATCGCAGAATTTTGAAATTGTGAAATGTCGGCCATTTGCTTTTTTTCCTTTCAGTCAAAAAGCTTTGCAAATGTATTCTATGCTTCAAACTCACATACGGTGCAAGGCCACGGCCTGAATGCTGAACTACTAACACAGACAGGAATTTCAAACTATACAGAGATAGATTGTTTTTCTCTCCCACTAAGTCCTTGAAACCGAGCGGAATCTGCATCTAATCAGTAGTCCAGGTGCCAGCCTGTCTTGCAAACGCTGTAGTAAAAGGCAGTTAAAACATGAATTATATTCTTTCAGCAGTGCTCCTTCGTGGAGAGTGGTATTTTCTGCTTCATAACTATCTTACCTTTTAGCTCATGACCCGAGTCATACAGATAACGTAATAAGGAATGTTTTCCCTGCAGATAACACAATATTCTTGCTGAGCCAGAAACTCCATGTTCCCCATAATGGAAAGTTGTCTCTGCTGCCATTGCTAGAATAAAATTTTTTAGACTGAATGAAGACTTGTCATAACGAGTCATATTTGTCACTACTGTCGATCACCGAATCCTAGCCTGAATGATACATTTATGGGCGGATCGAATTGCCTTCAAAAAGATTGTACGTTATGTATATTTATTGCTGCTTGAGTGTTGCTCACTCTCTTGCGTCTCACGAAGTCTGGGAACACACGTTGCGAGACGTTGAGACCCAGTCGGCCGACTGAGATACTTTGAAATAAACCAGACTTGTTTGGAAATCGAACCTCGTGTCTGTCGTGTCACTAGTGTATATGGTTATTGTGCCTTAGTTTTCATATGCAGTCTTTATGGCCTAGCAACCCCGTTCTCAAAACGTGGGGAAGTAAGACCCAGGCTACCACATCCTGACATATTATTTATGAATACTTCTTTCTTTTCTTGAGAACTATCCCACACCCTTTTCATATGAGTTGTAAGGTTTGGCAATAGGTTTCTTAATATAGGCCCTTTTTATTTGGACACCACTAGGACTGCCTTATTTTCATTTGATGGTCGACACTTGCTCCCATCTTAGATTTAGGTTTAGATTAGGCGTTGTTCCAACCTGCATACAGTTTAATAAACACCCTTGAACTGTGATCACTTACGTTTGTCTTTCCTGTTACCACCACGAGTTCCTTACAGAACCCAATGCAACGATCTGCTGAATCTGTGTCACACCAAATATTCAGGGCCCCATTCAGTGTAGGATCAAAATGCTGCTAAAAGACTCCCAATATGGTGCAGGAGGAGCCGTGAATCCAGGCATTTCCTTGCAACAGCGGGTACCTTCCCATAACACCATGACCTTCAGGAGCCCTTTTGTTTGCCTTTTTGTAGATGTTGTTCCTTTTCTCTGCTTATGCTTTCCTTTGTAACCTGTTACAGAAGATGGTATACAGCATGAGCATGCAGCTCAGGAGCCAGTGTAAGGAGGGGTTACAGGTAATTCAGCAGCCCCCACAGGGCCACATCCACACTGTAGCCACATCCAGCGCATCAGAAAAGGTTCAGGGACCCGCTACCAGAGCTCCAGGCCCTGCAGTATTAGCGCTGGTGAATGAGCGCCCAGGGAATCGCGGCCCACCTCCAACTCACTGCTATTATATCAGCCAACTCAGGATCACCGCCACATCGGCCCGGGTGCATTCCATGCAGGGAGCACTGGTCGTCAGAGGCGCCACTCACTCCCTTCGCAGGCCCCTTCTAGGGCCGGTGTCGTGCACTCCAGACCGGTGCACAGGCCCACCTCTAGAGCAGCAACGCATCTAGGGGCGGCGATCACTCCACCCCCTGCACGGCATTCCCAGCCACAATGCTTTGCCCCTGCTTCCAGTAATCCAACAAGACTTTCCACAGTTTAAAGGAAATACACCTTCTCCAATTGTTAATGAAACACAGTTCTTTGTTAACAATTGTTATGCTACTAGGTAGGTATCTTTGTCAGGATGAATTTCACAGGGCTGTTGCTTCTAGTTCAACAACTTCACTTCTATGAAAGTCTACCATGAGTGAGAACATTCTCCTTGATCTTACAGTATTCCACTTCATTTGTACTACTGAAATGTTGTATCCATGGACACCCAGATATACCACCACAGCTTCAGGTTTTAGTCCTGACAAGATTTATATTAAGACACTTCAACACTGTCAACCAGGCAAGCCACTCTTCCTCTAAGTATCTCTCTTCAAAAGGGGCATTCTCTTTCCCTCTCTTGTCTGTCTGCCACAACAACAACTTTAGTTTGCTATTGTTTCAAGTCTTTAGCAATATAGATTGTGTCAACTTCAAATAAGATTCACGAGCAGCAGGTTTCACTTCCCCAACGTTGCCTTCATGTCTCAGCCAGCTTTTAGCCAAAATAATTACTCAGAAGCCTTAGTGCCACTCTCTTAGTTTCAGGTAATGCGTGCACACTTGTACCTTAGGCAAGGTTACACTTCTATTGTGATCAGTCTTAGATTGTTTTCTGGCTTTATGAAAGGCTGCATTCAATCTCAATAGGGGAATACTCTTGGCTTTGGCAATGCTTACTCTCTCTTCCACTGCAGATACAATGTTTAACCACTTAACTTATTTTAGAAGTAATGATTGTTCACATGAATTAAGAGGCAGAGTTCAGTCTTCCTTTAAAAAACAAAATTAGGCACACGCAACCACTTCTTCATCGGTTTTGCAAAGGTTAAAAGTTCAACAATATCTTTTACAACATTCGTTTTGCTTAATGAGAGACATGTGACCACTTCTTCATAAGGTTTGTAATCTTTAAGGGTTTACCAATGGTCTTTGTATCGTTTACTCTTCACGCAAGTGAAATGAAAATATTACTAATCACGCGCGAGTGCTACTTTTTCATTGTCCCACTGTTAAGAGTTCAATTAACAACTTCAGCCCACTTCTGCTTATATGCAAGTGAAGATTGGACTGGATACTGTTGCCGGCAGCACTCGTGTAATGAATCAGAATGCCAGGTTTGACTCATCAGCTTCTGTGATCCTTGTTCTGCAGGTTGCCCATCTTCCATGACTTCGGGCACAACTTCTAGTGCTTCTGACTTCTCAGGGACCCGCACCCTTCCTCACTGAAGTGGTCTCCAGTCCAGCCACTCAATTAAGGAGCCCCTCTCGCTTCAAAGACCCACAGCTTGACAGCAATTCCTCATCTCAGTCTCTGACACACTTCTGGCACAGCAATCTCCACAATCAGGCTTACATGGAGAAAGGCAGCCTTCCTGCCCACCTTCCACTATGCAGCCTCTGCACTTCAGAGTTTGGGGGAACAGGACCCTCCCAGAACAAGCAGGTGAAATCCGCTGTATCCACGTTCCGGTGTTCCTTTGGTTCTCCCACTTCTGGCTGGATTGCAACACTGTATATTCTTCTTTCTGCCTCTCCTACTACAACACACACTCCAGCCACAGTTCCAGCTCCTTCCTACTGTCGGCACCCGAGGGAGGTTATTACGCCTCTCAGGTTCCGTCAGGTGTGGGCGGTAAGGCTTAATTGCCTGACTACTGCTACAGCATATGTCTTCAGCCCTTTTTCTATTCCTAGTACAAATGGGATTCTGGGATTTGTAGTCCCCAACAACAAAGTTAGTTCTTTTAGGTACTTGCTTGATTTTAAGGGTAGATTGACTTTCCTTAAAGTCATTTAAAAATGAACCATTAGAATTTGTTGTTAAAGGGGAAGACAAGTTACTTAAGACAATATTTCTAGGTTTCTCTACATTATACCTTTGGGAGTAAGGAGGGTGTTTATCCTGAAATACCTTGAGGAGGCTTTCTGTTGGTAAGGTTTTGTCAGATGTTATGATACACCTGAAGGCATCTCACCCGCTAGTCCCTGGGGATCCGTCATCCAGGTAGCCAGGACACAGCCATCACTTTTGCACCCAGTTCCTGGGGGTGGAACAGTGCAGGAGGATCACCTGGATGGGTGGTTTTCGGAGAGTGGGACACCGAATGGGGAGACGTGGTATCCCCTTCACTGTAACACCTTTACCCCATCCTACCATGTAGGATACACAGGGACACCCCCGTCTCCTTTTCCAACACAAACACTTTCTCACGGACAACTCACTGTGAGGGAAAATGGACTAACACCCGAGCCGTATAACTGACATGTCCCACTACAATGTTCAGGCAGGGTCAGGCAATTACTGATCATTACACACACCTGATTTCCATTACACTTCCCCACACAGATAAAAGGCGGAGCACGTAACCACACTCTGAGCAAGGCAAAGCACACGAGGAAATAGCAGTTACAAGATGGCAGTTTAATATGAGGCGGAAGACGGCAAGACCGACGAGGATTGCAAGGAGGGAAGTGCCCTTGACCTTTTCATTGAAAGACTGTATCTTTCATGAGCCTTCGAGAATAGAAAACGTAAGACCTGGAATTAAAGCTAAATAATCCTGCATTGTGTACGTCGGAGGTACCCGGGGCTCTCTCATGTCGATAGTCAAGGCGGGGAGAGGCGTTTGCCACTGTGGTACTGTCCTTGGCTCCTACAACAAAGCAGTACAAATGAAATCAGCACAGCCAGTGAGTTGGGGAGACTGATACCAGACCGGTCTTCGTGGAAACCAAGGTTGCAAGCGGCAACCTTGTATAAAGAAAATTGAAAAGAACAGCGTAGGAAGCATATGTGGCAAGCATTGCAAATGTAATTAAAACAGCAGATGAGTAACTGAACTTTGAAGCTAAGATACAATACCGTAGACAGAATGGTCCGGCATCACGTGGGTACTCATACAAAAGTCTCTGTTAGGTATCCAACTGATAGGTAATGAACGTTAAAAAAAAAAAAGAAGTAATTGTGAAATCGAAGTGGTCCTGCAACGGGTCAAGCCAAACCCTGTGCACATTCCAAAGTTTTCGATAATTAATGTAAAATTGACATTTGTCCGAGCCTGGCTGAGGGAGACTAATTGTGTTAAGGGGATCTGAGCCCGGCTGAGGGGGATTCGGGGTGAACCGTGAGTCACCTGAAAAAGGAATATCCTACGACCATTGTATAGAAGGGATGTGAACCCGGATGAGGGGAATCCAGAGTGACAAACATTGTGCTAATGGGATCTGAGCCCAGCTGAGAGGGATCTGGGGTAAATGGTGAATAACCTAAAGTGAATACTTGTGAGAATCTAAGAAGGAAAGGAAGTTGTTGGTTATTTGGTTACATCAGGCCCTCGTGGTGAAGAGATTTTGAGAGCAAGGAGACTTGTGTGTCGAATCCCTGATGCTTTTGTTTGAACTGCTGTAACGCTTACCTGATTCCCGCAGAGGCGCCGGTCTTGACTGGGTGAATGCTGTATCTTTAAAGGTGATGTGTAACACAAGGTTGGCTCTTTGGGCTGGACCTCTGTGCACTGTATGTCTGACTCGAAGAGTAAGATGTCTGCAGATAGAAAATATGGGATTAATGAACTGGGGTTATTGGGTGCCTCTCTCCTCTTCCCTTTCTCTTCTCCTGTAGAACCCCAAAGGTTAACGCCCTCACCTTAGGTAAGTGAACACCGAGCTCTCCATCTGCCTCAGGGCAGGGTGCCGTAACCAGTTCCTTCACTGGATAAGGGTGCAGGCCTCTTGACCTCAGAGGACTGCTGTCCGTCGTTAACTGCACGAACGGTAAGTTCTGGGCACTTCAAATGTCTTAAAAGTCTTTTGTAATGATATCTCTTGTTTTGCAGGGTTCCGGCGATGGCGGATGGCGGGCTGATGAGAGTTGAGGATCGAACCCGCGTGAGGAATAGAAGCGCCTGGAAGCACGTTAGTAAGCACTTGTAGCCTGCTTCACGATGCGCATTAACTGTCCCTTTTATCTTGCAGGTACAAGTTCGGAGCTTTAGAGAAGCTGAAGGGTGCTGGAATACCCACTGGATTCGGAGTGGGAAGGAGTAATGGCACGTGAGTAATAAAGTTGCCCAATGTCTTTAAACGCACCTTCTTTTGTCTTTCAGATGCGGGATGCAGCGCCGAAGGCCTCCGGAGTGTGCGAAAAGCTGGTAAGCTTTTGTCTTTCAGATGCCGGAATGCAGTGCGAAGACCTCCGGAGCATGCGAAGAGTAGGTAAGCCTTTGTCTTTCAGATGCCGGAATGCAGCGCGAGGCGTTGGTGACAGCCGATGGACCAGGTAAGAGATGCGCTGCCACTGAAGACCGTAGTGCTAACCTGTTCTTTCTTTGTCTTTACAGGTGCTGCTGAAGACTGGATTCCAGGATGGTAAGCCTTTGTTCCCTTAGGCCCAGGATCAGAAGCAGAAGACACGATGAGCGTTCTGCTGCAGAGAATGCAGAATAACGCAAAGCAAGATTCATCCATCGGGTGTGGTTTAAATAGCCTCCTGTAGTGCTTAGGTGTCTCCTTCCACAGCCACGCCTAGGTAAGAAAAGAGTTCCTGCTTTCCAGAAGAGTTCCAGTGTTCTGAACCTAGGGAGTGGCTCCTGCCCCACCCAACAGGAAAAGTAGTCCCAAACAGAAGAGGATCAGGGGTTCAACTGGCAGGTAAGTAAGCAGCATGGTCTGCTGCAGGTAAGTCCACCCAAGCATTATGAGCCCGGCGCTTCCAGCGCTGGGACTGGGCATCTTTATGAGCCTGGTGCCACTGGCGCCAGGACAGGGTCCAAAAGGTCCCAATTGGGACTGGCTGGCACTCGGAACCGGGGTTATGGGTCTGCTTCCAAGGGAGTCGGGCAAGTCCTGATCTTTTGGAAGCAGAGATCATGACAACTGCATCCTCATGCTAAAGAAACTAGAGATTGTGCTACGCTTGAGTGGACTTCCTTGTCCCATGTTGGAAACGTGGGGAAGTGAGGCCATCGGCCTGAACATCGCGATATATCATTTTGAACACTTCTTTCTTTTTTATAACCTTGTTTCCCACACTATTTGTATTTAGAGGTAAGGATTGGCAATAGTTTTTAGTATAGGCCCTTTTATTTTGACAAGACACAACTAGGACTGTGTTATTATTATTTGATGGTCGTAGCTTGCTCCCATCTGTATATTTAGGATTAGACAGGCGTTTATCATACCCTTATTTGAAGTTCAATAAACACCCTTGAACTGTGGCCACTTGTGTCTGTATTACTGTTGATGCTATGACTTCCTTACAAGAGCCACAGATCTTATATGTGGGCCTGGGACATTATAATGACAATTAGCCATTACCTGTTTTGGTAACGTTGAAAGGTTCTCCCTTTCAAAGGACAAATACTGTGGCTCATCCAACGGGATTGCCTCACCAGCTGGGCCTTGTCTCCTCCCAGGTAATCCTCCCACAGTACACCACCCCCAAGGTCAGTATCAGGAAGCATCTGCCTTTCCCTGGTGACTTGGGAGGAGACTTTAGGCAGGGTTTCAGTAAGGGATCCATAGGATTAATCAGTCCATACAGCACACTCTCATAGAAGGAAGACTAAGCAAACATGTCAGACCACGACATTCCAGCAACAGCTGCAATCACATCACCCACACTAGCACCAGCCAGGACATAGGAACCCATAACACTACAACTGCCCAGAGCTTTTGATACCAATGACACCAGCAATAGGGGGCCCAGGTGGGCTAGAGATGTTGAACTGTACGTAGGAGTGATGGGACCAGTGGAAGATCACAGAAAGCAAAACCTTCTGAAGCTGGCTCTAGAACCAGCCACCAGGGATATCATTGATGAGCTACCGGAAGACTCCACAGACATGTTTTTGAGGGTTAAGAGCAGCACTCACTGACGATTTCACTCCACACACAAATGTGGATTATAAGAGGCACGTGTTCCATTCCACCAAACCACCAAAGGGGAAAGCATGGATACATTCATAATGAGGTTGTGAGTCAAGATAAATGATTCCAATAATGAAGCATTACGCTCACAAATCATTGCTGGTGGCGAGTCTCAAAATGTTTGCAAAAAGCTCTCTGATGAATCGGCGGTGACCTCTCCACATGTGGCCAGGAGACGGCAGCTGCCACCTGATCCTAATCCAGAGGGCAGCTATATGAGGGAGGAAACCCTCAAGGGAGTGACACGATGTGATGCTCGAGCTAAAACATGGCGCTGGTGTGCAGTGCATTCTGGGGGCACTCAGAGCCATAATGGATATTTATCTATGCCTCAGTGGAAAGCTGCACTTGCTTTGCCACCCCTTTTTGAGGAGTGCATATATGCGGATCCCCTCAACGGTCAGACGGGATAAGCACAAAGACCTCAGTCGGAGGGGGGACTCCTTGTTCCGACATACCTGTGGGCTGTTGTGCTCTCGGCCTGGCTGGTACCAGGGTCTTCCAGCCGCTTCTGGCGAGATGAGGGATTCAGTTACGCCCATGGTGATGTATTCCTGCTAACCTAATATCTTTTCTGTGATTCATCTGTGATTTATTCCTGTGTTATCACTTACTGCTTATGTAGGTCTAATTATGAATAAATATCCGTATAAGTGCTACTTACTCTGTAAGTGAGCGTGTGGTTGTAAGTCATTGTGTCGTCTACCTGCGTTCAAAGTATTGGCTCTGCAACTGCACTGGTGATAAATGATTGCCCGTGCACTCTTGGCGTGCAATACACACAAAATATCATTGGACGAGACATGGTATCCCGCTTTTCCTTTTAGGGATACCATGTCCATTTCCTGTGCCTTAATTGCATATTGTCATAACTCCCTTCCCCCACTGATGGAGGCTACTAAATATGCCTTCTGATACTCTGCCTATGATTCTCTAAGAACTGACTTACCTTTCTATGAATGTAAAAGTACTGTAGCGAGAAAAGCTGAGTGTAGTAGATCGATAAAGAAACAGAAGCACAAGCTGCGCTCTAGTGGTTGCAAGTGCATCATTGGTGCTGGGATATTTAAAACACCGAACCAGCTGACAGAAGGGAGATGCTGGCTGGTAGAATCCCATCCGCTTGGTACTGACCGAGGGACCACTGTGCTGCTGGAAAGACTGTGGAGCTAACCTGCTCACAGAGAAGGCGAAGGAAAGAAGACTGCAGGAGCAGGTATGTCACGCGGATGCCACGAGAGAAAGAAAAAGGAAGACATCCTTGTGTTTGCGGGTACCGGAGTGCAGAATCCATGCCGCTTGAGTACAGAGAAGCGCACAGAAGGAAAACAGGAGCAGCAAGGGACGCAACAGCCACAAAGCAAGGTCAGCGAACGGCAGAAGGAACGGGAAGCTGAAAAGCTTCTGCATGCTTACTGTGGGAGAACTGAAGTATTCCATAGAGAACAGGTGAGCCCACAAGAGGGAAGCTGAGGCAACGGGGCACTTCGGAAACCCTATCAAAGGCAAATGAGAATAAATTAAGCATATAAAACAGAATGTGAGAAATAACAGAATTAATACAAGTTATTGCCAGGTTTGCAAGTGTGGCAAGTGAAGCACATGAGAAAGCCCTGGCAGGAAACTATTCCAGGCAAAGCCAAGTTGGCAAATGTCTAAAGTAGATCACACGAGGAAGACCTGAGATAAGGATATATCAGGTATTGCCAAAGACTTTGTTGAAATTACAGTACAGAGGATCAGAAACCTGGCGATGCAATACACCAGGTATCCTACAAAATTGAGACTAATAGTCAAGTTGTTTAATATACCAACCATTTTTGCTAAACAGAAAAGTCTAAGGAAAGCTCCCATCTTTAGGAGATGAACATTTATAAGAGGAATAGCTGGTGAAGGGAACAATTTCCTGGAACTGTGAAAGCCACCCAATTAAGAACTTTTCTGTTTGAATTGCCTCTTTCCTTTTGAATTTGCACATTTTTTGTACACTTTTCAAGGCCAAGACATTGCTCTTTTCACCTTAGAGATTATTTTTAGAATGCGAGGGCCAGAATAGAACTTTGGACACAGGACATTTTACTTTGGACATCTTGACATTCAACATACCCTTAGTTTTGGTTTAGGTAGAGAAATACCTCTTAGAGTAGGGACAGCGAGGCATTTGCCAATTCCTTTTTGTTAGAAATAAAAGTCTATAGCCAAAACTATGACCTCTCTGTGTCTGTGTTTTATTCCTGGCTCCTCACAGCACCTACAAAAACCCTGAACACTTGTGGAGATACTGATGCTAGCAAGGGCAGAACTAGCAGTGACACAATACACAAGATGGCTACTGCACCACCCAGGCCCCAAACAGAACCTTTGTGTTACTGGTGCGGATTTGAATTTCCCCAAGAAGGCACATTAGTTCAACTTTGCTCGGCATGTGGGCGAGAGAACCAGTTCAAGTTGGTTTGCAGGGTGTCAAGAAACCTCAAGAAGGGCGAAGATGAAGACAGGGGCACAAGCAGACACCAGGATAAAACCACCATGACAGCAATAGCGGCATCGTCGGTGGCTGCACAAGCACACAGGAAATACAAAGATTGGGGTAGGAGAAGAAGATTCGGGGGAGGATAGGCAAATGAAAGCGAGAAGGCTATATTGTGAAACAGCGGCCCGTCCACTCAGGAGATCCAGACGACACGTTGTGTATTTGGTGGAACAGTCACCATCGGAGAGTGAGTTCAGCTCCTCCGAAGGGGATCAGAGATGGAAAGGATACTAATACCCATTTAGGAAACAACCAAGCCACAGAACATAGCCCTACATTGCTCATGCAAATAAAGGATCTAGGGACGGAATTTCTGGTGGATACAGTGGCTGCCTTAAATGCCATAAGTGAACAGGTATACAAGACCATACCGCAAGCACCCAAGCTTTGGCCATCGGGAGTCGACATATACCAATATGGATCTAAAATCCTGCTACCTTGCAAAGGATACTTCAAAGCAACATGCATGTACAAAACACAAGAAAAAGAGAATGACAGTATATGTGCTAGCGAAAGCGACCGAGAGCGGATGCATTTTAAGTTTCAAGGCCGCCATCGACATGGAATTGATACAAATACTTTACAGACTAATGGTTAATAAGTACATAGATACGGTGGACAAGATGGATCAACTGTTTCCAACACTACTCAAAGGCATAGGGAAGTCAAAAAACAGACATATCTGACTCCACATAGATGAAACCATCCCACCTGTGACCCAACACTAAAGAGGAACCCCCATAAATATCCAGGGACAAGTAGAGGAGGAACTACATAAACTGCTAGAACAAGATATAATCAAACGAGCATCAGGACCAGCGCAGTGGGTATCCCCCCCATCGTGCCAGTGCCAAAGAAAGGATCGGAGGCCATAAGACTGTGTGTAGATATGAGGAGGCCAAACCAAGCAATAAAAAGGGGCCAACATCAAGCCCCTCGTATCACTGCTATGATGCACTTGCTAAATGGACCAGTATTTTTAAAACATGATCTTAATAAAGGTTATCATGAACTAGTACTGTGCCCGTAATGCTGCTTCATCACCACATTTGTTATAAACCTAGGACTCTATAGATACAAGGGACTAAGCTTCAGCAGAAGAAATATTTCAGGCCGAAATACAAAACATGATAAAACACATCCTGAATTGCATTAACTACAGCGATGATATTTTAGCCTTTGGCACCAGCGTGGAAAAACAAGATGACACGCTGTCCAAGGTATGCATGGCATCAGAGGCAGCAATTCTCACCCTCAACAAGGACAAATGCAAGTTCAGGAAGGGCACACTACGATTCTTCTGCCACATATTTTCAGCGAAAGGGACAACAGATCCTAAATAAAAGTTGCTACATTAAATCAGACTCCTTCTCCAACTAATGTGTCAGAGCTCAGGTCCTTCTTGAGGCTTGCAAGCTACTGTACAAGATACAGTATTTTGCAACCATCAGCGAACCCATAAGGGCGCTCACGAAGCAACACACGCCATTCCACTGGTCCTCACAGTGCCAAGAGGCTTTCGCCACCATTTATGGCAGAATATCAGAAGCCAAAAACATGGCCTACTTTGACATAACGACAGACACCGAACTAACTGTGGATGCGAGTCCAGTGGGACTAGGTGCCATACTAACATACTAACACAAAAGGGAGAAGAGAAGGCACAATACATTGGAGACACATCATATCGTATGCCAGTAGAAGCTTGTCAAAAACAGAACAGGCTTACTCCCAGTCTGAAAAATAGAGCCTGGTGGTAGTATGGGCTTGTCAGCACTTTCACTTGTTCCTATACGGAAAACCATTTTCAGTAATAACAGACCATTAAGCCCTACTATTCCTCTACGGAAATCTGCATGCACAAATGCAGCCACGCATAAGCCGGTGGGGTGTTCGACTACAGGATTATGCATTTGACATAGTGCACGGACCAGGGAAGGAGGACATTCCTACAGATTTCCTGTTCCGACACCCAAGAAAAGCAGAGCCACCAGAACCATCAGTGTTTATCAGAAACATAGTACAGCAAGCAGTTCCCCGGGGACTTGATCCATTGAAAATCATACAGAAGCAGAAAAGGACACTGCCTTTCAAACTTTGATTGAAGGGCTTCACTCAGGCAAATGGAAGGGGGCCAAAGGAATAGGAATTCGAGAATCAGCAGAGGTCAAACCGGATTTTGACAACTTCCTATTGGTCAAAGAGGAACTGGCCGTGTCTGATGAGGTATTACTGCTCAAGGGAAACAAACTGGTCATACCAACGTCCCTGAGACGCCAAGTGGTGAAAGTAGCCCATGAGGGGCAAAGAGGCATTGTGTCTACCAAGTGGATGCTGCGACACAATGTACGGTGACCGAGGTTGGATGCCCAGGTGGAGGAGCTACGCAAGGAATGCCCCACATGCTGTCTCATCACAGCAGCAAGACATCCTGAACCACTACAAATGACAGAATTACCAGAGAGAGTGTGGGATGAAGTTGCCATCAACGTCTTTGAACCTATAGAAGGGGAGAAAGTATGTACTAGCGACAAAGGATGAGTATTCACGATTCCAGAGGCGCAGATAGTGGTATCCATGGCAGCTCATCACGTCAAACCAGTGCTGGATAGATATTCACTGCATATGGCATACCAAGAACAGTAAAATCGGACAACTGGCCCTCATTCACAGGACAAGATTTCAGGACATTCGCAGAATACATGGGGTTCAAACACAGGAAAGTAACCCCACTGTAGCCCCAAGCGAACGGAACAGTTGGGAGATTCATGTTGCACCTAAAAAGAGCATTACAAATAGCCCATTTTACAGGACAAGCATATGAACAAGTACTTGCTTCATCAGCTATTGAGGGACTACAGAAATACACAACACAGTACTATGGGGAAATGTCCTGCAGAGGTGATGTTTGGTAGAAATATACCCACTCAGATACCACATATCCCTGATGTCTGCGAGAAATACCAGGAAGATGACACCATAAGGGCCTAGGATGGGGTTGCAAAAGATCAAACGAAATGCTGACATCAAGCGAGGAGCAAAGAAGTCCTGTCTGGAGGAAGGAGATATGGTGGTAGTCAAGCAACCACAAACCCACAAGCACACAGATACTTTCCATGAGGACCCATTAATAAAAACACACAAAAGGGGTTCCTTGATAACGGCAGAAGGAAATCAGCACCAGATAACAAAGAACTCCTCCCATTCAGGAAGAGGCCGAGCAGGAGCTGGAGATCAGGAGAAACAGATCAGAAAGGGAGGACATAGCCCAATCCGATGGATCCTACCATGGAGATAGGGAAGAGTTGGAGTGGGATACCAGGATTGACCCTGAGTCAACAAACATGACTGAGCATCAAGAGCTGAGGCCTGAGAGACCACAAAGGGCCAGGATGCAGCTGAGGCGGCTCATTGAAGAATTGGGGTAACAGTTACAAACTTGTTGTATAAAATGGGGGGAGGTTTTGGCATCGGGGCATGCAGTCCAGTGTTTGTTGGGGCGGGACCTCTGAGAGAAAGGAAGGGGTGCGATTGGGAAGGGTTGTTGTATCACGGAGAGCAAGGAATAAAGATGCGGGTTTCCTCAGCTCCCATGAACGCATCGCTTATTTAATAAGATGCTGTGTGTGAGCTACATTATGAAGTAGGTGCAGACCCCCCTACCAGAAATACCTCATCTCCTGCTTTCTGTTACAAAATCTCCCTCCCAGGTGCTGCAAAAATTGTACATGCCTGTATAGTGTCACGCATGACACAGGGCAACATGGCAGCTATGTAAAATGGGGATCTGAACTGGAATCGATGAGGAGGGTGGTGGGTGGACTCTCTTGTGTACATATCTGAAGAGTTACTGGAATATGTAAATAAAGTTACCTGGACTTCTCCAAGAAGTGGCTCACAGCAGGTATGTGTCTGATCTCCATGTACACCTTTTTAAATTACAACAAAGCTGAAGAAAATATCAATGACAATAAAAATGAGTCTAAAACTATAATGACGTTTTGCATATACTTATAGCTATGTAAAGGCTGTTTTTTATGTTACTTTTTTTATTAATAATTAGGAGAACATTACAACAAACTGATTAACATACAAATTGTTGATGAATAATTTGTGACATAAGAATGATTAAATACAATAAATATAAAGTAATACATGTAAAAGTAATGCAAATTTAAATAAGATATTTTACAAAATTGATACTAATAACTATAAACTATACAAATTAGGACTCACAGGAGGGCAAACTAGACATACAAGTGAAACAATAAGAGAGAGGAAAGGGGATTATTAGCTTGAAACTAAATGTGAAAGGTTAAGACAAATATGCTGTAAAAACACTCCATTTACTTTTGAATTTAGGCACATTCTTGCAAAAGGCATTCTCTCCATTCTATGAAAAGAACAAATCGAGTTCCACCAGAGATTGTAGGACCACTCCTGAGCTGTATTCCATTTGGATACAATAAGGTGAAAAGCAACAAAGATGCAAAACAGAATAAATCGGGGATTGGATGGTGGTCATATATGGGTTCACTATGACACTTGTCATCAAATTACCCAGTGTCAGGGTTTCATGAAACGATCAAGCCCGTTTTAAATAAATGCACATAAGTTCTTCAGTGTAAGAGAACGTATATATTATACAATGAAAAGCAATGTTAATGTTCAGCACTAATAGAACGGAACACAGCGTGCTGCTTGTCATACTCACTCGTACATATCCTAGTAGTAGCACAGAGGGGAGCCGTTTTCCCTTCACATTCCCTATGATGCATAGAAAAGTGAAAGCTTTCAAATGTGTTTTGTCCACCAAGATGGGGCCCAACGCTGACATCCATGGAACAAATTAACATACTAGTTCGTGTTTACCAGCCAGTCCCAGTGGCATGTTTCCACTAAGGTTCTCTTTCTATCTCTACTTATACGTAGCTGATGCGAGCCGCAGACAGTGGCCTGAAGTTGAAACGGCGACACGGGTCGTCAGCGCAGTCAAACTGCGAGTACGCTTGGCCGCCATGTTGGAGTATCTTATACCGACTGATTACTAATAGGTGATAGGGGTGGGCGTAGGGAAAGCAGCTACATTTTCTAGCAAATTCTCTCACTGATATTTACTGGCAAATAATATATACAATACCCATATATTGAAAGACCCGTTCAAGTATTCATGACCCTACTGTTTAACATATAAACAATGTTTAGTAATATTAAATGGTACGCTAGCAAATGCGCATAACTTTAACTATAATGTTTTTAGTTAAGAGGAAAATTATACATGTTTTCGCTTTCGGAACACTGACATGCGGGCAATTTGAACATGGCCGCCGTATTACACAATTGATATCCTAGTAGTTCAAGTTCTGCGCAGGTCTCAGAGAAGCGGTCCGTGCTTTACGACTGTCAGGTTCCTGCCCGTTTCCTCTGTTGCTCTCAGGCAGGCCAGCTGTGAGTGTCTGGGTTGAGCTTCAGCAATGGCTGATCTGGAGGATCTGTTCGGCAGCGATGCAGAGAGCGAGGCAGAACCCAAAGGTATGATTGGCAGGTTGGGCATCTTGGTGCACTATATTTTGATGTACTCATCCTACACACGTTGGACTCAGAGACGCAAGGCTTGGGCAAAAAAACATCGCTCTACGTTTTATGTATGTTGGTCCATAAATGCAATTTAAAATGTATTTCTCGCTATGCATTCTTTGCACCTCTTTATGACCCCCTGCCTCAATGCATGCTGTTTCCGTGTATAATTTCCTGTACCCTGTCTGATCATGCTTAGATTCAGGTGAGGCCGCTCCGACAAAGAGATGACCCATAGACCAGTTACTTTCACTGGGCATGCCTCCGACTATCTCGTACCCACAGGCAAACCCCTATTTATTGATGTCCCCATGTGACTTCCAAGTCACATATACATTTAAAGGAACACACACCACACTCCTCCTTTTTCATTTTGGAACAACAACATGAACTGTCTGCAGCCCACAATGGGTGGTAATATAACAACTTGTCATAATGGTTTGCAACAGCATTAGCACTAACATGGTGCATATTGCAGTCAGGGGAGACCTACTTCAAAGTCTTGCAGGTAGCCTGCCTGCAGTGCTCTCACGTGGGATAGCGCCTCTCCCCGCTCGGGCCCCCAACTCCTGTGCCCAGATCTCCACCTTGGTCAGTTGGGCCATCTTTGTCACTGCTGGGCAATGGTCCGTCTTGGCTGTACCCATCACTGTCTAGGCCATCATTGCTGGGACCATGGCCCCCTCCTTCTCCCAATGCAGGACTAAAGTGACTGCACTAGCTTTCGAAAGAAATCGAATTCTTGGTCACCGTTGCTTGGTCATTGTATTCTGTGACCATTGACCCCTTTGTGTCCATGACTCTAAATGGAGCGGTTTCATGGAAAGGGATAATTTCCTTCTTGTGTGTCTTGGCCGCACTAGCACTGGTTTGGCAGGCTCCTCCAGTTGTTCTCCCTTTAATTAGCTTTCTTCCAGCACCCCTCATCTGAGTCCGGGAGTTTGAGGTGAGTGATCCAGTAGCAGTCCTTGTGGGCACCGCTGGAAGAGTCCTTCTGCTAGAGTTACTCCGGTTGAACAGTGCGGGGTGGTTTGGTACTCAGACAAAAAAACTGATGTAGAGCTTGCAGTTTGCACTGCCCCTGGCCACGTGCAATCCTAAACACGCCATTCAGGGTCTGCATTAGCCTCTCTGCCTCCCCATTTTGTTAAGGATTCCAATCGGGCGTCACACACCGGACCAGGACACTTGGTCTTATCCTGGGATGTGGCGCTCAATAGGAATGCCTTTTATTTAATTTCAATGAATTCAAATTGAGCCGATACCTAACCTGTCTCACGACCCCTTTTACAAATACTGCGGGTCACAATGAACCAGTCCGGTTGGTGAAAATACAATGTTGATTTATTTTTAAAATTCACAAAAATCACACAAATTGTAATATTGGGCAATGGGGTGATAATGACAATGAAAATTAAAGGAATGCACTTGGTTAACCATCTAGTAAAACGTATCCAACTCACAAATGAATAGGAACACTTTTTGAATTAGGATAGATAGCAGCACCCAAGTTAAGGTTTCACCCTGCAATGTTCCATCAACCCACAAATAATCGAATTCTGTATGGATAGAAAGAAGCAGCAGGTAGTCGGGGATAAGATGCAGCAAACAGAATCAAAATAAGAGGCAAAAACAGACTTTAAACCTTTTGCAAAGGCCTAAAATTACACTCAGATTTTGTAAATAATGAATTATCTGTGCTGAAATAATGATATGCATATGTTTTATCACAGTATTAGGGATGTTATATCACGACGATCAACCATCAGGCAAAGTATCACAAAAGCATACAGTTCAGAAAACAGATTGAAATTGAAAACCCAGTGCAGCCGGATTCACACATGGAAAAGTTGCATTTACAGTTTTTCAGCTTTAAATTTTAAAAACATTTTTTTACAAAAAACGGGTGAAAAACACTTAATCAGAATGCGTTTTTTTGGCAGGGGAATAGATGTATAGCACAGTGGTAATGTAGAAGTGAAAGGAGGGGTATTGCTGGTGAATTAAGAGAGATTTGGAAGGTAGAATGAGGTTTGTTTTTAGGAAAATAAAGCAGTTAAAAATGGGAATCGGTTTTGAAAGAAAGGCACATTTTACTTAAACTAAATTATTTAGACTATAGAAAGATCCAAGGTTGATTTGCAACGTCAACCTTGTCACCCCAGCGTTCAACTTTATGGGGAAATTAGTTTGAAAATATACCTAAGGGCTTATGATCTACACAAGACAGAATTAATAGAGAGATGGCACTAGCATTTAGAAAGTCAAGGACAGGGTTCACAGAGAATTCTAACAGTTTTAACAAGTTACCAGGGTATGGATTGGATTGCTTAAAGAGTGGAATAAAGACAAAAGGGTCACAATGGGGTGAATGTGTTCCCCTGGGATGGGGAGATACATTCCACTCTTGAGGAGTTTTGGGATTTTGGCACAGTCCGGGTTCTGGTCACAAAAGATTCTGGTCACTGGATAGCGGACTCTCCTGGCAAAAGACAACTGGGCAAAGGTCTGGTCACTTGATGGCAAGTACCGCTGGATGCAGGTAGTGGACAAGCCGGTATGGTCTCAGGATACTAAAGGTACCACAGCTTTTCTCCTGGTTAGTGGGATTTTCTTGATTGAGGCCTTGCTGGGACAGGATCGGCAATGCTTTGGCCTAGCTGGAGTAGGGTCAGCTATGCTTGGCATTTCAGTGGAATCACCTAGGCTTTGGCTTTGCATTGGGGTCTGGAGTCTGGCAGGATGAATGTGGAAGATCGGGAACGCAGGCGCAGGAAATTCAGGAAAGAGTTTGTCTAGAGTTCTATCAACCACCCTTTATATAGAGCATGGTGACATCACAGAATTATTGGTGGGCAGACATGAGCTAGGCCTACCTCCAAGACTCGGATAGGTCAGCCTAAATTAATCGACTCCTCGAGGAGGGGGTCCCAGTTTATGAAGTTGCATTTTATGATGTGAAAAGCCTTCCCACAGTCTTTTGCCAAAAAAATCAGTCGGAACATAATTTACACATTTGTATAGTTGTGGCACTTTAACAAATCACATGGGCAGATTATATATTTTATGTGAAGCATAGCAGTCCAATCCTCACGGTTGTAGGACCTTGTTTCGCCCTTCTACCAGTTTTTCCGCACTTTTCAGTGAGTTATATTTCTTAAAATTCTATAACTTAACACGTGCATAGAATATTATTAGGCATATCAGTATTACATTTTCCAGTGGCATCCTATTCACTTTCCTCAGAATATCCACTTCTTTGCCATTTCTGTTCCCAACGTGGCAGTGAACACAACGTCTTAAATTAAAGCCCATAAAATCACAATTAAACTGTTAACTTTTCACATTTTTGTGAATTCCTGTTGCAAAGATAAATATCTTACATGTTTTACTAATAACATAGTCTTGGGAAGCAAATGGGCTGGCCTCTGTCCTTCACTGGACCATTTTTATCTCTTCAGCTACCACTAACTGTCATCTCCCCCAGAGGGAGGATGGGGTTTCCCAGCTTGATTGGAGGTTTATTGCCCCTTATTCACTTCGCACATCCGTGTCCCAGAAATCCTATTGTAAGAGACTGGAGCACAGACCAAAGTCTGTAAAGTTAGCAATTATCACTTGTGTTCTAGGATCTACTGTGAGGGGCCTTCTGTTGCTAGCATCCTCCAAGCAGAAACCTGTCTTGGGCTGATTTTCCCCCATGTAGCCACTGACTTATAATTCCTTATCTTATTGATTTTTGTCCTGAATCGGAAGAAAACCTGCTGAATAAAACCTCCCATATACATATTTCACAGTACAATCCCCTTTCACATTGCTAAGCAAGGATATATTTTTATTCAACATTTTACTTTTAAAAACAGGCATTTTCTTCTTTGGGTTGCAAAAGCCCATTTTGACACATGGTGAAAGCTGGCATTTTCCTTTCAAATTCGTTTTTTCCGTATGACTTCCCAATATTGTTTTGCAGCCTTAGTTGGTTTCTTGTAGGCAGCAGTTTGTTTGAACACAGATGCACTGAAATTGACATAGCCCAGAGAGCTGGAGTTTCTTTGAATTATTGATCTTTTGACACTTTGTAACTCAAAAATTAAAGCGTTTCCCATGCGGCTGAAAATTAAGCTTCTTTTATTTTCTTAGGTTTGGCTTGATAGAGCCTGTCATTCAGGGGTCCTGCTTTCTTCAGCTGAAGCACAATGTAGATATGGATGGGCATGACAATGCCTTATTAGTAAAAGTAGTTTAGTGAAAAACAGATAAATAGCATCAGAGCAGCGTTCTTTTTAATTTGAAATATTCCCTTTTTCAATGGGAACTTTTTGTTTTTGCAAGCAGTAGAGCTGTGCTGCTTTGATTCGCTTCTTTTGGGTGCACCCCCGAACACACTGGCACCTCTTTCTGTGTGCTCCCGGTTCCAATTTGCTCATTTTGTGTTTGGCAAGATGGTGCAGCCATCTTTTTTCGCTGCAAGGCACAGTTTTGACGCAGTGGTGCCCCAAGGAGCCAGCAAAGCCATTTTGCTGTTGACTGCAGAAGCGCAGCTTGGTTGTGGAGAAGAATTCTGTTGAGTGGGTCAATGTAGCCCACAAATCCCCCCCCCCCAACTTTTCTGAGACTTTGTCGAGGGAGAGTAGGGCAAAGTGGGGTTCCTTGGTAGGGCAAAATGGGGTTCATCAGGTGGAAGTCAGTCCTTCTTCCATCAGGGAGTGGTACGCCACGATCCTCTCGCTGTCTCTCGTTGGAGTGTGGAACGACACCCACAGCTTTCCCTGAGGTCTTCCTTTATGGTGTTGAGCGACATCCCCAGATTTTTTTTCAATTTCTCCTTTCCAGGTCCCCGGGAAGGTCCTCCGTGGTCTTTGAAGGGCGCAACCAGTAGGAATCTATAAGATAAAGAACTAGTTACTACATTTTCCCACTGACTGCCCTCCGGGAAGGGTGACAGTAACGGGACACACATACGTTGCAATCATGACAATATTCATATAACAAGACAACAGCTCACTCACAAGACACAGATAACTATGGATTTTGGTTAGAATTTTGGGGAATCCCTTTCGTCCTGACAATGAAGAAAAATACTCTGTGTTAAATAATTATACCTATAAATCTATCTGTTCCCTTCTGGTTCTTTTTTCTTATTCTCATGCTTCAGATGTCTCCTCTATTTGGTTTTCTCGTGCCTAGGGTGACAACTTTTTAACTGATTATGAATATGGACCCATTACTCTTCTGTTAGTTCTCTTTTGGGGATGTGGATTCTGTAGGCGATAGGTGCAATTTTATCTACAATTTCAAAAGGTCCGTTTCAGCTTGGTAAAAATGTACGCTCTTTGGTCTGGTTCCTTTGGAAACTATACAAGTAGACCCGGTCTCCTATTTGGTATTCCTTTTTGGTTGTTTTTAAATCATATTGAGTCTTCATACTCTCCGCAGATTTTTCCAGATTCTGCTGAGCATACGCAAAAGCATGTTGAAGGTGCTTTCTTAGATTCTCAACATACTCATGAGTTTTGGAGACGTTTATCAGTGTCTGCTCTTGTGTTCTATAGTGCAGATGCTGAGGTAGCACCATCCTTCGTCCAGTCATCAGCTCAAATGGAGACATCTTAGTCGCAGAAGAAGGTGTAGATCTGATGGCCATCAGGAGAAGCAGCAATCAGATGTCCCAACTTAGCCCAGAGTCTGCCACACACTTTTTTAGAAAGCTCACAATTGTTTTATTATACCTCTCAACCCCCCAATAAAGGACTGGCAGGATGTAATGTGAAGTTTCCTTTTTACCCCAAGTATTTCCCAAATCTTTGTCATCACTTCACTGGTGAAGCGACTACCTTGGTTTGACTCAATCCTTTGGGGTAGGCCAAAAAGCGAGAAGACGTGGTTGATCATCAGGGCAGCTGCTGTTTCTGCCTTGCAAATTGGGGCCGGGGGACATTCCACCCATTTGGTAAACAAGCACGTTACGGTTAACATGTACTTGTTCCCCCTCGAGGAGCGAATCACAAGCCCGATGAAATCTACTTATAAATCTGACCAAGGCAGTGTCATCCTCTTCTGGAGGGGAGCTCGGTGTGTGAGTGAAGTTGGCTGAAATTGTGCACACACAAGACCCCCCCCCCTTCAAGTATTGGTTGAGGTCCTACACCATGTGGGGCCAGTATGCAATCTCTCGCAAGAATTCTAAAGTAGTGTGTAACCCCCAATGACCACTGTGGCCGCGTCATGGGGGCGTGACTTAGTATCAGGCTTCGGTCACAGCCAGTTATGGATCTCCTTACCAACAAACCGTCGTCGATTCGGAACATTTTAGGACACTTCATCAACACCCTGAGGTCCTCTTTCCCAATGTAATCGGTATCCATTAGGGGAAAGTTCTCAGGGTCCTCAATGTGTTGATGACATTTTCCAATAATCGGATCTCCTTTTTGTGCCGTGATTAAATCGGCATCTGGGGTCTCCTTACTCCACTGGGCAGTTGAGTTAATTGTGAGCAGTTGTCTGGGACCTAGTGATAGCAGTGACCTGGATTTCCCCCAACAGAGACTCGATCTCAAAGAGATCCCCCTGGATGGCTCTGGTTTTGGCCAGCTGATCAGCTAGGTCGTTTCCAGTTTTGTCTGGCCCCTCTATTCTGGAATGACCCTTGATCTTCTTCCAATAATGGTCATCCCACTAGAGGTGACCAGATGATCATCATCAATATTTTGGATTAGCTTGCCATATTTAAGAGGTTTGTTGTTAGCACATAGCATGCCTCTGGTTTGCCAATTAACCAGGTGCTCCACTAACCCGTTCCGGATATAATCTGAATTGGTGATTATGACCAGTTCATGGAGTTGGTTTTGGATGGCAGTGAGGATGGCCTGGTAAACTGCCATCAACTCCGCCACCGGACTACTACGGAGACAGATTTTGTACCCAGCCGGGGGTTCCGGGGGCATCATTTGCCCAGGCATTCCCAACGCCGGCCACCAGTTCCTTTTCCCTGTTGTTGTCAACATGGTAGGAGCACCCGTCCACATAAACTGTGGGCATTCCCTTGCACTTGTCTTCTTCATAGACTTTGTGCAGGGAATTCAGGTACGCCTCCATGATGTCTGTCATGATCTCTGCTTCCAAAAGGTCAGGGTTTTCCCAACTCCCTTGGAAGCAGATCCATAACCCAGGTTCTGAGTGCCAACCAGTCCCAATTGGGACCTTTTGGACCCAGTCCTGGTGCCAGTGGCACCAGGCTCATAAATATGCCCAGTCCCAGCGCTGGAAGCGCCGGGCTCATAATGCTTGGGTGGATTTACCTTCAGCAGACCATGCTGCTTACTTGCCTGCCAGTTGAGCCTCTGATCCTCTTCTGTTTGGAACTACTTTTCCTGTTGGGTGGGGCTGGAGCCACTCCCTAGATTCAGAACACTGGAACTCTTCTGGAAGGCAGGAACTCTTTTCTTACCAGGAACTCTTTTCTTACTTAGGCGTGGCTGTGGAAGGAGACACCTAAGCACTACAGGAGGCTATTTAAACCACACCCGGTG
The DNA here is from genome assembly GCF_040938575.1 of Ambystoma mexicanum. NCBI lineage: Eukaryota > Metazoa > Chordata > Amphibia > Caudata > Ambystomatidae > Ambystoma > Ambystoma mexicanum. Next base: position 1,321,043,922 of record NC_090934.1, read on the forward strand.
GATGAATCTTGCTTTGCGTTATTCTGCAACCTCTGCAGCAGAACGCTCATCGTGTCTTCTGCATCCGGTCCTGGGCCTAAGGAAAAAGGCTTACCATCCTGAATCCAGTCTTCAGCAACACCTATAAAGACAAGAAAGAACAGGTTAGCATTCCGGCATCTGAAAGGCAAAGGCTTACCATCCTGAATCCAGTCTTCAGCAACACCTATAAAGACGAGAAAGAACAGGTTAGCATTCCGGCATCTGAAAGGCAAAGGCTTACCTACTCTTCGTGCGCTCCGGAGGTCTTCACACTGCATTCCGGCATCTGAAAGACAAAAGTTTACCAACTCTTCGCACGCTCCGGAGGCCTTCGGCGCTGCATCCCGCATCTGAAAGACAAAACAAGGTGCGTTTAAAGACATTGGGGAACTTTAATACTCACGTGCCATTACTCCTTTCCACATCTAATCCAGTGGGTATTCCGGCACCCTGCAGCCGCTCCGAACTCGTACCTGCAAAATAAAAAGACAGTTAGAGCGCATAGTGAAGCAGGCAACAAGCGCTTACTTACGTGCTTCCAGGCGCTTCTATTCATCACACGGGCTCCATCTTCAACTCACTTCAGCCCTTCATCCGCCATCGCCGGAACCCTGCAAAACAAGAGACATCATTACTAAAGACTTTAAAGACATTTGAATGACTCGAAACTTACCGTTCGTGCAGTAAAAGACGGACAGCAGTCCTCTGAAGTCAAGAGGCCTGCGCTACCTATCCAGTGAAGAAACTGGTTACAGCACCCTGCCCCGAGGCAGATGGAGAGCTCGGCATTCACTTACCTAAGGTGAGAGCGTTAACCTTTGGGGGGTCTACAGGAGAGGAGAAGAGGAAAGAGATAGGGACACCCCAATAACCCCAGTTAATTAACCCCATATTTTCTATCTGCAGACATCTTACTCTACACGTCAGGCATACAGTGCACAGAGGTCCAGCCCAAAGAGCCAACCGGGTGCTACACATCACCTTTGAAGATACGGTAGTCGCCCAGTCAAGACCGGCGCCTCTGCGAGAATCAGGTGAGCGTTACAATGTCCTGGATTTTAAGACTTTCGCCCTCGAGACAATTTTCTCTGGCACAATCATGCAAGTCAACCAGACCTTGCGCGTCGGGACTCTTCTTGTTTTGGCCATATCGGACCTCCACAGGAAAGCCTGGCATTGGCAGAATCCAGGAAGTAATTCTGGATTTACTCACGTTACCGGCCGGTCACTTTGGAGGTATTGCAAAGGCGGCTGTGGATTCTCCACTATATGTTCCCCCTGGATGAACGGGCGGTAATTTTTCAATGCCCACACTGTTGCCAGAAGTGCTTTCTCAACCTTAACTGGGTCAGAACATGGCGGTTTTCCTTTATACCTCCACATTTGAGCTTTTTATCAGGACATCATCCACATAGGCCAGGTTACCCCTTTGTTAGGGAGAATTCTCTGTAAAGGCTAATTTCCCAAACCTAGTGAGTCCCCCAGCAGCTTTGCTGGATTTTTGGGGTTTATTTTTTCTCCTGCTAAGAGTGAGACTCTTTTACTCCCACTCTTAGACATGATTTGAGGTGTTCCTTTGTCTTTCCATGTGTTTTATGGGCTATGGGGTATTTTACTCCATAGGGTTTCATGTGTTTTTGATGTGGGTTACACAGCACCCTCCGTGCCGTAACCCAGGGGGTGTCGTAGCGACCCCCCAACATAGACTCCATACCCTGGGACTGACTACGGTCTCCCAGGGCATGTAAAGTCACCATTGGCTTTGCTAGTCCCAAATTATGAACAGAAGCCAGTACAAACCATCATATTGTTGATGTACTGGTCGGGGCAATTCGATTGCCCCGGGGTCTGTTGTTCGAGGGGGCACGTCTCCGTCCCCCCTGATCGAGTTTTGGCTGGTGGCAGTGGATACTACTTTTTATATTCGACCGCGAATATATCTCTATGGGATTTTCCCATTGTTCGAGGCTACCAACTTTAATTATTTAATTCCTATAGCCTCGAACATACCGCCGGTTTATTTATTTAATATTAATTCACCGGTTGGTATTTTTTGCCAGAACTCGATTCTAAAATGGCGTTTGTGTTCTCTTCTGTGACTCCAACCCAAGTCGAGCCCTTTGTTCCACTTTTTGGCGGGCTTCTCCACAGAAGCCTCCAAAAGTGGTGCCACTCTGTCTGGGTACCACAGGAGGTGTGGGAGGGGGTTTAGGCACCCTGGACTGAGTTGCCTTGGCAACTCAAGTCGCACTCTTGTGTGGTTGGCCCGCTGACTCACCACTTAGCATGTTCGATTGACAGCTAGGCTGAATGAATGGGGGTTTGCCGCATTAAAGCAGGGCTTTGGGGACTGGAACTTCAGGAGCCGACCTGCAACGACGACACCACCGGTGGAGCCCTGCTGAACCGTCTCACCGCTTTTCCCGACGACAGAGGAGATCTCCAGTCCGGAGAGTCTTCTTCCTTTGACTGGTGGGGATAACCAGTTTTGCCTTCTTTTCACCTTCCTGGAGCATCTCGTGGCCGCCTTGCCCGTGCCAAGCACCCCGGCAACCGGAATACCACGGCTTACCACTACCGCGAAGAGAAGGGTAGTACCTTTTAACCGAAGAACTGCGCGGCGGGTTTCTTCCCTGGCAGTGCAACGACCTTCATCTTTCTTCCACGGCGAGACCTCCTCTTCCTCTGGACCAAACACCGACTTGCACCCGCTGCCAGGAACAACTGCCCCCGCTGGAGCTTCCTTCACACTTAAGGTACTGTGTCCCGCCTGGCTTCCCTTGTGACAGATTGTTCGGGGTGACAGTAGCCTCGACTTTCTAACCTGGGCTGGCCTGGGACAACCTAGCTAACTTTTCCTGACTTTAATTTCATTCTCTTTGTGTGCGAACTATCTACAAGACTCTTTGGGCATAACCCCACTGTGTGAACCTGGACCCCTTCTTCTTGCTCTCTCCAAGAGTGGGCCTTGCAATTGACTTCCTTGCTCTCCAGTAGAACTCTGCCTATCCTGCCTTACTTTGGTTCTTTTAAAAGTATTGAAATTTGTGTGCTTCCCTAACTCTGCCTTTTTCCCTCCCTTTTTGATAACTTATTAGAGTGCCATTTTATGTTAAGCGCTCACCTCTGTCTGAAAATAAGCGGTGTTTCTCATTAGGACTTGTCTAATAAGTAATTAGGGCTGTATTTATATAATAGTGACTGTGTGCTGAATTTACTTACCTCTTTGTTGCTAGTGTAATTTACAAGTGTGTCTTTAAATAAATAGTTTTATACTTTTACACCAAAGCTCTGGTCAGTGTTTGCTTGTGCTACTGTATCCCTGTACCTATTGTGTATACTCTATATACTGCCTAACCCTTCTTGAGGGAAGTCTGACTGCTCAGCCACAGCTACCAGGTGAATCTGTGTGGTACAGGCTTCTACCAAGTGGGTTTACTGCCAAACACCTGTAGTCTTAAATCTTTTGCAGTGGTCCCTAAGGGAACTGCACAGGTTTCTGCCTAACACCCTTTCACCCAAGTCGGGCATGGCCTTATGTAGGAAGATGTTGAATTTGTTGCCGGAGTTTATGTATCCGAAGGGAGTCCGGGTCCATGTGTACTGCTGCCCCCCAAAGGTAAAGGCCAGCTTGTATTGGTCCTCCCTACTGACTGGCACGGTCCAGTACCAATTTGTCAGGTCAATGGCAGTGTATACCTTTGACCCCTGGATCTGGGCCAGCCCCTGGTCAATGTAAGGGAGAGGCCATCTGGACATGTGGACCAGTTTATTTAGCTCCCTAAGGTCTGCGCAGAGTCTCCTTTGGCCATTTGTTTTTAAAACCCCCAGCACCGGATTATTGAAGGTGCTGTGGACTGGACAAATTATCCCACAGGACTCAAGGTTTGTGGTGATTTCTGTCAGGGACTCCACGGATGCGAGAGGCATGTGATATTGCATTCCAGGGTCCCGTGGGAATTGTTGTTGTATGGATTTCGGTGCGACCACAGTCGTACAAGTCCACCGCAAAGAGATCTTGAAGATCTAAGAACACCTGTTTCAACTTTTGCTTTTCCTCTGTAGTCTCACCAGCATCAGCTAGGTTGACCCGCTCTTCAACCAATTGCCTGAAGCCTGGAAAGACTTATGGTTTTGCTATCTCAGCAGCCTCGTCCAGCTGGGTGGAAATCTCTGGTTAGAGTGTTGACTTGGACAGAGGGTTTCAGGTAGGAGAGGCAGTCATTGTGAATCTGGAATATCACCTCATCCTGCCTGATGTCACAAGTCGCCTCTTCCACCCCGTAGAGGCCAGAGGAGTACACCAGGGAATTCCCCCTTGCCGGGTGAAGATCCTGTCTGATGGTAAGTCATTGTCACTGTCATTGTCAAAGCAGTCATTGGGGATTGGTCCTATCAGTTCATTTCCTAGATCGATGGTAAAATGTCAGTCATCAACCGCCATTCCAATACTGGTGCTTGCGCCTACAATGATACTGTTATCCATCAATATTGGAATGGTGTTGTGTTCTGTATTGACTAATGGGGTTGGGTTTAACCCCAACCCCTGCTGTTGGAGATGGGCATTGAGGTGTAGATATGCGTCAGGATTTTGCAGTTTCTGTCCTTTTTAATTCAAGTGGGAATAGTCGTGTCCATCCTGGGATGGTGACCTCCTCTCCAATTTGAACTTCAACTGCATATGGCAGCAATTGGGCTGACTGAAAATGCTTTTTCTGAATCATCAAAGTCCATGGGATTTCCCCCTAGTCGGGAGCAGGCTTTGTAATTTATAAGGTTCAAATGAATGGCAAACCAATTGAGAATGTCATTGCATAAATAGAATGCAGCAGGGACATCTCGCAGGACCCAACAATTATGTTGTATGATTTTTGTTACCTATAGAAATTTTTAGCATACACCTGCTAGGCAGGAGTTGTTTGGAATTGGGAGTTTCCAGGCTCATTTCCCACTTATTGATCAATTTAAATGTGGGAATGGCTGGATCTTTTGGGAGCTATCCGAACGTGGCTTCGCTGATGAAGCTCATACCGTTGTTCACGCACACTTGGGCGAGAACAGACTCCTTCCCCTCACTTACTGAATGGGATGAACAAATGCTGTCTAATCTTCTGAATATCAGCTGAACTTTGAGCTGGTTTCTCATCACTTTTGACTATAGGATTGGGGTTTTCAGATTGTGAATCATTATAACATTTCAAAGTATTTCCTTCCAGTGTGGAATGCCACTTGAAACTGGAGATGAGGTTAATTTTTCAGGAATGGAGAGGAGTTCCCATCACCAGTTGGTTCTCCCACAGCAATTACTGTCACGTCAGGTATTTGATTATTGTGGTGATGAAATTCAATATGATCAGATTTCTGTTCAACCATGTGGCATGTGCCATTTAAACTAACATGGTTGACACTGTTTTTTTTTAAATTTTATTGGCCTGTTAGTCTGAGGCCAGAGGACCTTGTTCACACAGTCTATTAGGGGGGGCAACCTGCGCAGGATGTCATTCCCTAGTAGACAGGGTATGCCCTCTGGATTCACGATTATGATAGGGTGTTTCACCTTGTGTCGCCCAATTTTTATTTCCAAATCCGCAGTCCCCTCAACAGGAATCTGGTATCTCTCCCCCTTCTTGAATTTAGCTGCTCAAAGATCCTTTTTGACAGAAGAGTGGCTAGGGATCTGGTGTCCATCAGTGCTAAAAATGTACATTGCCCTTGCACTTGGACCGGGGCATAAAAATCTACCCTCCTTCTCCTGAAGTGGGCAAAGGTAATGTGCATTTTGGGTAAGCTGGGTGTTCATTTTCTTCATTTTGAACTTTGACACAGTGGCATTTTGGACAGTTTTCTGTATCAGAGTCTGGGGATCAGTTATAAAAATTTGGTTATAAAAATTTGACACCCTGAAATAGTGGAGATTTTGGAATCACCTGTTTCCCTTAGCTCTGTGCTGCCCCCGCTTTCCGGGTGGCAGTCACTACAACCAATTTGATGGGAGGATCCCTCCATTACTATTCTTCTCTAGATGACAATTCTGGGGTTCAGAGATGGGTGACTCTGCATCAGTCCGCACACCGAAGCAGTCTTCATTTGGATCTCTCGGGACCCATTTTTCTTTGGGAGGAATTCCCCCATCCCTGAAGATCTTTTCCCAGAATCCTCGAAGGATTCTTCCCCTTCAATTTGGAGGACACTAACTACCTCCCCAAAATGGGCCTTTTTAGGGTCTTTATTTCTCCTACCCACCCTCTGTTCCTTGGGTTGCAGATTTTCAGGGGCAGGAGATTTTTGTTCCGGTTCCAGTGTGTCCAGGGGCTTTTCATGGATGAGGAAGGAAGCTTCCGCTAGGGCTTTACACCCCCCTTGCCCTGTGCCGCCTCCTCTGGAACAGGTGAATTGTCGGGGCTTCTCTACCCGTCATTGTTCTGGGGTGCCAGAACTTTGGTTTGTGGGTTTCTGAACCGCCATGTTCATCTGAGGGTTCTGTTGAGCCCTCAACATGCGACCCAGATCCTGGGTAAGGTTCTGCACCTGGCGCTCCAGTTTGGACACCCGTTCCGGCTGGTACGGGGGTCTCTGCTCATAACTCGGTTGTTCACAGGAAGGGCAGCTATCCCTTCTCCCATAGTACCCTGGAGATGGTGGGTTTTGGTGGCCCTCCCCCCTTGGCCTCCCCTCTCCTGGATTGGGTTGTCTGGGCTCCTGAAACCAGGGAAAGAAAGGAGCGTTGCCCTGCAAGTTGGGGTTTTGAGGGTACTGGGGAAAGAAACTTAACCCAGGATTTGGGGGATTACTGCCCTCCTGAGGGAAGTTAGGAGGGAAGTTTCGTGGGGGAGTACTTACCTGGTGGGACCCTTTCCCCCCTACCCCCCTTGGGCTGTAGGAGTCGTACATACCCCAAGATAGGCCGGCTGCCCTTGTACCTGGGACTTGTATACTCGGGAGAATTAGGGGTCCCATTAGTGGGATTACCTCCCTGATTGCCACCTGTTTGTGATTGGCCTGAGGGCCTTCTTGGCCTCTGGTTTTGCTGGTTTGGGATTGGTGCATTTTTAGACTCTTCCCCCCAACCCCCCCCCCCCCCCCCCATTTCTAGGTCTAAAATGGGGCAACCCTCACTCATCTACCTTAGCAGCAGGGGTGTTGGCTGGCTTAGAGTTTTTAACCAGATTTTTATTTTCGCCAGGTTTTTGGACTTCATAAATGCGGGTCGCCTGATCTATTACCCAGTCCAGAGATCTTTTATCACAGAAATCCCTCACCAGCTGGGTCATGATGTATTTTGAGAGCGCATGAAAGAAGGTAGTTATAAACTCCCTGCTATCCGTGCACACCCTCCTAGTGGTTTGTGCAAAGGCGTGTTTTAGCTCCTGCACACACTCTCGTGGGCCCTTATCTTCCCCGCACTGCTAATTGTAGGCCGCTTTGCAAGCCCCTTGAGGGATTCTGTGGGCAGAAAAGTGTTTGTTTCAAGATGGCCGCCCTTTAGGTGGACCATCTTGAATGGTTCTGGTCCTCCAGTCCACCAAAGAAGGTGGAGTACTCTGGAGAGAACGTCCACTTAGCATACTCTATGCAGTTCTGGTTGTTTTTAAGGTGAAAAGTGTCCATCATTTGCTCATAGAGTTCCAAATGTTCCCAGACAGAATATTTTGTGTTTTTGTGGTATTGGGTTATGAAACTCTTAATGGCCTTAATCTGCCTAATGGGGTCTTTTGCCATAACTCTTTGGTTTATCTACCTAATTTCGCTGTGTCACCTGAGTCCATTCGCCTTCATGCTCGGAGACACTGCTATTTGAAGTCCCCTCATGATCATCTAGGTGCTGTTACGCTCACCTGGTATCCACGGGGACGCCCTTATGCCCTGGTTGCCGGATTCACCCTGGACCCTTCACAATTCCGGATGGTGCCTTCTATGGTGGTCGGGCCTGAAAAAACAGGAGGACTGGATTTGGGAACAGATTTTGTTTTCTTCCCCCCACCCCCCGCTCCCTGGATTCAATCTGATGGCCCACTCCTCACCTTGTTGTGATGTCTGGCGTGCCCTCCGTCCTGCCTTCTGTGCAGGGGCGCGTAGGTTTTTGCAGGTTTGAGCGACCGAGTTAACTTCACTGGTGCTAACCCATTCAAGTGTCCTTAAGGAGGTAAGTCTGGTTAAAGCAATCTTAAAATGTCCTTGCTTTCCTTTCTTGCTATTAGCGTCTTTTCCTTATTTATTCCCCTTAGGTGCACAGAGGTTCGGTGGATGCGCAGCTTGGATTGAGCTCCTACCTGGATTATGGACGCAGGAGCGTGTGATGGATGGTAGGTTAAGCGCGAAGTGCGGTGCGGTAATGTCTTCTTTTTCTAACCTGTGTTCTTTATTCCTTTTCAGGTCGCGATGGTCTTTCTGGGCGTGTGAAGATTTCCGGAGCGGAGCCGGTCAAGAAATGCCCAGCTAGGTGAGGTTCTCATGATTACTGCCGTAAATGCCGTGAGTAACCTGTTTTAACTTTGTCCTTCTTTCTCTCTCCCTCCAGGTGCTTTGTTCTGGTGCGTGCATGATGTCCGGGTGAGGCTGCCGCGAGCTGCAGGAAGACGGATACTCGACGGATTGGAGGCTGCAGGTAAGCAGAGACTGCTAACGATGTTCTTTTGTCTCTGCAGGTCCGCTGTTCAAGGATCGCCGGATTCTGGTCTCTGGACACAATGAGCGTCACGCTGCTGGCTGCAGAATAACGCGAAGCACGTTCTGTAACCTGGATGTGGTTTATATAGCCCTCTAGTAAAGTAGTCCAGGTAAAGTAGTCCGGGCTACCACACCCAAAACACTGCACCGCACAGTCTGGTTCTAGGAACTAGGCTGTGTGGGTGCCTCTATGTTGGCTGCAGGCCTCCAATTAAAAGTAGTCCCTTCAAAACTGTGTCCCAATCTGAACATGAGCCTGGCGCCAGGACTGACTCCAGGAGAGTCCATGAGATTAGTGCAGGGCCCTAAATGAACCCCGAGTCTTAACCCTACCTGGCATGTGACCATGCCAGTGGGGTTTTGGGTCACAGGTCGTGACAGGCGCTCCCTGATTCTGTGAGCTTGAGAGGAGCTCACAGAATGGTGGGGCCTAGTTTCTTCTCCCCTGTGGCGCACAGGAGAGTAGTCGTCTGACTCCTCCCTGTGTCCAGGGTTGGCAGTATCCCCCTCACTGCCCTAATTGGGTGGAGGTCCTTAGGGTGCTCTTTTGGGGCCTCTTTTCCTGTTGTTCCTGTGCAAATTGAACCAACTGGTCCCTTTTTGGAGGCAGTGATTCCGCAGATCTGATTCCCTGACCTTCTCCTCAAAGGAGGTTTCCTGGTCAGAGATATTTTCGTACCTTTACAGGGACGCTGTTTTTCTCCCTTAGGTATGCAGAGCTTCAGCGCGGCGAACTGGCTTGGTTGAGCCCCGCTGGTAAATGATGGCGCATTAAGAGCGCTATGATGCGGTAAGTAAGCGCTATGCGCAGCGCTGCAAAGTCTTGCCTTTGCTAACCTGTGCTTTCCTTCCTTGTAGGTCGCGGTGTTCTTCAGCGCGAGTGGAATGTCCGGAGTGGTGCCAGCCGAGAGGCGACCAGCCAGGTAAGCCTTTTGAGCAGTTCGTAATTTGTAAATGTCTGTACTGTTTTCTTTAATGTTGCCTCTATCTTCCTCTTTCAGGTCGTTCTGTCCGGGAGGTGTGCAGATTCGATGAAGCTGTTCTCAGTAGCTGCGAGTATTTAAAGATGAAGACTGCAGGTAAGATGCTGCTGCTAATGATGTTCCTGTTGTCTCCTTGCAGGTTCTGCTTCTCAGAGGTTCGAGGGAATAGCTGGACATGGTGAGCGTCACGTTGCAAGCTGTAAAGTAACGCAAAGCGTGTCGTCTTGCTCGGGTGTGGTTTAAATAGCCCCAACAAAATAGTCCAGGTAAAGTAGTCCCTAGGCTACCACACCCAAAACACTAGACCGCATAGCTTGGTTTTTAGGAACCAGGCTAAGTGGATGCCTCCATGTTGGCTGACAATACAATAAAGTAGTTCCCAAGCACATTGTTTTTCATGGTGTATGAGCCTGATGCCATAGGCGCCAGGACTGGCCTCATGACGGCTTTTGAAGAGGATGCCAGGCTCTAGAGGCCTGAGTCCTGACTCCACCTGGGCAATGGGTTTGCCAGAGGGGGTTTTGGGCGAGGGTCGTGACAGACGTCTTTCTATCAATTTCTGGGGGACGCTGACCTGTCGGCTCCATTATGCTAGGCCTATTTAATTCTGATGGCCTCATGGTTTTCGGCTCATGTAAACCGGTAGCTATGAAGTCAGCAGTGCACAAAGTATTAAATGGGTTTGAGTCCCTTAGTACAGAGGTCTTCATACTATGATCAGGGGTTGCCCTGTCCCTCTCTACCTGTTCGGGGTCCCTCCAGTTTGTATTAGATCTAGGATGCTCTTTCTACAACCTCGCTAGTTTTTCTTTATCAGCCCCTATCTCTTCATAATGGGCAAAGATCCGAGCCTTTTGCTCGGCTGTCAGGGCTTTACTGGCCTCTGACCCGTTCTTGAGCCGCCACTTGCTTGTCGAGCCCATCATTCTCCTCACAGAGGGCCTCATTATCTCTCTGTGCTGCCTGTGTAGTTTGGGCACCCTGAGCCAATTTCTGTTGTAGGAGGTGAGCCTCCCTTTTCTGCACATTTAGAGCCTCTATGGCCTGCTGTAACTCGAGTTCCATTTGTCTCCTGTGTCCTATTAATTTGTCATATTCTTCTTTTAGGCCAGTCAGTGCCTGAAGATCTGACTCCCTTCACTATTTCCTGGTGGAGGGCCTCTTTCTCCTGACACAGGGCGGCTGTTCAGCCAGGTCATCCCTTTGTTGTGTTATGTTGCCTAATTTCTGATTGGGAGTGGAGGTCTCTCATAATTTATGATTTTCCTCTTCCCAACTTTTTATCTGATTCTGTAAAGTGGCCATTTGCTCTGTACTGGCATTATTGTATCTTTCTTGTTCTAATTTCAGTTGACCCTCTTCCAAGGAGTTGACCCTCTTCCAAGGAGTCAACCTTTTCTTGGCACTCCATTCTTAAAGCATTTAATTATTGGGCCTCTTGGTCTACATTATTCTGCTGTTAGAAAGCCAAGTGCTCTTAATTTTTTAATGTAATTTCTAGATTCTGCCTCAGAATCTTGGCTCTTTTGCACGTTTTGTTCTGCTAATTTCAGTTCAGTCTGGATTCGAGCTAAAAGTTCGGATTGATTTTGCGCAAGAGTTCTATTTTCCTCATGCTTTCCCCCCACATTACTCCCATATGAAGATACATAGGCCGCAATTCTGACAATTTTAATCTGCTCCTCTTTAATTTTCGTAGTCATGTATAACTCATGTATAACTCGCTCAAAGCTTGGTGTAATGGGCCAACGTCCTTCCATCTATCCATGTCTATGGCGGTGACCTGTTGCATCATTTCTTCTAGCCAGACCTTTTAATCTTCGTTTGGCCATTCCCCCCTGACAAGTACTTTGTGCAAGGTAATCCCTAGCTATGTTGATCTCTACTGTGGCCGTTTTGGAAAGTGTTCGTTATTTATTTATGTAAGGGTAATCTGTATTTTATTGCTTTTTGTCTATTTTTAGGGTTGACTTAACTGTAATTTTATACACAGGCCTGGCACTTAGGATTTTTGTTTTGGGGAGGCGCTTCTACAGTGTAAATCAGTATTCCTACTACGCAAAGTATTCCTACCTTGGAGGTTAGCCTGCTATGTTAGGCTGTCACGGTTGAATAAACAAACTCAATCCCCGACTCGAGCCCTCAATTTGTTAAGGATTCCAATCGGGTGTCACACACCGGACCAGGACACTTGGTCTTATCCTGGGATGTGGCGCTCAATAGGAATGCTTTTTCTTTAATTTCAATAAATTAAAATTGAGCCAATAACCGACCCGTCTCACACCCCCTTTTTACAAATACCCTGGGTCACAATGGACCATGAACCAGGCCGGTTGGTGTAAATACAATGTTGATTTATTTTTAAAATTCACAAAAATCACACCCATTGTGATATTGGGCAGCAATCACCAATGGGGTGATAATGACAATGGAAATGAAAGCAATGCACTTGTTTAACCTTCTAGTAAAACGTATCCAAAGCATAAATGAATAGGAGCACTTTTTGAATTAGGATTGATAGCACCCAAGTTTGGTTTCCCCCCTGCAATGTTCCCTCAATCCACAAACAGCAAACAGAATCAAAATCCGACCTACCCTCGCAAAATAAGAGGACTTTAAACCTTTTGCAAAGGCCTAAAATGACACTCGGATTTTGTAAATAATTATGTGTGTGCTGAAATAATGATATGCATATGTTTTATCACAGTATTAGGGATGTTCTATCACTATCAACCATCATGCAAACTATGACAAAAGCATACAGTTCACAAAACAGATTGAAATTGAAAACCCAGTGCAGCCGGATTCACACGTGGAAAAGTTGCATTTACACTTTTTCAGCTTTAAATGTTAAGTTTTTTTACAAAAAAACGGGTGAAAAACACTGAATCGGAATGCGGTTTATTGGCAGGGGAATAGGTGTATAGCACAGTGATAATGTAGAAGTGAAAGGAGGGGTATAGCTGGTGAATTAAGAGAGATTTGGAAGGTAGAACAAGGTTTGTTTTTAGGAAAATAAAGCAGTTAAAAATGAGAATCGGTTTTGAAAGAAAGGCTCATTTTACTTAAACTAAATTATATAGACTATATTGTTAAAGAGGCACACTGTAAGATCCAGGATTGATTTGCGACGTCAACCTTGTCACCCCAGCGTTCAACTTTATGGGGAAATTAGTTTGATTACTCAAAATATAACTAAGGGCTTATGATCTACACAAGACAGAATTAATAGAGAGATGGCGCTAGCACTTAGAAATCTCTGTGCACATTGTCTTTGACTTTCTAACAGTTTTTTAACAAGTTACCAGGGTATGGATAGGATTGCTTAAAGAGTGGAATACAGACAAAAGGGTGAAGATGGGGAGAATATGTGTTTCGCTGGGATGGGGAGATACTCACATTCCATGCTTGAAGAGTTTTGGGATTTTGGAACATTTGGGGTTCTGGTCACAAAAGATTCTGGTCACCGGATAGCTGACTCTCCTGGTAAAAGACAGCTGGGCAAAGGTCTGGTCACCGGATGGCAAGTACCGCTGGATGCAGGTAGTGGACAAGCCGGTCTAGTCTCAGGATACTGAAGTTAGCACAGCTTTTCCCCTGGTTAATGGCATTTTAGTGGGATTTTCTTGATTGAGGCCTTGCTGGGACAGGATCGGCAAATCTTTGGCCTAGCTGGAATAGGGTCGGCTTTTTTTTTGTCATCTGTTGCCAAGTGTCGAGTTCATTTCTCTTGAGGCCAAGTAGGTAAACTAAGTTACTAGACCTACAGGTCTAGTGGAATTTGAAGGAATTTGCAAGGCCTGACTCTTTTTCACTAATGTCTTACTTCAGCGGTACACAAACATGCTGTATTGTTGCTTGTTTTATGTTTTGGGTACAAACAACTTCTGGTGACATTAAAACTATTAATATGATATGATAGTTTATTTATGTACCGCCTATACACACTGTGTTTCAAAGCAAGGGAGGGAACAAGGGAAAATACAATGGCATTCTTACAGGCCATGAACAGTAAGGATGTGAAATTAACTATCGTACTCGGCCTGACAACATTTCAGATTGTGCAAGAGATAAGACATGCATAAGGAAGGGAGGGGGAGAGTGGGAAGGAAATGGAAACGGGCGACTACCATACTAGGCCTGACGACATTTCTGGTAGTGCCGGAGAAAACAAAAGGTGAGGGAGAGTGGTGCGGAAACGGAGGGGAGGAACAAAACAAGCGACTATCGTACTAGGCTGATGACATTTCAGATAGTGCTGGAGGGGGGAGTAAAAAACAAGTAAGGGGAGGGGAAGGAGACAGACGAGGTTGCTATCATTCTAGGTCCAGGGACAAATCTGATAGAGTAAGTGCATAGAAGAAAGTAAGGTGAGGAGAGGAGGAGATAGGAAAAGCAAGGCATAAAATAAGCAGTGTTGCTGAGCAATTTGCTATGCAATTCTGTAGGTTTGCTAATTAAACTATCACTTGTGTAGCAAAGATGCTGTTTAAGTTACCCTGTTCAATGAAAGCACAGCTCACCCTGCATTCCTCTTGCCTTCAGAGCTCTCGCCACCCTCTTTTCTCTGTTCACTGCAAGTTCAAAGGGGCTAGTGAGAGTGCAGCGATAATCATCCCCTTCACTCGTGTGCCAAAAGGCCTTTGTGGGAGTGATATGCATATTCTTTTTACTTTTTCAAATCATTTCAAACCAGAAATAATCTTAATAGTATTTTGATTAAGCTAACTGTATGCTCTCTGCCAAAGACCAGTATGGGTTAGTTTTCTCTTTTTTTTTTTTAAAGGCTTTCAATTCCTTTCCTAAAATTGTAATTGGTTACGTGATGCATAATTACAGTATTGCTACTGTAAAACACTGCATTGTCTCCATGCTTTACAGTTAAGTGTATCTAAATCTCAGTGTCACATAGATTTCATTTTGTTGGGGAAGATGCATCAATCTGACGAGTGGACACTTTTTAAAATGTACATGACCACGCGGCCAAAGGCTTTTATGGCAACCCTAGTTCTGTGGCCTGCTGGTTACATACAGCTTGCAACTGGTGCTGAACCCATGAACAAATACCATACTTGACATTCTATCTTACCATGTTGCTTTATACCAGCTACCCTGAAAGTGAGATGGCCGCAAACTATAATATTCTGCCTAGTTCGCCCAGTGCTGTGCCGGATACGCCATGTACTCTGCTTAGTTTTTTTACATAATATATACACAAAGCTAACTTGCCATTTACATAAAATAGTGATAAATAGTTTCATCCAGTCTGTACATCTGCAGACCTACTGCAAAACTGTACAGTGTAGTTGGCTCGCAGAGCTCACTTTGCTCTATGATTATATTATATATTTGCACCTGCAGTAGAGCGAGCTGGCCAAACTGTTTTCAGAACCTTTTTATCATATCTATTTATTTGTGTCCATTCATGCAGCTAACCTTTTTACAGCACTCATCCAGGACTTGCAAAGTATTTTCGCCCACTCGCATAGTCGAGTGGATTTTAAAAAGGGCCAGTACCATTTGCAGGGGATGTTGGCAACCTTTATTTAAACTTTACTTTGTTTGCAGTAAATGTCACAAAGTTTCACTGCGTAGCCGGCATCTGGGTGGCAGCAGTGTGCCAAACTAAAGAGGGTTTGTGAGGACATGCACCAGTTTACACAAAGTGCATTTAAATTTGATGTCATCTGTTGCCATGGGTCTAGTGCATGTCTCCTAAATCGAGTGGGTAAACTAAGTTACTCAACCTGTATGTCTAGTGGAATTTTAAATTTGTAAGGCCTGACTTACCTCACTAATGTCTTAATTCAGTGGTACACTGAACTACTGTATTGTTGCTCATTTTCTATCTTGGGTACAAGTATCTTCTGGTGGCATGAAAAACATTTGCACACAATTGCTAATCATATGGGGTTGTTTGCTAATTAAAGGCATGGTCTAGTAAAAAAAATTATTTAAAAAATAGATGGGCAACATAAAAAAAAATACTAGCATTCTCTTTTTTAAAACTTCCTATGTAAAATTTTGAGCTATTCAAGCTCAAAATTCGCAAAAGCAAGCACATGGGCGCATCCATTTTGTGAAATGGATGCCCTCCTGTGCTGGCTTTTGCTTTTGCGGCACTAATGAAGGAAAAGCCAGCCAGCTGTAGTAAACCAAAGCTACCGCTGGGTGGCTTTCCCTTCATTAGTGCTGTACGCGGAGGATGGGGACCGGAGACATGAGCAGGAAAGCTGCAGCTGAATCTTGTTAAGTGCTACTTATTTTTTTAGAAAAATAAGCACTAGCTGGGGTTTTTTTTCTAAGTGTTCTGGGCTGGAGGAGCCCGGAAAACTTAGAAATAAAACCGCAGCTTTAAAAACGTTGTATTTATGTTTGCGGTCGCTTCAAAATTGACCGCAAACATAAATACAACGTTATTGTGTTGGAAAACGCTGCGGTTTTTCTTTCCAAGTTTCTCGGGCTCCTCCGAGCCAGAGGAGCCTGAGAAACTCGGAAAGAAAAACCGCAGCGTTTTCAAACACAACCGCGTTGTGTTTCTGCCTGCTGTGGCTATCACTTTGGGTCTCCGGTGCTCCCCCCAGGGGAGCACCGGAGACCCAAAGTGAAAGCCACGGCAGGCAGAAACACAACGCGGTTGTGTTTACATGCCGCGTAGTGTTTCTGCCTACAGTTGATTTGCTAAATGCTGCGTTGTTTCTGCCTGAATCTGCTTTCCCATTTGGGGCTCTCGGGCTCCCCGTTGGGAGCCCCAGAGCCCCAAATGGGAAAGCAGATTCAGGAAGAAACACAACGCGGTTGTGTTGGAAAACGCTGCAGTTTTTCGTTCCGAGTTTCTCGGGCTCCTCCGAGCCGGAGGAGCCTGAGAAACTTGGAAAGAAAAACCGCAGCGTTTTCCAACACAATAACGTTGTATTTATGTTTGCGGTTGCTTCAAAAGCGACCGCAAACATAAATACAATGTTTTTAAAGCTGCGGTTTTATTTCTAAGTTTTCCGGGCTCCTCCAGCCCGGAAAACCTAGAAAAAAAAACCCAGCTGGTGCTTATTTTTTTAAAAAAATAAATAGCACTTATCGAGATTCAGCTGCAGCTTTCCTTCTCTGGTCTCCGGTCCCCGTCCTCCGCGTACAGCACTAATGAAGGGAAAGCCACCCAGCGGTAGCTTTTGTTTACTACAGCTGGCTGGCTTTTCCTTCATTAGTGCCGCAAAAGCAAAAGCCAGCACAGGAGGGTATCCATTTCACAAAATGGATGCGCCCATGTGCTTGCTTTTGCAAATTTTGAGCTCGAATAGCTCAAAATTTTACATAGGAAGTTTTAAAAAAAGAGAATGCTAGTATTTTTTTTTATGTTGCCTATCTATTTTTTAAATATCATTTTTTACTAGACCATGCCTTTAAGAACAATTTAATTAGCAAACTCTGCTAATCAATGTTTGAAAACTAATTTATACCTTGGAAAAGGGAGAAAGGGAGAGGAGGAGAGAACAGAGAGTAAGCAATCGAAAAGAATGGAGAAGCAAGAGGGGAGAGCGAATAAAATTGCAGAAGTCAGTAGTAACACATAATGTTGCAAGCCTGGATACAAGATGAAGATGGGAACAGCATGATTCAGGGCCACAATGAGAAAGGGTGACACACTGTGAATCAATGAAGTCCATAAAAGTCAAATCCAGCTTTGGACACAAGACGGTGATGTTGAAAACAAAATGTATCGGGATAGACTCCAGCAGAAGTAGGCTGGAAGGGGAGCAGGGTAGAAGAATCAAGCAAAACCGGCAACACCTGTGTGTGAGAAAGGGGCACACAACGGAAACATCACAGGGGGGACTAGAGGGGTGGGTATGGCCTGTGGGGACAGAGGGAGTAAATGCATGTTCATGCATGCTTACCTGATGTCTGAGCAGGGGTACGGGCCCTGGATTCTCCAGGTCCAAACAGGAATTGTCTTTTTGCTTGTCTGCCCTTCACTTCGGACGCCCAGGCGGAGACGCCCTTGATCTAAGAGTTAAGAGCAGGAAGGAAGAGGCAGGGCGGAGAAGGTGGGTGGTGCTTAGGCCAGGTGACCTAGATCCACTTGCACCTGCTCCCAATCTGCAAAGGAAAAGAGGCTAAAGAGCTCATTATGTAGGGAAAATGAGCGGCAGCCAAGAGGGCACCAGGTGGGCGAGCTTGCTAAGCAGTCAAATACCATTGCTAATCAAATGGGCTTGTTTGCTAATCAAGAAAATGTTAATTAGCAAACTCTATTAATCAATTTTTGAAAAGTAATTTGTACCTTGGTCACAGATGCGGACTAGGCATTTTGGCTGATTCCCCCTTAGATTTGATCAGTTTGAACATGTTCGATATGAAGAATAAATCTTCCTCATCCTCTGCATCTGGTGGAGGCTTCTCCACCTGGGCCACTTGAGGTGTCGATCTCTGAAAAGATTGTCTCGGAGAGGTCTGCCCCCTCGAGTGCGTGGACCGGGCCGGCCGCACGGCAGAAGTGCACAAAGTGATTGACTACGCCGCACCTGCCACATTCTTGACCCTTTACTGGGCAGTCTTTGTTGGGGGAAGGTCGCAGCCACAGTTGGGACACAGGGTTGGATCATTAACCCGCTCATCCTTCTTGTTTCATGGCGGACGCTTGTCGGATATTCGAAACTGTTGTCTTCCTACAGCACAAGCCTCTTCTAGTTTGACTGATTTTAATTGCAGCAGGCATTTTGGTCGCTCTGACATCTGCCAGTTTGTGACAACGACCCATTTCCAAAATGCATGCAGGTGTAATTCAGGGTTTGCGTAGTATCTGACGCGTCATCTTAACAGACGAACAGCCTTGTATGAGTTGCCGAAAGGCATACATTTGTTTTCAAAAATTGATTAACAGAGTTTGAGTGAAAACATTTCTTGATTAGCAAACAAACATATTTGATAAGCAATTGTGTACTAATATGTTTCATGTCCCCAGAAGTTTTGTACCCAAGACATAAAATAAGCAACAATACAGCATTTCTGTGGACTGCTGAAGTGAGACATTAGTGAGATGAGTGTCTGTAAAACATAATGGTTAGCTGCACGAATGGACTCAAATAAATAGATATGATAAAATCACAACCTGTCCACATTTAAAGAGGAAATCACGTGCATAGTAAACCCTGTGAAGAATTTTCAATTGGACTAGCCTAGGTTGAGCTGGGATGGCTATCTCACACATGGACATCAAGGCTTCCTGCCGATCTTCCAGTTCCAGTGTACCCACATCTTCTTCCCATTTCTGCATACATTTTACAAAGGATTGAGACTGGAAGTTGAGGATAACCAGATAGTGACGAGATAGCCCTCTTAGGGATCAGCTAATTGTTGATGTTGGCCTCATTCGGAGACTGTACCGGGAGATCATACCCACCCCGGAATTGCATGACCATAGCATGTTTGAACTGTGTATACAAGAAACAATCATAGATTAATAGTGAAAACTGTTGTTGGAGCATTCCAAAGGACATCAAGCGTTTCTCAAAAATACATCGTTCAGTTTACAAATGTGTTTGAGTGGCCATCTCCTAGCGAAGCACCGCTTATGAATTTCAGGGAGATCTTTATTGCTACATAGGGGGGCACTCAAAGTTATCACTCCTCGCCATCCCAGAACCCTGGCAGCCGCTCAGGACTTTGGCAGTTTTAAGAGTGGAGGAGATTACTGCTGTTGCACTCTCTCTCTCTCTCCATTAGCCCCTTTGAACTTGCAGTTAACAGGGAAAAGAGGGTGGAGAGACCCCCGAGGGCAAGAGAAAAACGGGGTGAGCTGTGCTCTTTATTGAACATGGTAATTTAAATAGCAAGCTGTGCTACACCAGTGTCAGTTTAATTAGCAAATCTACAAACGCTGCTTATTTTAGGACTTGTCGCATTTCATGTTCCATATCCAGCCAAACACATGCCACCAGCATACGTCGCAGTCTGCTTTGTAATGCATCGAGGGACTCTTCCCTCCTTATGTGTGGCAGTCCTCCTGAGGAACCTCTAAATTTGCCATTGGTACAAAGTATTCCTGGAGCGCCGCTTTGGTGGCGTCAAGAGTCATTGGTGGGCTGCAGAGTTTAAAAAATGTTGTGGACACAAGGGCCAGACGAATGGAGCATAACTGATTTCTTTGTAGCGTCCTCTTCACCGGTGGCCTTCAGAAACATCTCTAGCCTCTTTACCCATGCGGCTCACCTGGGCCCTCTGCGATGGGGCACCTGTGATATCAAATTCCTGCAATGGGGCGAGGTATGTTGACGAGCCTGTCACACTCGCACCGGTGGGAGCACCCCCAGCATCGTCACCATTGTGATTGTTCTGCGGGTAGCTGTAGGGACTACCGTGCCACCACCTGTGTGCTTCTCAGGATTGGTCCAGGTGGCAACCACTTGACCTCCTGAGATCCCCTTTGATGTAGGGGACAGGGCGCACAGGCTCCTCATGGGAGCTGCAACCCTCTTTGTCCTCTTCGCCTTTCCTTCTCTTGGGCCTGGCACTTGCAGTTTGTTTTTCCATTACTTTTAAGAGCTGCACCCCATTTTTTTTTTATGCAGGGTCCCTGGCTGCACATGGTGCTGTTCACGGGCACTTGAATCGCTCTGTGACTGGGAGGAAACCTTTTTTTAAATATAAGTTTCTTCAGGCCGATCACCTGGCCAGGCTCCCTCTCCCGGGTAAATCTGGGGAGGGCAGCGTTGCCGGCGGCCCAGGCAGCAGCCGAGAGTGGAGTGGGAGGCTTACTGTGTCCTGGGATGGTGGTGCGCATGTGGGCCTTGTGTCCTGTGCCGCACGGCACAGCTCCATGCATGTCACTCAAGCCATCAGGCGGATGTTGCTGCTACAATCGGGAGCAGCTGGTAGGCAAGCTGGATTCCGCCACGTGGAGGATATCCACAATGGCAACTGCCTCGTCGCCAGTGTCATCTTGGAGGGGCCTTGTCCAGGTGAGGCCAATCTGAGAAGGAGATGACCGAGACCAGTCCTGTGCCTCCGACTAACACGTGCGCACAGGTACACCCCTATTTGATATCCACACGTGACTTCTGCGTCACATATACATTTAAAGGAACACACACCACACCAACTGTTGTCATTTACGAGGAGAGCCGCTGTACCAAGAACTGCATTGAAAACATTTGTTTTTATAAAAGCATTAATTCATCACTGAATGCAATAGGGCAAATTCTTCCCCAAGACCGGGCTAGAGCAGTGTCTGCTATCACATCAAAAAGAGTGGAACATGTTTATAAAGGCATGTTTCACTCCAGCTTTACAATACCTGGGAATGTAATGGGAGTATATGATGGCAAAAGCTGGCAAATGGTTAAGGGCTTTGTGATGCCTACACAATTCCTGTATATAATCCAAACTGCCTTGCTTTGTCATTCTTCTCCATGTGTATGTTCTTTGAATCCCATCAATCTTCATGTGTTGTCACTTTTGCAGATTTAGCTCCCTGTACCACCCGTTGTGCTGTCCCTATGTATTCCTTTTTACATATATTCCTCTGTATTCTCTCTGCTCGCTATACCCCTCAGTAGCATACAATTGGTCCCTGAGCTCTTCCCTTCCCTTCGATTCTACGTGGAGGCATGTCAGGTTATTAGATCTCTGCAATCAAAGAACTGTCTGCTCACCCTGGAGCTCTTTGCATTTTATACCATATACCCCTCACAAAGACGTGTTGTCTAGTACTTCAATTAAAGCTTTTTCATGTCCAAATAAATCTAAATAGGACCCATATATTTATTTTCCTTAGTCATCTCCCAGAGCCTCTTCCCCCCCCCCCCCCAAACCCTGTCCTGTTGTCAGACTTTTTTACAAATAAAGTTGTTACCAAATCTCCTATTTTGTTCTTAGACTTGAAAAACAGAAGTCGGGGGGGGGGGGGGAGGGGGGAATTCTTATTGTTTTGATTTCTGTTTTTATTTATCATGCATCACAGAAGGCATTCACTCTCACCATTTTAAGCATGATAGTATTTTTGACCTCCTTTTAAGAATGGACTGTCTCGTGGCTTTGTATGCCTTCATCTGCCAAATATGTAACTGTACAATCTGAATCTGTCCTATGTACTGCCATGAGACTCTCTATTAAACTCCCATCCTTCACTTTGCTAGATACCAACTCTTTAAATGTACCCTGCAATCCACCTTGGAAACTGTTCTTTTTCTAATCTATCCTTAGTCCTTTGAGACATGCTCCTCCTCTGTATTCTGTATTCCTTTTGACGGCCTGCTCTCTATCTATTTAGTGAACCTATAAGGGCTCTGCCTTCCTACTTGTGGAGCTATTCTCTCTGCATACCTTGAAATGATGTTTCTAATCACAGGGGCTAGTCACAGGTTGGAGAACAAATGCATGTTTTAGTCAGCACCTACAGGTTAAAAGTCTCGATCTCTGCCCAGGCTTAAAATAGTTTGCGTAAAACCTACAGCTTCATAGCCACTGGACTTGCACAAAGCTTAGTTGAGGGATGATAGTTTAATAGTTGTAACTCTGTTTTCCATCCATTTACTTTTTCTTTATTGTTTAAAAAGGATGGGAAATTAAGCGTGTTTGTGTATTTAATTGCCTGTATTTCATGCTGGTTTAACAACTGTAAATGTATTTTAGGTTCTGCCTCTGGATCCGACTTTGAACAGGAGAATCCCAACTTTGGGAGTCCTTCTTCTGGGAGCGAAAGGGGTAAAGAAGAAGATGAACACGAGGCTGTAAAGCCAAGCAATAAGGAACTCTTTGGCGAGGACAGTGAAGAGGAGGCAGACTCTCATCATAGTGCAAGTGATGTCCAATCTGAAACATCTGACATTCGTTCACAGGCTTCTCCGCTTACTGATCATGAACAGTCAGATGCTGAGCAGCACAGTGGTTCAGAACTCCATAATGATGAAGATGAAGGACATAGGTCAGATAATAGTAGTCATCACTCAGATGCAGAAGAATCCGAGAAAGAAGTTAATTCTGATGATGAAAAGTGGGCACGAGAAGATAAAAGTGATCAGTCCGATGAGGAGAAGATGCAAAGCTCTGATGAAGAAGACAAGGCACAGCACTCGGATGATGAGAAAATGCAAAGCTCTGGTGATGAGGATAATGTGCAGCAGTCTGATGATGACAGACTGCACCTTTCTGGTGATGAGAAGGTTCATAGCTCTGGTGATGAGAGAGCGCAGCATTCTGATGATGATGAGAGATCGCAGCATTTTGATGAGGAAAAGCATCACAGCTCTGGTGATGAGAGACTGAATCATTTGGATGATGAGAAAATGCTAAATTCTGATGATGAGAAACTACAACATTCTGACGACGAGGGGAAACGAAAGCATTCCGATGATGAAGAGAAAATGGATCATTCAGACAATGATGAGAAGATGCAGCATTCTGACGACGATGAGAAGGTGCAGCATTCTGACGACGAGGAAGAGAAGATGCAGCATTCTGATGACGAGCAAGAGAAGGTTCAGCATTCTGACGACGAGCAAGAGAAGGTGCAGCATTCTGACGACGAGCAAGAGAAGGTGCAGCATTCTGACGACGAGCAAGAGAAGGTGCAGCATTCTGACGACGAGCAAGAGAAGGTGCAGCATTCTGACGACGAGCAAGAGAAGGTGCAGCATTCTGACGACGAGCAAGAGAAGGTGCAGCATTCCGATGAGGAGAAGCTGCAGCATTCCGACGACGAAGATAAAGTTCAAAGCTCTGGCGATGAGAAGCTACAGCATTCTGATGATGATGAGAAGCAACAAAACTCAGAAGAAGAAAGATCACAACATTCTGAAGATGAGAAGTTGCAGCATTCAGATGATGATGATGATGAGAAGGAACCACAGCACTCTGAAGATGAGGAGAAGCTGGAAAGTTCCGGTGATGAGAAGCAGCACGATTCTGATAGGAAAGGCAAGCGTCATCATTCGGACGATGAGGAAAAACTACATTCTGATGATGAAAAGCTGCTCCGTTCCGATGACGATAATGAGGATAAGCACTCTGACGATGAACTGCTACAGCATTCAGATGATGATGGAAAAGTGCATCGTTTAACTAAAAAAAAGCGAAAGCATTCTGATGATGAAGGCAAGCTTTCTGATGATGAAAGGTTACAACGTTCGGATGATGATGCAAAACATTCTGATGAGGAGAAGCTTCAGTCATCTGACAGTGAGAAGAAAAAGAAGCGTTTGGATGAGCGTAGACATTCAGATGAGGAGCAGGAACATAAATCGGGTGAGTGCATTTTAAGTTTTGCCTATTAGTTGTCGCTGCAAGCACTGCCTATAAGCTAAAACTATTTGCAATGGAAGGGAAGATTGGGGGGAGATCAAGAACCTAGCACTGTATGCCACTGTATCACCCTGTTTTCCACTCTCCCTACCGTTCATTGACCACCCTACAGCACTTTTCCATTACCCCTCCATCCTTATGAAATAATATGATGATATAATATGCATTTATAACGTGCCTATACACAGGTGTTTCAAGGTGCAACAGGGCAAGGGAAGGGAAACAAAGGGAGGACACAAAACAACGATCTTACTGTGGCTAGTGACATTTAGATTGTGCAAGTGCAAGGGAGGAGGGAGGGGAGAAGTGCCAGGGGAGGGGGGTGGGGGGGATGACTAAGTGCAGGACAAGAATCAACACAATATGTAGTGCAGCTAGCAGGTTGTCAGTGTCAGAAGTGCAGACAAAAGGTGTCTAATAAGTGCAGGAAAGGGGACTGTAGGGTTACAATGCAGATCACAAGTGCAGGGGGTGCCGGGAGGCAGTGCGGGTGTGCAGCTGGACGGGTAGGGACCTGGGCCGAATTCAGTGGGTAGCCAGGTGACCACTTCAAGTATCAGACAGGAGATCAGCAGGGGAGAGGAAGAGAGCAGAAGCAAAGAGGATGGTCTTGAGGTGCTTCCGGAACCGGAGATGATTCTGCTCAAGTTTCAGAGAGGCAGGAAGGCTGCTCCAGAGGGAGGCACCTGCCAAAGAAAAAGATCTGCCCCCAACTCGTTGCTTGGAGAAGTGACTGACCCTCAAGGAGTTGGAGGAGCGAAGAGCTCGAGTAGGAAGATATTTCTGTAGAGAGAGAGGTATTGCAATCTCATGCCCCAGAAAGCCTGGTGGACAATGCTGAGGGTCTTCAACTTGATCCTTGCCGCCACTGGGAGCCCATGGAGAGATAACGATCCCTGGGCTTGAGGCCAAGGAAAAGTCTTGCAGAGGCTGTTGCAGTAGTCCAGCCTAGAGAGAGTCCTTACTTCAGCACTTTCTCCACCATCCCTTTCCTATGTCCTTCTGTCCTATCCTCATCCTTGGTTTGTTTCCTCTTTCCTTTGCAGCATCTGGTCTTCAAGTCATTCGCTCATCCCATTGTAAAGGACCCATGTCCTTTTTCTATGTTATCAATGGTAAATTCTGTAAGTGCCAAAAATGCATTGCTTTTCCCCTGTGATTTCAATTAAGATAGGCTGTTAGGACGGACACGCAGTCTGCGCGTGTTAGGCATTTTACCCTGACATGGATCACATATGGCCGTTATGCCCACATCCTGTGCTCCCTGCTCAAAAACGCCAAATTCCTGGGATCTCTTTGAGGTTGGTCTGTGCTTTTAAGAGAATGCTATTTTATTTCTAACCAGATTTTTGTGAGTTAATGGCTTGGTAGCAGCTGTAAATCAATCCATGGTGCAATAAAAATAACTCAACCATCTAAACCAAGTGTGCCATCAGCTCTTGCTTTACATAAGCAATGCGTGTCTGGCATTTATTCCTTGTGTTGAAATCCCATTAAATAAGCATTGGCAAAACCAGCCGTTTTATTTCTTTATAGTAACTGGATAAGGCAGTGCCTGGGTAATGCCTCTCCCATGCCTACACAAAAGCCACTTTTCCCCCCAAATGTTAGCTGGGTATCTTTGCCATAGGGATGTTTGAGGCAAAGCTCAAAGACAAAGGGGTGGCTTTTTGCTTCCAGCTAGCAGTTAATTTTAAACTTTTTTACTTTTTTCCAAAACTGTCAATACCTTCTCTTAATGGAACACCCATCTGAGCGATAATCTTTTTTGAGAAATGTGCGTTTCTAATGCAATTAGGGTTGGGATACTGTCCTTCTGTTGCTTTGGTAAGTTTCCCCAGAAACATTCTGCAAAGGGACACTGATGCAGGTATTTTAATTTCAAAAGAGGATGCAGTTAATTTTGTGCTTCATCTGGACCTTATTTGTTACCCATGTGGAACAATACTAGGGAATTGGGCTTTTGATGATACCTTGAAGATGCTCTGATAGTGTTGCGCGACATAAGAGTTACCCACTAGCGAGCACATCCGGGAAATACTAAAAATGGGGCAAGTGGTAGGGTTTACATGGACTGTGAGGTGTGCAAGATGCACAGGGTGTGTACTCAGTTTATATTTGGCATCTAGATCACTCCTTTTGAGCCTGGCCCTCCCTTCTGCCTTTAATTTATCACCTTACACCTCAGTTTCCTCAGCAAGGTAGCCTTAAATGTTTTCAGCTTCCTAATTGGAAGGACTCTAAATAGATCTGAGACAAACTCCTAACTGCTGAAAGGTTGACCATCAATGGCTCGACCACATTCTTGACAGGCTGAGCCTAGGACTGGGACAGTCTCGTAATTTCCTCCATCCCAATTTTCAATAATGAACATTTTGGGCTTTTTTCCAAATCTTAAACAGGCAGTTAACTCAAAAATGTTGTTTAAAAAGATGGGCCATAATCAAAAATATATATCAGAAAATGTTTTTCCTATGTAAAATATTTGGGAAGTGAGGCACAGTTTTGATATGGGGGCATCCATTTTGTGAAATGAAGCAGCCTCCTCTGTTCATGTTAAGCTCTGCTCTCGCCGCACTAATCAAGCAAAAGTCCCCTGCTTGGAGCTTTTGCTTACTGCTGCCAAGGAGTAGAGCTTTACACAAAGGGAGGAGGCCGCCACAGTATTCAGAATTGCCTTGACTTTCTTTTTTTGTTTGCTGTGCTCCCCAGTTCCAGGGAAGCACAGAAAATGTAAAATTAAAGGCACAGCAATTATAAATACTTCGCTGAGGAAGTCTTCATAATTCCTGTGACTTTCTTTTCAAGTTTCCACAGCCCGGGAAACTTGAAACAAAAGTACCAACATTTATGAATACTACGCCGCCTGCCGGCGTAGTATTTATAATTGCGGTACTTTCGCTTTGAGTCTCCTGAGCTCCCCCAGGTCGGGGTAGCCTGGGAGACTTAAAACGAAAGTCATAGCAATTATAACTACAACGCGTCTTGCCAGGACTTCCACTTAAAGTCTCCTGTGCTCCCCCGGTAGGAGGCTTTTGCTTGATTATTGCGACGAGAGCAGAGTGAACATAAGCACAGATGGCTAATTCATTTCATAAAATGAATGCCTCCCAGTGCTTGATATGTATGACTGATCCTCATTTCCCCGAGATTTCATATAGCAACTTTACAAAAAATATATTTTTTATATATATTTTTGATTATTGCCTATCTTTTTAAGCAATAACATTTTTGAGTGAACTACCCGTTTAAGTGTTGCAGTGGTTATAACACTGCTTGAGAAAGAGAATGTTGGTGAATCTTAGGAAGCGGCCACAAGAGGGTTATTTAATTGCATGCTACACAGTTCGAAATTGCTTGTTACCATTTAGTTCCTGGTTATAGCCTAGGAGAGCCTGGTTGTCTGAACATCGGCTACAAGGAGCTACATCTGGGTTCCCAGGCCAATTGTCGCCTTACAAGCATACCTATGTGAAACTAACTCTGCTTGGGAATGCTTATAAATGTGCATTTGGGCAGATCTAGAGGGCACTTAAAGCATAATGTGTTACAAATGATGAATAGGAAGAGTTTGTATCTCTTACGGAAGTTCACATTTCAAAGTGTTCTATGTACAATAGAGGAAGGTGGAATAAAATATATATTTCCCATGGAAACAGCAAATCTAAAGTTGTTCCATTACACTGTATGATAACATTCTCAAGCTATCCAGAAAATGGTCCATCTGTAAAAGGGTACGGGGACCATCTCCACCCTGATCCTTTTACAAACAAGGAAATGGTGGCAGTCGATTGGCCATACCGGATAATGGAAGGTCTAGATTGTATTGCCCCCAGCCCTGCCTCCCAACTAAGAGCTGGATTATTCCCTCGGCTTAGCCAGACTAATTTTCACCCTCCTAACAGTCGCCTGCAAGGAGTTTGCAGATGTTGCCCTCCGCAGCCAAAGCATTGCAGATTTGCAGATGAAAGGTTGGCTGCTCTCCGGTGGCTAGATTGTGGAAATTGGGGTTCCTGCTCCACTGACGCCAGGTTGTAGCACTGGGGTGATCAGCTCCAATTACAAACCGGACGGCAGCATTGACCAACTCCACCTTATTCGAAAAGGCGCTTCTTTTCTTTCTTGCACCTTGGGGGTGGGTGGGTGGATGGAGGAGAGAGATGACTTCTGCCGTTTGAAGAGGGGAGCTGTTGGGGATTTGGCAGTTCCAATTGTTCTCTAGTGTGGAATGTCAATCTTTTTTGTCTGTCTATGCTACATATCTATCAATCATTTCTGTAAAATATCCCCCAGCTGCAAATTTGGGACACAGTAAGTGGTAATTTCTTAATTTGAGGTTGTCTTAAGCAGGTTTTTAAGAATCTGCTTTGGTGAAGGGTTCCGAAATTCAACCTAAAGGTTCAATCAGTTTACAGACAAAATAACCATGGTAATGCAGCCAAGCGGTTAGGCTTGGACTCAGGAGGGAGGGCTGAGTTGGTGTGAAGCACAGTTAACAAGAGCAAAGTATTTAAAGAAACAGGAGCACATAGTGCAAGGTACAGAAATATAATATTTATTAGATGCAGGCAATCAGTAAAATCAACAAACTACTTATATGTATAGTCACTGTCAAACATACACCACATTTTGTTACATCACAATGAGCTGTCTACCACTTTAGGTTACAGCACAGTTAATTAGCAATATAGATTTTAAACGGCTAAAATGAGTGGAAAATGAGGTTAAGAACATTTTAATGAGTCTAAATTGGGCTCACAATACTTTAGCAACAAGAGCAACACTTTAAAAGTCCTTTGCAGTGACTGCAGTGGAGCTTGAGCAGCTAACTCAAAGCGCTAAACAGGGGAAGATGCTTCATGTTTTTACCTTCTGAACCACGGTTTTGTGGCTCATACTCTGAAGGCATGGAGCACCTTCAGCTGTTTTTCCGGAGCTGATAGACCCTGAGAAGCTGCTACTGCAGCCTGCAATCCCTAGTATACTGAGACCCGTACTTGAGTTGCAGCCTTTGCAGTATTAGAAATTATGATTCATTGAGCAGTAGCTAATATCCTCTTCTAGGAGATGTAAACCTTAACTTTTTTCACATTTCTCCTGGCAACTGGTGCCTTACAAACATACATTTGAATCTGACATTAACTTTGCGCATTAGAGAATGGTAATAAAGAAGAATTGGAACACATCTGGTACACATTTAAACATAATTAAATGTGTACTAGATATGGTCCAATTCTTCTTTATTACCATTCTCTAATGCGCAAAGTTAATGTCACATATATGTATGTTGTAGGGCACCAGTTGACATGGGGAGCCAAAGGTAGCTAGCTGTTGGTTGCAAGCTAAACAGGCTCTCTTAACCTGGAAACAGGAGCTAAATAACGACCAGCAATATCGCACCCTGCCTTCGGTGGAACATTTTGGTCTGAATCGTTACTAGAAATTGGAAGACGGCACAGCTGACCCTCTTAGGCTGCCGAAAATAAACATAGCACGGGTGCGCATTAAAGGAATGGTGATTATTAGAAGGGCAATCAGTCTGCCACCGGGTGCCAGACTCTTCCAAAAGTGGGACACCAGTGCTGAAGCTGCGGCATAAGAGGAGCATCCCCATTGTTGGCACGTGGATAGGCTCTCTGCTTTGTGCTTGCATGGTTGTAGCAGCTACAGAGTTGCTAATGTTACAGGCTCAATGGTCATCAGTTATTAGGTGGGCTTTCTATCTAACGGGCACTGGTGGTCTAAGTTACTGATGTGTGCTATTCTTTCTGAATCGGAAAGTAAGCCTGCAGAATCACTGACAGTCATTCTAACTGCAGTTTATAAAGGGAACGCAACTTCTAACAAGCATTGTAAAAATCTGTAGAGCAGAGTTTTTTTTGTACCGAAATATATGTATCTCATAAGCACGAAGATGTGTTGCAAATATTTTTGTACAGATGTGGGGCGAGAGTTAGTACCCTTGATTCAAATATGAAATGTTTGTTGAGAGGTAGTGCACTTACTTTGTACAGCAAAGTGATTTTTATTCACTTTATTCAGTATTCAACTAGTTTTGGAAGCACTTATAACTTTGCGTGCATTAATTGGTTAATTGGGTAAGCTGAAAAATAGTGCTTTTCTTTTTTTAAGTTTAATTTATTACATTTGCAGGGAAATGGTAATTTCACTAAGATCACACAATTTGGGCAAAAGGAAGCCAACCATTTTCCTTTATATTGCTTCTAGGTATTGGGTTGGCATTGAACATTAGTCTTCACAACCCTCGTTGTTGGTGGGTCCTGTTCAGTTGGTTCTATGTTATTACAATTAAATCAATTACTTTGTGGTAATTACTGTGCAATTGTTTTAGGGGGGGTTGCTCCCACTTCACTCCCCCCAACCACTTTTCATCCCTAAATTACCTCTACAAAATGTCTTTCCCCCATGAAGTAATTTGAGGTAATTACATGAAATAAAGTACTTTGAAGAAATTTACTTTGTTGAAACAATGGGATATCATTCAGTTTTATATATAGCTTGTATTTCAGGGCACCTCCAAGTGTGGCTGATAAAGGAACATTTGCATTGGGGAGAATGTTCAACAGCCCTATTTTTTCACACCCTTCATCAATCTATCCTAATGGAAATACAAGGTTCCAAATAAAAGTTGGATCAAACTCTCTAATGGGTACGTGTGGCGGACCAGCAAATCTTCCTCTAGGGCGGAGAGAAGGCTGGTGGAGAGGTACAGTTGGTCCCTGTAGACGCTACAAAACTGCACTACACAAATATACTGAAAATATATACACACCCCACCCAACATTCAAATAAGTACTTGTGTTTCAATTTATTTTTGTCTTTTTCTTTTTTAATTGTATATGGTTAGTACAACCTTTACAATAGTGAAACATACAACATTTTTATAAAGATTTGTATAAAATATATCAAACACCACAGATTGCTAAAATACACAAGCATTAACTACAGTAAAAAAAAATGCGAGATTTTTATGTTAAATGTTAAAGGTATTTGTAATGCGCACCGTCACCAACGGAGTTGGTCCCCAGGCGCTCTGGCGGATCTTCAAATGGGAAGGTGGAGTGGGTTAGTAAGGTGAAGAAGGGGTAGGATAGTGAGAGGAGTGGTGTTCTGTTGGCAGCTTCAACTCTTTATACACCGGGTGCTGAGCTTTGGTGCGTGTATCGATCGATGTCAGTCCGCGTGTACTGTTGGTGCGGCTTATGTGTTGTTGCAGTGTTGTAAAGTGCGTGCGGGTTGTTATGCGAGAGATGCTTGTGAGTTTTTTGAGTGAGATAAGTATGTAGAGGTGTTTAGTATTTTTGGTTAGTGGGTTATATGATATTTAACATGCTAACATTCACAATCCTGTCTAGATGCGGGCGCAGGCTAGTGTTCACAATTCTAGGTGTGGCACTTGCTAACCTTCACGATTCCATCTATGTGTGGCATGTGCTAACATTCACGATCCTGTTGAGATGCGACACAGCTTGAAGTTCACAGTTCTGTCCAAGTGTGGTGCTTATTAACCGTCATAATTCCATCTAAGTGTGGCACATGCGAACATTCACAGTCCTGTCTAGATGCGGCATGGGCTAATGTTCACAAATCTAGGTGTGGCATTTGCTAAACTTCACAATTTCATCTAAGTGCGGCAGATGCTAATGTTCAGTTCTATCAAGATGCGATGTAGGCTAATGTTTGCAGTTCTGAGTGTGAGACGTCCGAACATTCAAGATCCATCTAAGTGTGGCACATGCTGACTTTCACAATACTATCTGTGTGGCATGTGCTAACATTCACAGTCCTGTCTAGATGCGGTTCAGGTTAATCTTCACAGTTCTCTCTAAGGTGTGGTACATATTAACATTGGCAAGTGTGTTAGTATGTAATGCAAGGCAATATTTTCAGTCTATGGCAGTCTATGTTATTCTATGTTATGGAAAGGTAGGTAGAGTGGCAGGGGCTTTCTGGAGTAGAGTAATTGCTCTACACCCCACCCATGCCACACTTACAGTTTTTGTTGGTGTCTGTTGTCTGCTGGCTTCATTGGCTTCCCCCTGCGGACACCAGCAGACACATCTTGGAGCCGCCAATATCGGAGATGCCCTTTGCCTGGGGCCCTTCGTTTTATTAAAATTCAAACATTACATTTTATTCAATTGGTAAACTTCAGACTTAAAAAAAAAACTAAAACGACCACTCGGGCACGAATTCCAGAATAGTTCAGTCCATGGCAGTATCCCGCTCAAATAAAGGTCTAAAATACTTGGTGTAGTTTACATTCAGTGAATTACAATGAACCAACAAGTGTTTAGCGATTTCCAAAACTACCTTGTTACCACAGAAACCGCAAATAAGCATTTGCCTGAGTTATTTGTCGATATTTTAGCAATATTTCTTTTGTAGGCAACAAGTTCCACCTGAAGCGAGTAAAGTCCTCTCTGGAGTTACTATTAGGGAAGATGGCGAGATACAGTACAAGATCGCTGCGCTTCTTATGTTCATGCTTCAGGTGGATCAAAGACGCATATGGAATTTGTCAATATTATTACACATTCCTGTTTGTCCA
Source organism: Ambystoma mexicanum (assembly GCF_040938575.1). NCBI lineage: Eukaryota > Metazoa > Chordata > Amphibia > Caudata > Ambystomatidae > Ambystoma > Ambystoma mexicanum. Next base: position 1,321,076,460 of record NC_090934.1, read on the forward strand.
AGGCATGTTTTAGCCTCACTGGATTTAATATGCGGTCATTACGGTCTTTCTCACACTCGACAGACTCGCATCAATCTCTAAAAGACAATTTTGTGGGCCCCGAACTAGATACACCTGCAATATCTGCATAAATGGAATTAAAAACAGGTGATATAATGCTTCAGTACAGCGTTAAAAGATGCCAATTCACTCTCACTTGCATGGACCTGAGTCCCAATTCATATCAGATTGCGGCCAGTGATACTGCATTCAGCACTCTCAGGGCTTTACGCCAAATCATTCCTTCCAATTTTTCTAAAATAATCTTCTAGCCATGATTTAAGTAGTTCCACCGCATAGAACATTTTTGCGACCGCTTTACCTCCTTAATAGCTCATTAGAGGCAACAGTGAGAATCTACCAGACTTTTTGTTGACTCTAATCATTTGATTAGCCAATGTGTTTGCTTTGAAAGACAAAATGCCATGATCTGGAGGCCACCAGGGGGCGCACAGGCGATGGCTGCCTGAAGATGCTGCTCCCGTGAAGCTGGGCCGTATCGAGGGACTGAGCCCCCCCATTACCCTCCCACGGAACATTTGCAGCCCGCAGGTGTGGTGAAACCCGGGGGCCTTCCCCGTGCGAAGGAGCGACATCCAGGGTCCCTCGGGGGCCTGAGAACGGGACCTCACGGTTCCAGGAGGGGAGCCGCGAGCGGCCCTGTTCGGCCCGAGGCAGTGTGGAGAGCCGCGGCGTGGGAGGGCCGCGGAGGCCCGCGGGGGCGCCTGCCCCCTATCTCGCATAACACGCCGGTTCTGGCGTGATTTCCACCGGCGCGGCCCCGCGGCACGGGAGGGCTGTGCCAGCGGGAGGCGGAGGCCCCAGGTAGCGGAACCTCGAGCCGCGGGTCCGGTCCCGCTGAGGGACCACAAAGTCAAGCAACGGGGGCGCCGAGGCCCCTTCAGCGGTCTCTGGAGAGGACCGCTCGGGTGGAACACGGCGTGACGAGGCTCCTGGGCCTGCCAACGCTCGCGGAAGCGAGGCAGGTGAGAGGGACCCGGGCCCGACCTAGAACTCGCGGGGGCCCGGACGGGACAGGGCTTGAGCCCACACGCCCCCCCCCCCCCTGGACACCGGGGGCCTGCAGAGGGACCTTTTGAGGCAATTGTAGGGCATGACAGCCCCAGACCCCCCGAACAACAAGACCCCTAAGGGGGGGCCCCAGAGCAGGCAGGGTCTCCTCATGCAGGTGGTGGCCCCTGGGCTCCTTCCCAGGGCGTGTGCCCGCCTAACGGCGAATTCAGCAGAATACACGGCCAACAGAGACGGACCAGCCCGCAGCGGACCCAGCACCCCCATACCCCCTGGGGGTCTAGCCTGGAATTCTACTCGACCACAAATGTTGAAATATATCGTCGCCACCCCCCTACCACGGCACTTTGGGTCACAAGTGGCCCCCAGCCAGAGGGTGGGCGGCACAGACCCCCACGGCCGTGGGCACAACAGGGGCAGACCCCCAGGGCCGCGCCCCGGAACGAGAACCCGCTGGACAATGGAGGTTCCCGAGGCCACCGCCCCGGGGGAAGACAGTGAACAGACGGTCCAGGTGTGAGGCCCCCGCATTTGGTAAGCGGGGCGAGTGCCCACTTGGAGGGCTGCCCCATCATCTATAAGGGCTAAACCCCTCACCCCGGAGACATCCACAACTCCACGGCCCCGGGTCGGCGCAGCACAACTCTAGGGGCCCGCGGCGCTTCACGCAGCTGGGGGGCGTTGAACAATTAAAACATGAAGAGTGACCCCACGATCACGCCGCTCAAGGGCATTGGAACACACCTTTGGCGTCCCTCACATCATTGGACCCCCGGCCCACCCCGAACACTCAGGCTGCTTGCTACCCAGGTGAGAGGCCCCCGTCCTTGGCTGGCGGGGCGAGTGCCCGCCTGAAGGTCTACCCCACACCCCGCAGGAGACAATCCATCGCCTGCAAACCCCATTGGTGCGACGTACTACGGACTGGCCCCGGGACGGCACAGTATTCTCCCCAAAGGCCCCTCTGACCACAGCGGATCCCGCGGCAGGGGATCAGCAGAGCCCCATGAGCTCGATGAAGGCCCTACAAACGTTTCGCTTCCAAGAAACAGAGAACACCACCGAGGTCTCCACCATCTCCGGAACCATGGCCCAAGCTGAATCCGAAGGCCAATCCGCGATGGAGAGGGGCTTCAACTCCATCCTCCAGGAGATCAGAGAAATGAGAGCCGACATTGCCCAGAAGTTTGAGAAACTAGACCAAAGGGTAGACAAAATCGAGGACCGAGTCCTACAAGTGGAAAATTATCAATCGTCCTCTACATCTCAGGAAATCCAATTCAAAACACGGCTTGCGGCTCTGGAAAAGAGGGATGAGGAGAGAGCCAGGATTATGGACGACTATGAAAATAGGGAAAGGCGGAACAATCTAAGGTTCTTTGCAATCCCGGAGACGGAGGGTGAGACGGAGAGGGAGCTGACCCGAGTGGTGAAATACATCATCATCCTCCTGTTTGCCGAGGAAATGACGACGGAACTCACGTTCGACAGGGTGTACAGGGCCGGGGGAAGATCGGGGAGCCCCAGATCGGTTCTGGCTCGTTTCCATTATTACACGGAGAAAGCTAAAGTTCAGGAGGCTGCGAGGAAGGCGGGGGCGATAATTTATAACGGCGCACAAATCGCCATTTTTCAAGACCTCTCAGCTTACACCCTAGCTAAACGAAGGAGGTGCCGCCCCCTGACACAACAACTGAAAGAGAAAGGCGTCCGTTACAGATGGGAATATCCCTTCTCTCTGTCCTTTGAATACCTAGGCCAACGCACTACGCTGGTAACGGAAGAAGACATTACGGGTGCTATTCAAGACTATGTGGGTGCACCCGCTCCCCGGAGTGGACCAGTGGGTCCGGAGGCGCTCCGCAGGGGCACCTCCGGGCAGCCCAACTCCAGAAGGAGAAAAACCGGTGCGAGGAAGTTCAAGAAACTGAACACACCACCAACACTAATGGAGGACGACCGCGCAGACTCAGAGGGGTGACACCAGCGACCCCGCGCAGATCACTGAGATTGAAAATAGGAGGACTCTGGGGGCGCTTCGTTCACTGCACCCCCTCGAACTGCAAGTATAAGGGGGCTTAGGGGGGAACACAACTGTGGGAACCGAGGGAAGCATCAACCAGGGCCCGGGAGAGTGATCAAATTGAGGTTCGGGGGAGAGATGGGATGGGGAAGGGGGGGCTCACGTTAGCGCGCTTTGGAACTGACGCCTGGCCGGGGGGGAACCGGCTGGTGGTCCAGCCAACAGTCCAGGAATGGAAGAACTACATGGCTGGACGCCGGGGAGGGGGGTGGGGGTTCGTTTACAAGTTGGGGGTTCTAGGGTGGGGAAAGCGTGGGGGGGGGGGGAGTTGGGGAACCGTTTCAAAGAAATCCAAACAAGAAAACACAGTACGCAGGGAGGGAGCGCCAACGCGACACTGGTGACCAAGGGGAAAGGTGACAGCGATGATGGCTGACGACCGACCGGCCCTAGGGGTGGAAACCCTGAATGTACGGGGCTTGAACACTCCCACGAAAAGATCCCTAATCAGTAGAGAATTTAGGAGGGCTGAGCTGGATCTACTCTTCGTGCAGGAAACACACTGGGCTAGGGGGAAGGAGCCCAAGTTGCAGTGTGGCGGTACCGAGGAGATATTCTATGCATCTCACAAAGGAAAGCAAAGAGGGGTTGCAATTTTGATCGCTAGGGGGATGGGTTTTGAGAAAGACTCTATCCTAAGGGACCCCGAAGGCCGCTACCTCTTCATACGAGGCTCCCTACAGGGATCGCCCATAACCCTGGCGGTAGTATACGCCCCAAATGAAGGCCAGACTCAATTCTGGGAGGAAGTGGGGGAGAGGCTGAAAACCTTTGTCCAGGGCCCATTGGTGGTGGGAGGCGATTTCAATATGGTCCTGGACCCATCCAGGGATAGACAACGGGTGGGCGTACCAAACCCCAAACCCGCTGGTGAAGTCACGTCACGCTGCTTCCAAAGGGTGAATGAGGATTTGAACTTGGTGGACACGCTACCTACCCCCCGAACGGGGACTCCCTCTTTCTCATACTATTTCTCTGCCCATAAAGCCTTCTCCAGAATAGATTACATCCTTGCGGATGAGGTACTCCGACCACACATAGCGGGTTACAGGATAGACCCTGTCCCCTGGTCGGATCACGACTTGGTTAGGGTCACTTTGGCAGGGGACTGGTGCAGAGAACGGAGGGGACGCTGGAGGTGTAACGATGCCATTCTGAGAGACGAGGTTCATGCCCAGACTGTACTGGAGGCCATTACAGAGTTCTTTGAGATAAACGACAACGGGGAAGTGGGTATGCACACTCTCTGGGACGCCTTCAAGGCGACACTAAGAGGAGTGCTTATAAAAATAGGTTTCCGACAGAAGAAGGAAAGGGAGACCCAAGAGAGGATCCTGAGGGGAAAAATAGCACGCCTCCAACCGGGGGGCTCCCCGGTACAGACCCTAGAGCGAGACCGCGTGGCCACCCTGGAGGACTACAGGCTCCAATTGAAGGACCGTCTCCTCCACAAAACGGAGAGGAGCCTCCAAATGGTTAAACAGAAATACTATGAGAAGGGGGACAGAGCGGATAAGATCCTGGCCTGGAAATTAAGGGAGGTCCAGAGAAGCAGGATGGTGAAGGAGGTGAGGGGGAGCGGGGGAATGTTAGGTTATGACACCCCCCATATTTGCAAAGCCTTCCGGCAATACTACGAGTCACTATACACCTCTGAATATGATGGGGGAGAGGGCCAAATCAAGGAGTTTCTCGACTCCATACAGATACCGTCCCTCTCACGAGAACAGGCAGAGGGGCTGGAGGGGCGGGTGACCGAGGAAGAGGTGGAAAAAGTGATCAGCGGGATGAAGGTGGGGACTTCCCCGGGGGAGGATGGCTTCTCGGTGTATTTTTATAAGAGATTTCGATCCACCCTGTCCCCATACCTGGCGAAAGTTTTCAATTCAGTACTGGAGGGGGGCACTCTCCCTGACAACATGATGGGAGCCATTATAGTGGTCCTCCCCAAGGAAGGCAAAGACCTGAGGGAGTGTTCGTCCTACCGACCCATATCATTGCTCAACATCGATGTCAAAATTTTGGCCAAGGTGGTGGGTAGGCGGATGGAGGGGATAATGCAGAAGCTAGTCCACGGGGATCAGGTGGGCTTCATTGGGGGCAGACAGGCATCGGATAATATCCGCAAAACGATAGACTTGATTCATTTTGCCCAAAACTCAAACCTCGATGCATGCATCCTGTCCCTGGACTCCGAAAAAGCAGAGTGGAGATATATGACCCTCCTCCTCCAACGAATGGGCTTTGGAACACACATCCTGAGCTGGGTTGCCGCCCTCTACAGAGCCCCTACCGCAAGGGTCCAGGTGAATGGAGTGCTGTCGGAATCCTTCCCTCTTACCCGAGGGACTAGGCAGGGTTGCCCCCTTTCCCCCCCTCCTGTATGTCCTCACGATGGAGGCCTTGGCCATAGCTGTCAGGTCTCGCCCAGATATCAGGGGTATTGCAAGGGGAGAGGTGGAATTCAAGCTATTCCTGTTTGCAGATGATATTCTGGCATACCTGGTGGACCCGGGCTCTTCGGTCCCTTCCCTCCTGTCCCTGGTCAGCTCGGGAAATTCTCAGGCCTGAAAATAAATACTGCCAAGTCCGTTCTCCTTCCGATACGCCTGGTGGACCCCCTGACTAGGTTTCATGGGATAGCGGTGGGCAAGAACACCATAAAATACCTGGGGGTTCTCCTCACTAGGGACTTAACAAAACTAGGGTCTTCCAACTACGTTCCCATGCTGACTGAGATCGCCACTGACTTGCGGAGATGGGGTGGAATGATCCTCTCATGGTATGGTCAGATGACGGCCATCAAAATGAACATACTGCCTCGGCTTTTATACCTCTTTACAGCCCTCCCTACCCGGGTACCCGCTCAAACCTTCATAGACCTACACAAGGGGGTCAGAGATTTCATTTGGCAGGGGAAAACCCTGCGGATTGGTAGGGCCACCCTGACGCTTCCGAGGGAGGAGGGGGGGTTTTGGTCTCCCAGACTTCCAATTGTATTACCACGCAGCACAACTACGGGTCCTTCTAGAACACATGAAGGAAGGCTTACGGACATATTGGTCTTATCTAGAGGACATGGAGGTTCACCCCCTAAAATTTCGGGACCTCCTGTGGGCCCCTCGCAGGTCTATCCCGAAACAAATACTGTCCCACCCCACCCTGGGTGTTCTCTGGGACATCTGGAGGGAGTGCCCCCGGACAGCGCATCTTTCTTCATGGCCGTCCCCCCATGACCTCATTGTGGGGGCCCCCCCTGAAATTGGGCAGCAGAGGGTTTAGACAATCCCAGCGTTGGTCTGATGCGGGACTGGAATGGGCGGGCCAGCTGTTTAGGGAGGGAGAATTCTTGAGCTATGAGGATCTCCGGGAGGGTCTGGGTGATGGGACTCTCTCCATTTTTGAATACCTCTGTCTCAAGGGCATTCTCAACGACCCGACATGGGGCCCAAACCTGCGGAGACAACTAACTCCCTTCGAGAAGCTCCTTGATTCAGCAACCTCTAGAAAGGGAGCGGTCTCCAGTATGTACTCTGTCCTAAACACCCATGACCTCCAGGCTAGGCGAGGCTTCTGGGGTTTTTGGAATGATCTGGTAGGGGAGGAGATATCGGAGGACGCCTGGGCTCACATTTTCAGGATATTGTTTCATGGCAATCTTATCACCTCGGATATGGAACACAGTTTTAAAATCCTGCAGGGGTGGCACAGGGACCCGGCAAGACTCTCGAAAATGTTTACAGGGGTATCACCTGAATGCCCGAGGGGCTGTGGCCAGATAGGGACCAGAGGCCATATGTGGTGGCTATGCCCGAAGGTGCAAACCTATTGGGAATCGGTGAGAGACTGGATAGCAGCGGAGGTAACGGAGGACCCTCTTCCCCTCAACCCGCTGAGCATGCTGCTGGGCCTCCCCCCGGAGGAAGCAGAAATACATCGGTACCCAAGGATATGGGAAACTATGTTGAGAGCAGGTAGAGTGGCCCTCGCCCAGAGGTGGAAGAGCCTGGAAACACCTTCCAAAGAGGAATGGACAAAAAAACATAAGAACTTGTTCTTGATGGACAAATTGACTGCCTTGGTGAACAGAGACTCAGGCTCATTCCTCGCTGAATGGTATGGGGTCCAGCGGACATGGGGATGGGGATGTTCACTGATTCCGAGACAGCGCCCCTGGATGTTTGGGGCATGATCACCGCTGCGAAGGACGGCACCCAAATGGGGGGTACCCACAACCCGGGGCGATGTCGGCTTCAGGACTGTAACTGAATTGGTCACAAGTTGCGGCGCTTCACAGACCTAGGAAAAGAAGTACAATGTTTGGTCGCTTCTCTGCTGTTATGTTTGGATTGGACATGGAGGGGGGGAGGGGGGAGGTCACGAAAGGGGGGGTGATGGGGGCTTTGGATATGCCCTTTTTTTTTTTTTTTTTTTTTTTCTGTTTTACGAAATGCTAATAAAAATCAAAGTTTTAAAAAAAAAATGCCATGATCTTCATTTTCTGTGGATGGCAAAATAAGGGATAACCTAAATAAGTTAAACCATCAACTGATCCTACAGATTAATTATTTAAAACAAACCTTCCTATGTTTCAGCCAATTGACATCCCTGATTTTGTTTCAATTCTGCGGGGGAGCAGACCATCTCGATTCAAGCGAACCTGAATGACAGAATTGTTGTGCAGGCCAATTATAAGTCTCAGGAGCCTGCCAGGAATGCCCCACTTAGCGAGTTTAGATGACAGAAGAGCATGATTAAACTTATCGAAGGCTGCCGACAGATCGATGGAGGCCACAAACTGTGATGAGCTAAACCAGACCAAGAGATTCTGCAGACATTTATTTATAAAACCATTAATGGAGGTACTGTGACCTTTTCTGGACCCGTCCTGGCACTTGCTTTAGCAGCCCATTCTTCCAGGAGGTATGCAAAGACCTGTAGAGTTGTGTGTGTGTGTGTGTGTGTGTGTGTGTGTGTGTATATATGTTTATATTTATAAAGTAAAGGGCCTTTATGCAAACCCTTCCCGTACCTAAGCGAAATGTGTGACCAATACACGGTGGTAAACGCAATACAAATAAGGCTAGGAGGTGAGGAGAAAAATGTAGTCCTAGACATCAGTATTGCATTACTTTAGTCGTTTTCAGGAACCAAAAATGCAATACATGGACGGTGACCGGGTTTCCCACAAATTCTAGCTCACAATAGAATAGAGAACACACATGAAGACCATATTCTCTGTGCAGCACCTAGAGGGAGGGAAGGGGTTAACCATTCTGAACAATGCCTCAAAGTGCCACCTAAAGTTGGAAAACACTTAAACTAATAATACCGGACATACATGGTTTGAATTCACTCCTTTGAAATGGGTAGATGCAGTTTAACAAAAGTTAGATGCAATAACCCGACAAAGTTCAATAGACGGAAGTGCAGTGCCAACTCAGTACTAAATGAGGCCTAAGTACTACAAATCTAGTCTTTGCTCAGTGTTAGGAAAGATTTAGGCAACTTTCCCTCCATATTCCGTGGACCCCCAAACATTTGCTTTTGTTTTTTGAACCTGTCCTGACTTTTTCCTTTTGCTCATATGTCGTGGGGAAACTGATCAGTCCTTCAGACTATCGGTACTGGGAAACTGTTCCCCTTTTTTCTTTTTAACCTATTTTGGTAACTTTTCTAACGGTGCACACAACATCTTACAATGCAGTGCAAGGGATATTGTTGTATCACCCTAGTCTTTTACAATGGGGATTACGTAAAATGCTTTACATTATTCTGGATTATGAATTTCGGGATTTGGAATCCCCATTTATACTGGCAATGGGTGACTGCCTCCAGATTGAGCCATTGTCGGAACTTGAGGGTTTGTGGGATTATCAGGTATGGGGTATACTGCCTCTAGAGAGTATTAGTCCATCTAGAACCCATCAATGTGCAATGTAGGCAGCCTGTATTATCTTGGGAGCTTGTTGATAAAACCAGATCTACCTGCTGAATTAACCTACGTGGGGCATGAGGGGCACTGAAGGATTGATTGTCTTTATAAGTGCAAAAGATTGGGCTAATGTAGTCAGACTTAAGGTTCTTAAGCGTTGTGAAAGCGATCATTATCGGGCTGTTGTGGGTCTAGTGGAATAAGTTATCTAATGCTGCTGCCTACTGTGTGATTGACAGCCTAGGCTGTGCATGAATGGCAGAAAACTGCTTAAAAGGCGAGTGTTTTGGGACTATAGGAAGAGTTGACCACTGGGAGAAACACCCGACAAAGAAAACATGAACTAAGCTTGCTGCAACCTCCTGGACCTTTACATTTCCCAGTGAAGTCCTGTTTCTGTGCTGACCTCCCTTTTCACCTCGACAGAGAAGCTCGGGATGGAACGACTTCTACTCTTGGGTTAGTGGGACCAACTAATCCCAAGATGAACTCCACAGGACCACCATCGCTGAATTGTTGTGCGTCTCTGTTGCTGTGAGTGCCGAGTGTCCGTAGTCGAGTGCAACGTCTTTCGCTGAACGAATCTGGCTAGAAGCTCCAGGAGACTCCTAGGACCCTCCAGAAGCAGAACCTCCAGAGTCCTCTCACCAGAGTGTAGGACCGAGGGAGCGTAGAGAGTCCAACCTGTGTCAGAGATTGGCATCAGTGCTGTTAAGCGCTGAAACCGCGAAGTGCCACTGAACTGAAAAGAGCCCGTTGCTGCAAAGTACCGCTGCATGAGCCCTGCTGACGTCCTCCCTCTTGTCCCCATGACTGAGGCTCAGGAACCAGTGTTTGCACTGCTGTAACAAGACTGAATTCAGCTGGACCACTCTTCTAGTAACCAGAGGTACTGTATAGGCTTGTGGTACTTCTTATTGCCTTTTAGCCACGCTTTTCTCACTTGAGAATTGCATTGGTGTTAGGGAGAATTCTCTGTTAAGGCTAATTTCCCAAACATAGTTAGTCCCCCAGCAGTTTTGCTGGATTTTTGGGGTTTATTTTTTTTCCTGCTAAGAGTGAGACTCTTTTTCTCTCACTCTTAGGCATGATTTCAGAATGTCCTTTGACTGTAAATGTGTTTTATGGGCTATGGGGTCTTTCACTCCATAGGGCTTCATGTGTTTTTGGTATGTGTGTTACAAAGCACCCTCAGTGCAGTAACACAGGGGTGTCATAGTGACCCCCAAACATAAACTCCATACCCTGGGACTGACTACTGTCTCCCAGGACATGTAAAGTCACCATTGGCTTTACTAGTCTCAAATTGTGAACAGAACCAGTGCAAAACATCATATTGTGGAAGTACTGGTAGGGGTAATTGGATTGCCCCTCGGTCTGTTTTCCAAGGGGGCACTGTCCAGTCCCCCCTTGTCGAGTTTCTGGCTGGTGGCAGTGGATTCCGTGCGAAATATTTCGCCAAAATATTTCCTATGGGATTTTTCTATTCAATTTAAACGCACCACTTTGTGGTGCAATGTTAAAGATACCGCCGGGTTATTTATTTAATATTTATTCCCCGGTTGGGTCTTTTTGCCAGGCCTCGGTTTTGAAATGACGTTTGTGTTCGCCTCTGAAACTCTAACCCAAGTCGAGCCCTTTGTTCCACTTTTTGGCGGGCTTCTCCACAGAAGCCCTCCAAATGGTGCCACTATGTCTGGGGTCTACAGGATGTGTAGGAGGGGGATTAGGCACCCTGGACTGAGTTGCCTTGGCAACTCAAGTCGCACTCTTGTGTGATTGGCCCGCCCCGCTCACCACTTAGCATGTTTGAGTGACAGCTAGGCTGTTGAATGGGGGTTTTTCTGCATAAAAGCAGGGCTTTGGGGACTGGAACTTGAGAAGTTGCCAAAGGACCTAAAGAATCCGAAGAGGGGAGAAGCTGAGCCATCTACAACGACGACACCACCGTTGGAGCTCTGCTGTACGAACTCACCACTTCCCCCGATGACAGAGGAGATCTTCCAGGAGAGTCTTCTTCCCTTTGAGCTGGTGGGACCAACCAGTTCGCCTTTTTCACCTTCCTGGATCGTCTTGTGGTCGAATCTCCCGTGCCAAGCACCCCGGCGGCCGGATAGCCACGCTTCACCACTACCGCGAATAAAAGGGTCGTACCTTTTTAACCGGGAAAATCCGCGGCTGGTTTCTTCCCTGGCAGTGCAACGACCTCCAGCTTTCTTCCTTGTCGAGATCATCTCTTCCTCTGGTTGAAGCCACGACTTGCAACCGCTGCCAGGAACAACTGCCACCACTGGAGCTTTCTCACCATTTCAGGTACTGTGTCCCACCCTCTCCCTTGCAACAGATTGTCCAAGGTGTCCTGTAAGTCCTGGACTTTATAACTGGGTTGACCTCAGACCTGCTAACTTTGCCTTTCTGAACTGATCCAACCTCTTTTTGACTTTTCTGCAAAGACTTTGAGTGCATTTCCACTGTGTGATCTTGGGCACATTCCGCCTTGCTCTCTACAACTGTGGGCCTGGCCTATGAACTTTTTGCTCTACAGTAGACCCTGCCTTTCTTGACTTGCTGTGGCTTCTTAAAAGTGTTGGTACTGTGTTATTTTCTTACTCTGCCTTTTCTGTCCCTTTTTAAACGAATTATTGGAGTGCCATCTACGGTTACACGCTCACCTCTGTTTTGCTAAATAAGTGGTGTCTTAACCTAGACTTGTCAAATAATTAACTAGGGAGGTGTATATACTTACAGTGACTGTTTGAACTTGCTTGATATATTAGTGCCAGTGTATTTTCATAAGTGTTTTTAAATAAATAATTATATACTTTTATACCAAAGCTCTGGTCAGTGTTTGCTTGTTCTACTGTGTCTTTAGCCCTATTCTGTATACTCTATATACTGCCTAACTCTTCTTGAGAGAAGTCTGACTGCTCACCCACAGCTACCAAGTAAATCTGGGTGGTGCAGACTGCTAGCAATTGGGTTTACTGCTTACTCCTGTAGTCTTAAACTTTTTGCAGTGGTCCCTAAGGAAACTGCACAGGTTTCTGCCTAACAATTTGCTACCTTTTTTCGAGTTTGACTTCAACTCCCTTCTCACAAGTTTAACAGCTTGTGGCCCTACAAGTGAATTATTTTTTAACACTTTAACTTTGTGCAATACTTCAGATCCATAAATTGTGTTACAAATGACACTGGCTGTCCTGGCTCCCTAAAGGCACTCTTCTGAATCCATTGACTTTGATATTGCTTGTCCCTCATAGGTGGTAACTTGTTGTGTACTGGTACTGCTGGGAAAGGCTTATCTAGACTCCATTGGAGGATTTAGTTGTCCTCACATTTACTGATAAACTGTTACTCCCTTAACCTTTCCTTTCAACAACTCTGAATCTGTATAACGGTGTAATATATAAATGCAAATTCTATCCTTGTGATTGAAGTCACCTCCGGGTGTAGGAGAAGCGAATGAAGCATATCCAAAGATTATTCACTGGCTTGTTTGAGCCTGAAAAGTAATTTTCCGAAGTTTATTCATATTGTTACAACCTTTTACCTTTTTAAAGAATGCTTATTTAAAACTGACGTTAAATAAATAACTGTTTATAACTGAAACCTTGAGTTTAAGTGTTACTTGTATTTGCACATTTCAATTGTACAGCTCTACAGCTCACATTTACTCCACTTGTCACACTATCAACTTGCGTAGTACAGACCTATACCAAAAGGTGAGTTACCTAATACCAAGCAGATAAGTGGTGTGTAGTCTCACACAGTGGGACTACACCAATTCTTACCTAACGTGGTCCATAGACATGGAAGGAAAGGTGCAGTAAAGAGGAATCATTCGTGTAACATCACCAAACTGCTCAACCAGATCATGCTTGTTAGGGAGATTTATCCTTTTTATGCTTCATCCCCTCTTAGTGAGACCCCCAGGCCTTTCTGCTGGGCTTCTGGACCTTTTTCTTTCAATCCTGGATGAATGGAGCATTTTTCCACTCATTCATTCTTGTGGACTATGTCTTTTGGAACTATTCTTTGTATTCTACCTGTACTATGGAGTCTGTCTGCTCCATAGCTCTTAAATGTATCTGTGTTTTACTAATGCAGCACACAGCTCCTTATGGGCAGTGTTGCTAGGGACACTTAGGGCCCCCATTAAGTTCCTTTTTCTATATCCTTGAGTAACTACAGTTCTTAAGATTGGCACACACCACCTTCAGTGGAGTGCCAAAGGGATACCTAATATCCTCCTTCTCTCTACTCCTGTGACTTTGTAGTCATATAGACAATCTCCTAGTTATGGCTGGTGGCAGTGGATGTGTTCTACCAACTATTGTGTAATGTTTATACCGCAGGCTATGTCCATAGCCTCAGTAGTGCACAATAGGGGCACCAAGTACCAACTTGGGGCTTCCCTTCTTTTTTGCCATTACTAGCATGGTTGTTCTTTGTTAGCCCTTCTTCTACCTTTCTGGGAGGGGGAGGTCTGTGTGTGTGTGATTTGCCTTTGGCGAGAACCTTGGGTATCCCCGCCTAGGCTGCAGAGTGTCTGTCCAGGCAGGAAGTGGGGGCAGGAGTGTTCCACAGCCCTGTCCTTTGTCTGCCAGAGTGCCTGAATAGGACCAGCTCCCACATGGGGTCTGGCTGTCCTGATTGGACAGCCAAAAACCCTTTTCTGTAAAATGCTGAGAGAGATTGCAGAGGAGTGTGTGCTGGAACTCTGTAAAAGGTTAGGCTTCTGGAGTGAAAAGCAAGTCGACCACTAGAAGCTGAAGTAACCGAAGAAGACAACCAGAGACGAACTGCAGACCCTTTGCAACACTGTGAAGCGACCACTGCTGTCCTGACCCTGTTTTCTATGCGACAGCTCATGGGAACAAGCAGTCCGATCCTAGGAGTTTCCAGAGCTGCAGAACCCCAATACCCGGAGACCTGCTGCCCATTTCAAGTGCATTGTCGTGGAAATGCTGAATCCATCCAAATCTTTGCTGGATCTGTAAGGCACCCCAGAGATTCGATCCAACTCTTGCAGACCCCCTTCACCAGAGTGCGGGACTGCAGGAAGAAAAGATTGACTGTATGATCTGTGTCCTTTGTTGGTGCTGCAGAAAAGGAACCAAAACCGCATAGTGAACCAAGAAGTTCCTTAAAATCGAGCCACAGGTCCTCCCTCGAGACTGCTGCTGAGAGATTGCATTGTCCTGCCTTCAGTCATTAGACCAAGGACCCCGGAGGTCGGGGTCCAGAATTGCACCAACGTGGAGCGTTCCAGCACAAACCTTTTCTTCTAACCTAAAGTACTGTGTGGGAAAAAGATATTGCTTACCTGATTCCAAGAAGTTGCTCCAGAGCGTTGGAGTGGACCTAGAGTTGTCCAGGGTCATCCCCTCTTACCTCTGATTCAAGCCGCTGCTTGTGTCCCCGCATCGAGACCTTTTACAGGTCTCCCTTGTTAGTTGTTAAGTTGCTGCTTCTATAACACTAGAGACTGGAAGAAATCCTCTGGAACCTTTCGTATGCTGCTGCTTGTCAACACTTTGAGCCCTCTCTGAAGTGCCTTTAGATAGGATTGTATTTTTTTTTAAATTGTTTTTATTGCAATTTAAAACATAACAATAGAAATGGAACAGCGGGACTTCAACATTGTCCTACCCCACCGGCTGAGGAACCTTTATCACATTTGTGGTATGTCTTTTGGTATCTTCCCTCATGTAAACATGTCCAGGATTCTGATCGGGCACCATTGAAGCATAAAGTCGCTTTGTAAGTAATCAAGCGCTGGCCCCCAGTCTGATAGAAAGTTCTGTCTAGCCCCCTGGATGTTGTATGTTATGCGCTTCATTGCTATGAACAGCTAAACTCTCTGAAGCCAATCTATCGTGGATGGTGGTGATTTCTGTTTCCATCTTTGGGCTATTGTTAGCCAGGCGGCGATTAGGAGACCCATAACATTTCTCTTCTGTGTTTTTGTCGGTGTCCCACATGCTGCACATCAAACTTCTTCTTGGAGTTGTTCTGCCCCTTTAAACATTTCTTGCATTTGGCTTTTTATCTCCAGCCAGAAGTCTTGTAGTTTGGGGCAGTCCCACCAGATGTGTCTCCATGTTCCCTCCGCGTCATAATCCCTCCAACATTTGTTTTGTTTGGTGTTGAACATTCTATGTAGTCTTTCACGGGTGTAGTGCCATTGTATCATTATCTTTGTCCAGGCTTCTCTCATCTGTATCGCCCTTGTCCATTTGGGGATAATTTGCCAGACATATTCCCGTTGGTCTCTCGATTTCTTTCCCCAATGTTGTTTCCCATCTCTTCATATATTGCCATTTTGTGTCCTCCGCCTGGGCGTAAATGAATTTATACAAGGTGGAGACACGTTTTTTCTCTCCTGGGTGTGACATGAATGTCTCGAATGGGGTGAGGTCTCTTGTTGCCGCCTGCTTTATCCTTGGGGTGGTGAGCCAGTGGTGGAGTTGATCATATTTGAATCTATCTTTTTCCGTGAACCCGAGAAGTGTACAGCATTCCGCGAATGTTCTGATCTGTTGGTCTTCATACATGTCTCCCACTTTTGTGCATTAGGCTTGCGTCCATTTTTGGAACTTGCCTTTCTCTGTGCCCGGCTGGAATTCAGGGTTCTCAAACATCGGCATGAAGGGAGCCGGGTTTATGGTTAGTGTTTCTTTTTTTGTTGCCTTGTTCCAAATTTCCAGCGCTGCACTCATGATCTCACTTATGCTGACATTTGGGTGTCTGTGTTCCGGGCTGGTCCACAGTAGATGTTGTAGGCTTTTCCTTGCCACCGCCCTGTCTTGTGCTTCACATATTTTCTCTGAATTATTGGCTAACCATTCTTTCAGGACTCGCAATTGTGCTGCCTCATAATATTTTCGGAAATGTGGGACTGCCATGCCTCCATTGTTCTTCGGGGCTGTTAGTATCATGTTGGAGAGTCTCAGCATTTTGTTTTGCCAAATGTATTTGCTTATCGTTTTGCGAGTGTTTTGAAGAACGTGGGCGGGATTTTTATGGGGAGAGCTTGGAAATGGTATAGTAGTCTGGGCAGGATTGTCATTTTTATCGCTGTAATTCTGCCCCACCACGTGATTGAGAGTGGATTCCAGCTGGCCAAGTCTTTTCTTACCTTGTCTAACAGGATTGGGAAGTTCCCTGCATATAGGCCTCTGATTGAGTTGGTGAGAGTGACCCCCAGGTATCTGATCCCTTTGCCCGCCATTCGGAGTTGTAATTCCCTTGCTCGCTTGTGTATTTCTTTTTTGTCCGCCAGCACCATTAGCTCTGACTTTTCCCTATTTATCCTTGGACCCGAGATGGCTCCAAAATCCTCTATCGTTTGAATGAGTGGTGGTAGAGAAGCTGCTGGATATGCTAGGGCGATCAGCATGTCGTACGCTTAGGCTGCAGTTTTGTGGGTTATATCCCCCATTGTGATGCCTTTGATTTCAGGTGTGATCCTTATTTTAGTCAGTAGCGGCTCTAGAAATATTGCGTAGAGGAGTGGGGCGAGGGGGCATCCTGTTTTGTCCCTCTTTCTATTCATATTGTGTCCGAGAGTTCCCCGTTCACCACTATTCTGGTTGAGGGTGAGTTGTAGTTGGTTCGTATCTTGTTGATGAATGTTTCCCAATGTTGCGTTTCTCCAGGATGCGGAAGAGAGTGGACCACTCTACTCTGTCAAACGCTTTTTCTGCATCTATTGCTAGCAGCGCGGCTGGGACGTTAGTGATCTTCACCTTATCTATCAAATGAGTTATTCTTCTAATATTGTTGTGAGTTGTTCTGTTGGGGATGAACCCTGACTGATCCTGGTGTATCAGT
Source organism: Ambystoma mexicanum (assembly GCF_040938575.1). Taxonomy (NCBI): domain Eukaryota; kingdom Metazoa; phylum Chordata; class Amphibia; order Caudata; family Ambystomatidae; genus Ambystoma; species Ambystoma mexicanum. The sequence goes on from NC_090934.1 coordinate 1,321,093,385, forward strand.
TTGGGAAGCAGGGGTGTCAGTCTGTTGGCTAGTGTTTTGGTGTATAGTTTGGCATCTAGGTTTATTAGAGCAATGAGATGATACGAGCCTGGTGATTCTGGGTGTTCCCCTTTCTTATGGAAGACCAGGATTTTTGCCTCGTTCATTGAGCTTGTGATGTTGGGCGAGTCCTTAAAGGTGTTGAAGAGCTTTGTGAGGACTGGACTTGGGGCATCCGCGTAGGTTTTATAGAATGTGGCTGTATAACCGTCTGGTCCCGGGGCTTTATTTTTTGATGGGTCCCTTATCGCTTTGTTAATCTCCTCCATCGTTATTGGTGCGTGGAGTGATGCTTTCTCCTCTGGTGTGATGGTTAGGAGATTCATATCCTTTAAGTAATTTATCTGGTCTATCTCTTTTGGTTTGTCCGATGTGTACAGATTTTGGTAATGGGCCCTGAATGTTTCCTTAATGTCCTTCGTTTGTGTTTTTCGTTGGATGTCGTCGTCTCTCGGGGCCTTGACAGTTTGGCTTTGTTTACCTTTCAGTTGTCTCGCCAGGAGTTTGCTTTATTGGCTTTCATTGCGTGCCAGTGTTTCAAGTGGAGTAAGTGGTTTTCAGCTCTTTTGGTTCGGATGGCCTCTATCTGGCCCTGTATATGTCTGTAGGCTCTCTTTAATTTCTGCGTGTGGTGGTTTGTCATTTCCTCTTATCTTCACTAGGTTATTTTCAAGTTCTTCCTCCCATTTTCAGGATTGCCTGTCCTTTTGTGCTTTTAGTGCAATTATGTGCCCCCTCATGACCGCTTTGTAGGCTTCCCATATTGTGGGGATCCCACTTCTGGGGTGTTTTGTTCGAAGTAGTAGGATTGCGTTTTTGGACTTAAAAGACTTGCTGTGCGAAGAAACCCTCTCTAGAACCTTGAACCAGGCTAATGTTACACTAACCATTTTCCTCCCTTAAAGTGACTTTACTATGTGTTTGCAGAGTAAATATATTACTGTATGAACTGTTAGAAACCAAAGGTGCACTTATAACCGATAATACGATAACATTGTTCCCTTTCTAAAGTTGCAACAAATGTAACCAAGGACCAATACAAAGTGAAAGTATCCCTTTAAGTGTATTCTCAAGTATTCCGAAGTGTGCAAGTGTAAACGTCTGAAGTATTTAAAGTGATTCTGGTGTGTGTATATATAATACATATACAAATTATAAGTGTAAGAATTTTTTTGGTGTGTATGTCTAACTAAGGTTCAGTGTACTTACCTACAGCTCACATCTTCCTCTTAAAATAAGCCTGATTGCTCTGCCACTCCAAAGGTCCTGCGTTACTACAGACTGATACTAAGAGTTGGAGATCTGCAAACCACTGGGATAGCTTACTGAAGTCTTACTACTAGTAGGAATTTAGGATAACTCCCCCAACAGTCCTTACACCTCTCTCAGTAACAGATCTCTGCTGCCTACAGCCTTTGTGAATTCTCGTTTGGGCTACTGCAACAGTCTGTTGCTCGGCACCTGCCAAGCACTTACTTACCCCAAACTGTGCTGTTTGTGCGATTCATGGTTTATCACTACAAGGCCATATTACCAATGCCAGGAGGGACCTTCATTTGCTCCTGATAAAGCATTGAATTGCACACAAACTCCATACCCTAGCCTACAAATGTTGGAATAACAAAACACCCAAATACCTCGCAGACCATCTCAAGGTCAGCCAACCAAATCTCAACCTATGGTCTCAAGACCAGCTCAAGCTGGTGCAACCCATGTTCAAGCTGGTCGGATTCTCTGGTGCCAGCTTCTATGTTCATGCTCTCAGCCTGGAATGGTCTCCCCCTTGGACTGAGAACAGTAAATAATCAGAGTTCAAAAGAATGACTAAGACCCATTTGTTCAACCTTAAACTCTCTTATGTAGCTGTTTCACTCTCCCCTTCATCCCCCCCACTGCTTCTGTTTGTTTCATCTGCTTTTTTTGTGCACCCTGAGGCCCATGGGCATGTAGCGTGTTTATAAAAATTGAAATAAATATAAATAAATGGTTTTAATTGACAATACTTGCCTGTGATTTTTATATGCTAGTGTATAAATAAAAGCCTAACTGTATTTTGATATACTTACTGTTTAACTTGAATATTAGTATTCTTTTGTGTTTGGCTCATTGTAGCCCTAGACCACTCTCATACTTCCTGAGACTAAGCCTTGACTGCTCGCCTACCTTACCTCGATTAAGTTTTGGCTCACCTCTGTGTCTTCCCTGTACACCATAATGCGGTGGCCTCCCAAAATCCTTATCAAGTAACTACATCTTTCGCCTCACTTTGGAGTAGTTGAAAAGTTAGTAGAAAGTTTCCACATTGGAATCGATGAAACAACCAACAACCAGCGGATGCAAGAAGAGACACCCTCCACCCCAAGCTCCAGTTCCAGGTTCGAGACACAGCCGAACAGGAAAGAAAAGAATTGGAGCAGGATTTTGGTGAATATAAGTCAATGGCAAACCGCGGTATAGTGCGCAGTAACACCCTGCTACCTAGGACCCCAGGTGACCCCTGAAGAGGATTCTGAAGAATATATCCGGAACACATGGCTCTGGGACATGTACTCACTGCGCCAGTGTTAAGGATTTATCTTGGAAGAGGCGGAGAACCCGCTAAGTACAAGACATCTTTTACAGGGCAGTAGACTGGTTCCGTTCTGTAGGGCCTCAAACCCTAGGCCATGGCAACCGAGATGAATAAAAAGAACAATTGTGTTCCACAGGAAGATAATGCATCCTCCTCCAGCAGCAGCAACAGATCCGACTTCAAAAACTGAACAGCTTGAAGGGCAAGGAGGGGGTAACCAACACAGAAAGGTCTCACCGCTGAAGCAATGATTGGGGGTTACTCAGGACGGAGCAGAGGAGGATTACTGGTGACCCATCACACTTCTAAGCAGTGGAGGTTTTCAATCTCGAGGCGTTTGGTCCAGGAGGATTTATCAGGTAGACGACCCAGCAATTTCCCAGCAGCAGTCCCAGTACAGGACAGCCAGTGCAGCAAACCAGGAAAGACAGGGAATAGGACGTGGAAAGCCCAGCAAGGGATTCCAGCAGCAGCAAAAAAAAGAGCAAAGAAAAAGAAGCTGGGGTCTAGCCAATATGGCCAAATATGATTTGCAGCAGCAGCCCCTCTTTACGGCAGTCCACTATTCTGGTAATAATCCACCTGATCTGTGGAATGCAGAGTGTTTCCACAAGATAAGCACTTTCACTTATGGGCAGGTCTAAGGGAAACCTACAATCGCACACAGGGCAGATGAGGGGGTTTGGTGGCCAACCAACCAAGCTAGCCTGAGCAATGCCAAATACCCTAGTCCGCGGGCTCATATGGTTAAGAAACCCAGGTTAAGCCAGTTTGATATGCTCTAGAGGGCACAGGATTGAGATCATGTAGCACAATGGCCATTCTAGCCCCCTACCAGACCAAACAAAATGTCTGCCAGTAGGGCTTAGAAAATGCATTAGTACCCCAATGAATAGCCTACTGATACTTTGGAATACTAATGCAGAAAAAACAACAGCTTACATGGTGAAGCCAAAACTAAATTACAGCAGTCGCCTACCTACTCCACAACACAAGTGTGGGGTGAAAAGAATCATGAAACAAAATGAGCTATGCTAGGATAGCACATCACAAGAGCTTGCTGTACAAGGGGGGACCTCAGAAGGCCCTCTTGCAACTAACATAAAATCAAAGATCCAGAAAACTAACCGTGAAACTCTAATCTCTAGCAGGCCTTCATTGTTGCTTCAACCCCTGGACTGATGGACACAGACGGCCTCCACGCCTGCTTGAGGGTCTTCCCTTGGAAGCTTTTGGAAGTGTCCGGAACCATCCTGTGGGCTGACCAGCTTCCTTGTGGGCTACCTTGCTGCACTGATTGTCTTCCTGAGCTCAGACGTAGGACTCTGCAGACTCTGTGAATTAAGAGTCTTACCCCCGCCCTCCCGAACGCAAAGAGGGTCCTCGCAGGACCAGCTTCTTTGTTTCCACCATAAGAGTTCACATATACCATTTGATCTTGGTGGCCATTGCTGATTTCCCTCTGCATTGTGTCCTGGGGTGGTCATCTGTGGTCGTTAATAACGTTGTGGTCCTTTATTCATCATTCTAGGATTGTCTAGCTGTCCAGTGCCAGGAACCGTTTCGTCAGCCTGCGGTATCGCTGACCAGCCAAACCCAAATTCAGATGCTGAAAGTAACCTCTGCAGCAGTAACGGCCCCAGACCTCCCCCACACCCCAGCCGCCCAACAGAAACCAGACTCTCAGCAATTGGGCCCCGCAATTTGTTTTTAAATTTCGTTTTCCCTCCCCAGGAGCCTCTTAAGTGATTTCCGAGTAAATATGGAGCACAGGGGGTGATTAACATACCTGTTTTCATCCTACCCCACATCCATTGGGTTAAAGGGCGTTAAGGCATTAACCTACCTCTTCCTTGCCTGACGGTGATCAGTGGAGTACTGGACAGGGATCCTGCTTGGGGATTCCCCTAAGGTGGTGGGATTGGGAGAGGGTCTCCTAAGAAGTTTGCTTCTATTTTTTTTTTTTGTTACTCTTAAAACACTTATTTTGTAAGTGGCAAAGCCACACTTGTTCATACTGCTTTAGTGAGCCACCTGCAATGGGTGTTATTTGGACGTGACTCTTAGGCACTAGCCCCCTCTCTTATAGCAAATGAAACACTTTTCAAGGTATTGTTTTATAGCTAGAAGATATTGTTGTGTTTTAACTAATTTCTTGTTGCCTATTACTGCTCAAATTGTTGAATTACATTTTCTTCACTTCCCTTGCTGCACTACAGTGTTCTATTGTTGATCTTACAGTGTTTAAAAGTAAAGTGTTGGCGCTTTGCGGCCATAACACCCCAAAAGTGAATGTGTATATAGCAGTAGTGTATGTTTAGTGGTTTTCCTACCTGTGGTTTTTAGTTGTTCAAGGCCTAAATAAATGTAACTGTATTTGTATTCCTTCCGTTAAGAGTGCTCTCTCTGTGTGCTTAACCGGACCCTTCACCACTCTCCTAATTCTGAGCCTAACTGCACAGTCACACTACCTTGATAGTTTGGCTAGACCTTAGTGTCTTTCCCTGTTAACTATAATAGAGTGGCCAATTGGAATCTGCGTGCAGGGCTGATTATGAAAATCCATCTCGACAGTGACTTTATACACAAAACGGCAATGACAATGGATGGAAATGCTTTTAATGAATCATAATCCCTGGTAATTCATCTGGGCAGGTTTTCCCATGTACAAATAAATGTTTGCATTATTTGAGTTTGAGGACTTGCACACCATACATAATCTTTGCGCCATTCAGGACGATTGCAATGGTCCAATAATGGCACTTGATGCTTAGTCTGCTGAATGACAACAGAGTCCACATGAGAGTAGCATACGTTTGGTTTACAAGACAGCAAGTGCTCTAGTCCAATCTGAAAAGGTACTGATTCGACGTCTGGTTATTTCTGATCGGAACAGGACATGAAAGATGCTGTGGACACATTGGCCTTCGTGAAGAAAAACATTGAGTCAATTAGTCGTCCCAGACTTCGAACCTTCATCTGCCACATTCTTTCACCACATCTTCCAAGGATAAACCTACAAAATGCAGTTCTATGAAAGTGCTTTGCAAGATTAGCAATTTTTAAATTGTCATAATGTAGCTGTGGTCTGAAAAAATGTGGCTATAAAGGTGTTAAAATATCTTGTCACATAGGCAGGGTGAAGCCAGAACTCGACCACGAGAGAAATGTGGCATCCTCTTTGGGACTTGAAATTCTGGAGAACTCATTGCAAAGCCCCATCTTACAGCGGAAAGAAGGTCAGAAAGAGAAAGGTCAGAAAGAGAGTTCAACGACTGCCTGCACCGCACCGCACTACATTGCATCCAAATATCTTGACCATAGGGGTATAGGCAGTGCTCCAGATAGGATATTGAGGTGGGAGTATGTAACTCCCTTTTTTAAAACTTTGAGAGTAAATGTGATTTTAAGAGAGTAAAAATGACTTTTCTCCTTTGCAAGAGTAAAATGTATGTGACATCCAGCCGACGTGTGCAAAAACTGTATGGAAATCATTCTTATGCAGCCGCTTTTTGCGTTGTGACAGAATACACCTTTTTATTATTTCTCTAAGCTCTGGCCATTTGATCTCTCCTGTACATATTTAAATGTTGAAAACACAAAAAACCTAACCAATTGCATAGTAAAGCAAACGTGAATTGTATTTTGTTTTGAGGTTCGATAGCAGAACTGTGTTTTGATGTTTAATGAAAGTTCTCATTTCCTGGAGCTATTATTCCAATATAAAGATACAACAGCGCAGGGAGGCGAGGACACCAGGCTAAAATCTATAGCTAATCTCATGGTCAAATGGTTATTTATGTAGCGCTTTTGGTAAAGTGCTGTACATAGAACATATTTAGCACCAAACCTAAGTCGGTACTCCTTTATCGACCTCGACGGGATGGAAGGCTGAGTTGGTCTTGCTGGGATTCGAACCTGCAAACTACAGATTACACACATCGCAGCAACGAGTGCACAACCGGCTGAGCTATCTTATTGGCTAACATCCTTCAGAGGTCGGTTAACTGAGAATCGACTGAGGTGTAATAATCACAGTGCCTAGATGTTGGACGAATCATGTATGAAGCGCTACATAAAGTTAAATGCCTATCAAGGCTTGAGCAGGTGAGCGTAGCACTACTTGGCCCCTTTTTTGCCCAAATTGTGTATTTCTTTTTAAATCATTCCCCCAGGCCCTGTGTGCCCGCATCCCGTCGTTGAGCTCCCCTTCCTGCGTCCCTCCTCCCTGCACACCGATTGGCTAATTATATGTATTGTTTGGGTCTAGTGACCCGTGCTCGTGTTGCTCGCCTCTTGCAGGCTTGAGCAGGAGAGCTCAGCACTACATGGCCCCTTCTTGCCCAAATTGTGTGTTTCTTTTAAATAATTATTTTCCCAGGCCCTGTGTGCCCGCATCCTGCCATTGAGCTCCCCTTCCTGCTTCCCTCCTCCTCGTGCGTCCCAACCCACCCACCGGCCCCGATTGGCTGATTCTGCATGTTGTTTGGGTCTAGTCACCCACGCTCGTGTTGATCGCCTCTTCCAGGCTTGAGCAGGTGAGCGCAGCACTACTTGGCAACTATTTGCCCAAATTGTGTATTTCTTTTTAAATAATCATTTTCCCAGGCCCCGTGTGCCCGCATCCCGCCGTTGAGCTCCCCTTCCTGCTTCCCTACTCGCCCACCGGCCCTGATTGGCTCTCCACTGAGGTCAAAACTGACCTTCCGTGGGCAGCCCCCTGCCCGGCCCCCCCCCTGTGGCTAAGGGCCCCAAGCAAAGGGTGGCTCCTACAGAGGCGGCCCCAGATCGTGTCTGCAGGTGTCACCAGTGGCCAGCCATCAACCAGAAACTACTAGGACCAGTACGGTAGGAGTGGCCTAGAAGTCCATCCACCTTCGAAGTTACACGTACCAGTACAATAATACTGCAATTAATTCCACCGTCTCCCTCCTGCCACCTCACAGGACTCTCAAACCTAGCTGTGTCCTAATTCCAAACTGCATCGTCAGGTATTCAATTTGCATTGGTAGCTCTAGGGCTCTCTCCCACTATACAGGACTCTCAAACCTGGCTGTGTCCTAATTTCAAACGGCATTGTCTGGTATTCAATTTGCATTTTTGGCACTGGCCCTCGCTCCCACTGTGCAGGACTTTCAAATCTAGCTGCGTCCTATTTTCGTACTGCCCTCCACCCTTGGAGATTACCACTCATTGACATCTAGAAACCTCTGTTACAGAATAGCACTGCATTTACTAGCTTGTGCCCTCTAGAGTGGCAATGTGATTACTAGCTTGCGCCCCCCAGGACAGTACTGCGATTATTGCCTTCTTCCCCAGGGTAATACTGCAACTGACGTTAGACTGAGCACTAACCTGGAGATTGGCACACAATTGACATCTAGAGAGCATCACTGTGGAGTGGTACAGTGATTACTGGCTTTCGCCTCATGAGAGGACACAGTGACTATCAGTTGCGCCCATTAGGGCTATTCTGTAGTTATTAGTTATACCATTCTTCACACCACAGAGTTTGTTTATTGCAGTAGGCCTCTTCTTGGGAAACTCACATTAGGGACAGCCACTTGAATACCCCAGCGATATAACCCTAGTAAACCTCTCCTACCTAACTCAAGACAGTGACTGAACCACCCAGCAATATCACCTGACTAGAGCACCCAACAGACTGAGCTCAAACTTAAACCAGACAATCCCCCACACCCAGTCCAACACCACAAGATAGCTGAACCAAAGAAAAAAGACCATGGTAACTCCATACCTCGCAAATAACCAGTGACCAGAACGAGCCAGCCCAACGTACAAATCAACAGACAACCAAAAACCCATGCAGAAGAAGAACTGACAATTCTAGAAACAACAAGAACGTAAGCGACGCACTAACACCTTAGATCACCAAAACAAGAGGTCCTTACACTCAACAACCACAACATTTAGAAGAGGAACCTGATGAAAACCCTAGAAGAACTTTTTCGACGACGCAGACGCAACGGACCAACACCTCAGCAAGAGACCGACCTGGAAGGAAATCACACCACCAGTCAGAAGACCATGCCGAAAATTAAAACACAAACCAAACTACACCTTTAAAATCCACTGCAAGATCCATGTAAAAACATTCAACAGAGATCTTTGACCTTCTCTGGAAAAACGGCATTGACATCCTATTCATCACAGAAACATGGCTGGATGACAATTACAAAAACACACTCACTCCAAAGCTGCCTCCCCACCAACTTCAAATGCTTTCAGGTAAACCGGAAAAATTTAAAAAGGAGGAGGCCTCGCAATAGCGTTCAAAGGACACCTGAAAATAAAAACGGACAAACCTCGTAAAATCATCAACTGCAAAACCATGGTCATACACCTATCAACAAAGCCAAAAACAAACCTCACATTCGTTCTGGTTTACAGACCACCGACATACGATGCAACCTTCGTCGACCACTTCATAGAAACCATCACCAACATAGATATCGAGCATGAACATCTAATAATCCTGGGGGACTTCAACATTTGGTTCGGAGAACAACGCACCAAATCCCAAAACTCACTAATTAGGCAGCTAACCACCATGAAACTAAAGCAGTTGGTCAAAGGGGCAATATTCGCCAAGGAAAAACTTATTACCACGGCACCACCGATACAAATACTGTGGAGCGACCATCTCCTCATACCATTCGTGATCACACTACCAACTCAAGTCCACACCCAGCCCCCCAAGCTCAAAACCATCACAAAAAGAAACTGGAAAACCATCAAAGCAAGCAACATAATGGAACAACTGGAGAGTACCAAACCTTCGACTACAGAACTGGAGCTGGCAGACCTAGACGGAAAGCACAGCTACTCCACAAATGGATTGCGGATACAATTCAAAACATCGCCCCGGAAAAACCATTTACCCACTCAAATAAAAGAGCAATGGCAAAATGGTTCACCCCTCTACTAAGCACCATGAAAAAGAACAAGAAGAAGATGGAATTGGAATGGAGGAAACAATACAACCAAGATAAGAAAACACTCTTCCAGAAACAAATCTGCGCATATAAGAAGGAAATTCAAAAGGTGAAGAGAAGGCATTAGGATGACAGAATCACCAATGCCACCAGCACACACAAAGAAATGTTCAACATCATAAAAGAAATGAGAAACTCAACTGGTTGCAACAACGCTCCAAACCCCTCAGAGAAACTTTGCAACGACTTGGCAGACCATTTAAAGAACAAAATTCACGACACCCGACAAATCGTACAAAATGGATCAACCAACCATAACACTCAACCACTCAACTAACCGGACAAAACGTTCCTGAAATATCAGCAGAGGAATTCGCCAAGCTGGTAAAACACAGCAAGAAAGCGGGGTCACCCATGGATCCCTGCCCCCCTGACATCTACAAATCAATACTCTCACAAGGAACGCCATCAGAATACTACATAAGCCTCCTAAATCTTTCACTCGCAACAGGAGCTGTACCACTATCCTTCAAATCAGTATTTAAAAAAAAAACTCTTAAAAAAAAATAAAAAAAAAAAAAAAAAAAAATTACACAAGTGGAGACTTAGAAGACCTCCAACTACAGACCGATTTCAAACATTCCATACCCGGTAAAACTCCTAGAAACATGCGTATACAAATTAAGCCAAGGACATCTAGAAAAACACCACTTGCTTGATCAAGCACAAGTCAGTTTCAGACCCGCAAGAGGAACAGAATCGGCGCTACTATCCATCTGGGACGACCTAAAAACAAATGCAGACTCCAACACAACCTCAGCTCTGATTCTGATTGACCTCTCCGCAGCCTTCGACACAATAAGCCATGACACTCTAACCAAGAGACTGGAAGATATAGGTATAACGGACATGGCACTATTCTGGATTAAATCATTCCTATCAGACGGAACAGAAACCTTATGGATAAAACCCTTCAAATCTACTCCACAAGTTGACTGTGGAGTACCACAGACATCCTCACTATCACCACTCTATTTCAACATCTACCAGACTCCTGTAATTGGAATCTTCAAAAAATACAAAATTACATGCTACAACTACGCAGACGAAACTCAAATCATCTACAAAATCGAAGACACTCGGGCCAATCACTCAACCCTAATTGAGTGTCTATATGAAGTTTTTAACTGGATGAACGCCAACAACTTGAAAATCAACCCAGGAAAAACAGAAATCATGATTATATCCAAAAACCAAGAGAACACCTACATTCCCTGGCTGACTGAAATGGGAACCGTGCCTAAACCATCTAAGGTAGTAAAAAATCTTGGAGTCCTGATGGACAACACCCTAACCTTAGAACCACAAATAAATGCAATAATCAAGAAATGCTTCTTCCTCCTTCACACAACAAGAAGAATCTTACCCTTCTTCTCCTTCACCCACAAAACACTCAAAATCATCCCACTCATGTCAAGAATCGACTACGCAAACAGCCTCTACCTCGGGATGACAGAATACCTCCTGAAGAAACTACAATGCATCCGAAATGCAGCAGCCAGAATCCTCAAACTATTCAGAAGAGACCACATCACTCCAGCACTAAAAATACTACATTGGCTCCCAGTCAAACATTGCATCACCTTGAAAACAATGCGCATAACACACAGGGCAATCGGCGGACAGGGACCTGAATTCATACAAAAGAAAATAACAATCTACAAGCCAACGCGACTCCTCAGATCAAGCAATGAAATCCACCTGGAACCAAAACCATACGCCAAGAAAAAACAAGAGTGCTCCTCCTTCTCCCACTTGGCCGCAAAAACCTGGAACAACATCCCGAAAGGAATAAAACACCAAAGACCACCTTCAATTCAGAAAACTACTAAAAACCTGGCTCTTCAATGCCACAGAATCAAATTGTAACAACTAAACAATGAAACGGGAAATACAAAGAACAGGTTAACAGAATTTAGGATGACACAGACAACACCCATAACAGACTAAGGGAAACCCCGACAATAATAAGAGAGACGATGGTAGGTGGAATAGGACACAAGCGACAACCCTGTGAGGACAGAAATGAGATTCTTGCCCAACTCCATCCAACAACCTCACCCATTCCATGTACGCTACCAAGCACCATACTTGGATGGAATTGTAAATGTTGGCAGTTGCCACATTTGGATGGAGTTGTGGACGTTGGCATGCACCGGGCCCGGATGGAGTTGTGAATGATGGCAGGTGCCGTATCTAGACGTAGTTGTGAATGTTGGCATGTGCCACGCTTGGGTGGGCTCGTGAGCGGTAGCAGCTAGAAAGGACTATGAATGCCGACCATTGCCGCATCTGGATAGAGTAGCGGTTGTTGACCAATTGCTGCGTCTGGACTGCATTGGGAATGCCATCGAGGCTAGACTTGGATGGAATCGCGAACACTTGCTTGCCTCACATATAGACAGGTTTTCAAAGGTGGGCAGGGGCCAAATTTGGACACAGTTGTGAGTATTGGTGGCCGGAATATATAGAAGGGTTTGTGAATATCGGCCGGTACTGGCTCTGGATAGAAATGCAGAGATGTTCACGCGCCACACAAGAAAGAACGTGGAAATTTAGCACATCGCTTCTAAACAGCGATACCAATAATCAATCCACTAACAATTTCACCCCTCTGCATACACCTCTCAAACTCTAAACAAACACAACCACAACCCTATAGAACAAACCCCACAAACTTCACTACACTGCAACAACAAAACAAACCATACATAGACTCACACAACAGCACACGACAGCTACCGACCGGAAAACACCCCAAGCCCAGCAAACAGTGTTAACCGGGTTGAGGCTCCCAATGGCACATCACTACTCTCTTGTACTTTTTCCGCTTATCCCCACTAACTCGCCCCCTCCCCCCCTCCCTTTTTAGAGCCGCCAGAGCACCAGGGGACCACTCCGGTGGTCAGAGCGCGGTACAAATATCCTTTACCATTAACATCCGGATTATCACAGGACAGGTTTTGCTGAGTTTCTATTTCAATTACAAATGTAACTTTGTTTTTGAACAGCGCTTGCACTTCCTGGAGAGTCATGTTTTGGATGTTTTCATTTTAGTCTTGAACACCTGTGATTGGTGTAATGACAATCACTCATCCTTGAGCAAAGACTCTGCTGACACTGACCATTTATAGTAATGTACCCCATTGACTGTACGGTTGAATGGATGTAAACTAGACCATGCATATTCATCATTTTACACACTGTTTTTATAATTGGAGTGTAAATTAAAAGTGTAAAAATGATCTGCCTCTGCATGATTAATGCACACAGCACAGGAACTCTGAAAAATACAATTGTGAAATACTGTTTTGCTTTCACTAGACAGGTTATCATGCTGTGTTCTTTCGGGAGAGGGGCGCCTGCTACCTTTTTTGTATATTTGGAAGGAAGTTGGGGTTGGTCACCCTAAGTTACCTGGGGGCAACCAGACGTGGACTCCCTGCTCACTGTGCTCGGAGAGGCACAGCTCCACCTCACTGATGAGGCCCAACAAAGCTGAAACGCGTCTATGGGGTTGCTGTTGGTACGCTTGTTCAGAGGGAAATTGCCATAGCATTTCGATGCTGGACAAAGACTGATGTACAAATGGATATTTCCCATCTATGAAAGGCAGAGTGAGCAAAAAGCAGATGGCTGCGAACTCTCAAAGTGGTTACAAACCACTGAACAGGTTATCATGCCGTGTTCTTTCGAGAGGGGAGCGCCTGCTACTTTTTTTTGTATCACTCTCCATTTATAGTAATGTAACCCATTGACTGTAAGGTTGAATGGATGTAAACTAGACCGTGCATAGTCATCATTTTACACACTGTTTTTATAATTAGTGTACGTTAAAAGTGTAAAACTGATCTACCTCTGCATGATTATGCACACAGCACAGGAACTCTGAAAAATACAATTGTGAAATACTGGTTTGCTTTCACTGGAAAAGAAGCATAATTTAAAAAAACATTTTTTCATCTTATTCATTATACAATCCTAAAATGCTAGGAAGATAAATATGCACAGTGTTTCTGTTTGCGCCATGAGCTGTAACACAGCAGAAGCTGAATTGAAATAAACCATCCCTTTTAATCCTAGTGTGCAGTTTCTTTTTTTGAAAGGGTAAATTTACACAGAAAAATAATAAAGCTGTCGTATGTTTTCATGCGTTAAAAGGCCTGGTATGCACCTTATCTGGAGGCCTGGGTGTAGGCCTAGTATTACCCAAGCCTCCTTGGTAAGTAGCAGTGTCCATTCTCTTATGTAACATACTGGTGTCTCTATCCCAGGACCTTTTGGCTTTCTTGGGCGGAATTGCTCATCAGCCAATCCTACTTTGTACCCATCCAGCACACTGGTTGTCATTGATGTATGTTTTTGGCTTCCTTAGTTTTGTTTCTTTACTAGGAGCCCCCGACTAATCGGGCAGGCCCTCAGTTACACACCTCCTGTCCGCCTCATATCCCTGGCCTTGGGTGGCTGACTCCCACTTGTGGGTTGAACGTCCCCAAGCCCATCGGTGGTTCCTGGGAGACCTGGGGCATTCCCCGTCCTTTCCCGGAGGGAGATGCTGTAACGCAGGCCAGCCACAATACCCGGATGGTTGGGGATCACGTACCTGGCCTTGGGCACCTGTCTCCCATGTGGGTTGACCATCCCCAAGTGCAACGGCAGTCCCAGGGAGTCCCGGCAGGATCCCCATTCCTCCCTGCAGGTGACATCTGTAACGTAGCACAGGCAGAGGTGCAGCCCACATGGGAGACATCTGCTCCCATAGAAACACAGATGTTCTGCTGGCATGGGGGGCAATTTGTCCCAGCCCACCATAATATCTTCCCTGACGGCCCACTCCCCCCCCCCCACACCACCAACAATCCAGCCCCAGTCTCACCCACCCCACTGACAGTGGGTCCTACCTGTAGAATAATAAAAAAACAGTATTCCCATAACGTTGCAGCTGCTCGCATAGAAAAAGCTGTAAACGAAACAAAAAACATTTATCTACAGTCACCCCATCAAAAACAAATCATCACTACTCTCCAATCACGGCCCCCCTTTCAAGCCATCCCTTGTGGTCTACTGTACCTCACCCCCCAGTAAAAACACATTTGCCTCTTCCTAGGGGCAGAAATCTGCTCCCAGGGAGGGCTACATGAGGTTCCCCCCCATCCACTTACGTTGGGGGGGGGGGGGGGGCACCCCCCTTTCATTACAAAATTCCCTGGTGGTTTAGGGTGCCTCTCGCCCCCCCCTAAAATACACCCTAGCCTATTTGATTTTTGTTTTTGTTTACCCAACTTCCCTTGGGGCAGGGGGCACCTCATGCAGCTCTCCATGGGGCTCCTAGGAAGGGCTGCATGAGGTGCCCCCCCCTATATTTGGGGCGGGCGGAGAGGGCCACCACAAACCATGGGACAGGCCCCCCAGTGGGTGGGGCAGTAGGTTTTGGGCACCCTGGGGGCAGATTGGCACACTAATGTGGGAAGTTGGGTAAACAAAGAAAAACATTGAAAATGGTAGGCTGCATTTTAGGGGGGGCTGAGGGGCACCCTAAACCTCCAGGAAATTTTGTAATGTAAAGGGGATGGCCCTCTTCCCCCGCCCCAATGGAGGGGGGCATCTCATGCAGCCCCCCCTGGGGGCTGATAAGGGGGGCATCGCATACAGCCCTGCCTGGGGTCATATGCCCCTTCCTACGAGCAGATATCTGCCCCCAGGGATGGCTGCATGAGTGGGCCCCCACTCGATTTTGGGTGGGGGGGAGAAGGGCACCCCTTTCCATAAAACATTTCTCTGGTGCCCATCCCAAGGGGCAGATGGGCACCCATCTGCCCAAGGGGGCCCTAACCTGCAGGCCTCATCCTTTGAGGGGCCTGCCCACACTTTCCTGGTGGCCCTCCCCCATTCCCCCAAATGGATGGGGGAGCACCTCATGTAGTCCTCCCTGGGGAAAGAAATCCTGGAGAGCAGGGGAAGACCCGAGGAAGGACAAGGAACCCTAAAATGGCAAAAAAGAAGACGGCAGCCATTTTGAAACAATTGACATCCTCGGCTGCCTTTACCACAGCTGTGAAAACAGCCTGCAGAAAAGGTGCACCGAATTAGTAAAAAGGTTAATTGCCACCAGCCATTAAAGGTTATCTTGTCCCTGTAGCAGAATTGTTACAGTGCTAGTGAGAAAGGGGATGCATTGCATCTCCCAAGCACTCCACATACGGTGGGGTGTGGTGGTTTTCAGAAAGTAAAAGGGGATCCCAAAGGGCAACCCTGTAACAGTAAAAAGGTAAATACCAAAAGTTGTCAAAGAGGATAAAATTAAAGACACTATGGAGGGTCTTAAAAATGACACCCATAAAAAGAGTAAAATGATCTGTGAGTGCATAGGGAAAAATAATCCACCAGTCCAGCTAAATGTTCTGGTGGGGTCTCACAAGTGAGGGGGATTTTTATCGCTAAAGTTAAAATCTTACCTAACATGAAGCAAGACTCTGACTTCTGCATACCTAAGCAGCAACACAAGTGACGGGGACGCAGCAGCCCTAAACTAGTTACGTTATGTTTGTTATGTTAATACATTTATAGAGCGCCTGAAGACGACATGGCATTAGCGAGAAAGCAACATAGGAAATGCAGAGAAATTACAAATTAAAACAGAAATGTTACCTCCCAGCGGAACATAAGGTGATTGTCAATAGCATGAATAGAGAGCAGTAACTTGTTCCAGAGAGGCGGCAGCCACCAAAAAGCATGACCGCCAGTTCTGGATCAGCAAAACCACGGGACCTGAATGAACAAGTGTGATGCTGGAAATGCATCAGAGGCACAGGGCCTCTGAATCCTTGTCCTTTATTGCTTTATCATGTGTTCTGTCTTGTTTTCCGCGCTAGAGTTCATGTGGGACTCCTTGCGGTGCAGCTGTTCCTCTATTTGGTTTGGTGAACAGACCCTTGAGATACCCTTATGGCACCCATGGGTGGGAGTACGACCCTGTACTCCTAGTGTATGTTTTTGGGTACCTGTGTGTGGCCCACAGAGCAGGGTACGGGCTGGTGGCAGCTCTGTGCTGAATTGACAGGTGCCCTGAGCGTCACCCATTTTGGGATGCCCAGGCCCTCTCATTGGAATCGGTGGATTTCTGATGGGGAAACAAGATGGCCCCTGTGGCCTCTTGCTTTTTGTCGCCTGTTACCATACTTTTCTCGAAGTCCTGGGAAGCCGAATTGTCGCCTTCCCCCTGACTGGCTGTTGGGTGGAAGTTCCATATATGGTGTTGTGGGAAAGTCCAGGCCAGACTTGTGGGAGCCTTCCCAATGACTATGTTGTGTGTACGCTCTTGGGGTGGGACCTGGGTGAATGGAGTGTGTGACGAATACACATTCCGTTTTGTGGGTGTCTAGTATCTGGTGGTTGACATAATGACTGAGACAGCCCTGCCCGAAACTGGTATGAATGCGCTGTGTAGTGCCGAATGGCAGAGTGCTTGTCCGAATCCACATTCTGTGTTTTGAGTGTCTGGATGGAGAAGAATAGCCTGAATGCACTGTGCGCCTGATTGGCTGCCTGACTGCCTGAATGCTCTTCTGAATGATTGGTTGCCTGAGTGTGACCCAGCAGAGTGAATGGGAGATCAGCAGTATATCTGCTAGAAATCGAACAGAAACTGAAGTAGAAACGGACATTGAAACTGATGCTCAACTTTGAAGCCCACTGGAAGAACTGCTGCTGCTGTCCTTCGCTAATCTGAAGGCTGCTGTGCCTTCAGTGAATTGATCCAAGAGAGGACCTGGCTAGAATACCTCTCCCCGAGCTATGAGGGGCCTTCATGCACCCGCCGATCTTTGCCAAAGCTCCCTGGTAGAACGAAGAGAAGTACCAGACAACCGTCCACTGTCAACAACCGCCGTCGCCAACCAGAGCCGGAGTGCTTCTTTGCCTAAGAACATTTGATCCAAGGACTCCCTTGTTCATTCTCGTCAACTGCTTTCGTCCTGCCGTAGAAAGTCAAGGCCGCCGACGACCGAGGAGAATCCGCTAGTGGGTTTCCTGCCACCCAAAGACCTCAGACGCCGACGAAGCTACTGAAGCCAGCTGTGGTCACATCCTGTTCACCGACGCCAAACGCTGATGACTCGACACCCTTGCTGGGCCAAAGTTCTTCATTCACTCTTTGCGGCAATGAACACTTGTCGTCGAGGTGCACCGCACGCCTCTTCTTCACAGGACGTTCACAAGCTTTCGTCAACAAGCACCGCGAAGATCGAAGCTGCTCCCTCGACGACCACCGTTCACCTTTTTCTTCATCTCGGAAGTTCGATGATCCGTGGCTCCTGCCTGAAAGGGAGCGCACTCAAGAAGGGCCTGTTGATTCCCCGACGAAGAACTCTACAACACAAGGTACATTTGGGTTGCAGAGCTATAGAAGAAAAGACTCTAATAGACGATAAATTGAGTGGGCTTGTAGTGCATCTACATTTCCAGGTTGCCCAGGTGAGGGGATGCTCATACAGAACTGTGCCTGATGGTAGGGGCTCAGTATTCTGCCAATTGTCTAACCAACTTGTCTTGCTCCTACGTCTATGGTTGATATTGTTTTGCTGTGTTGATTCGTATGCTATTTGAACGGAGTACAGTTGATTAATTTTAATGGAATCGGAGTAATCGTGGTACCACCTAGAACTGTATATATTGACCATTTTAGAATTGTCGGAGCACAAAGTGTATTATCGTGATTGTGTATATAACCTTGAACCTTATTTATATAAAGACTGTTTTTTAATTAACATAGTGTGTAGACATTCCTTTGTGGGTGCTTGGGGACTACACTGTACTTAAGAACCATCCTGCATCACCTCCTGAGAAGCGAGGCCTTGATTGCTCGACCATAGCTACCCTATAAGAATCTTGGCTGGGGTCCTCTGTGCCTCTCCTCTGCTATATAGAGAGCAGGAGTACAGACACCCCCCTCCAGTCTTTACAACAAGGCACTGACAGAATGAAGCATTCTAGATGGGACATGAGGGCGACATTTGGCCTGTAGATATATATCCCCTGTGCCATAGAAGGCCTGGTAAACGATACATAAGGCCTTACATTTAACTCTGTCCACGACAGGAAGTCACAGCAAGGTTCGAAGAACGGGAGAGATGCGATTGCGGTATGGTAAACTGGAGCATACTCTTGCGTCAGAATTATGAAGCACCTGAAGACGGTGTAGCAGATAGGAGGGCTGCGCCAGTTAGAGGGCATTGCAATAGTCCAGGTGAACAAACACATGGGATGCCGCCACCGGGGCCGGAAAATGTCCCGGCTGAAAAGGAAGAACTTTCTGCATGACTCTTAGTTTGAAATGGCCTGTGCAACAAACTGAGCTAACCTGGGCTTCTCTAGACAGTGATCGAACGCCAAGATATTCCATTTTGAGCCAGTTATGGAGCATCCAATTGCCAACTGACTCAAAGCAAGGGTGAAATCTGACTGCGGCTTTCGGGTCTATGTGACATAAGGGATCCCCCTTAATGTAGTGTACTTTGGCTGTAACAGAGCATAATTACATATACTTGAATTTTTATTGCATTCAGTGCTGGAGAAAAATCTCTTGACTCATTTTTATTAGCCAGTCATATTCAATTGATTAGTTATTTTCTTTTTCCTTTTAGTTTTGCTTTTATTATTTATAGGAAAATCGCATATTCCATATTCATTTTCAGTGGCATTGCTTTCTTCATGCATACTCTGATATCTTATTAATTTCCAAACCAGCAGGACTAAATTAACAATTAGAAATTCACGTAAATCCAAATGCTGTTTTCACAGCCAAAATTGTTCTAAATCACCTTGTGTAGTGAATTCCACTAATCACCCATAAAAACACAATTAATTTGCAACCAGGTCTACGTCTAGTGTAGGTATACTTTCTACACAATCAATTTTAGCAGTAGGTTGATTTTTCGGTGGATCAATAACTATGCCACCTTTCTTGGTATTGTGTCTTGTGTGGGGACCTTGAAAAGCAACCAAAAGTGTGTGTGAGCCTATTGTGTGGATCCAATTCTTAGAAATTAGAAAAGCTAAAAAGCTCAATGAGTCAGAATCTGGCTCACTGTGACCCAATCTCTGTAGTACTAACCTTGCTCTGCACATCCTCCTGCGCTTCACTTGTTCTTTCTGCTTGCAACCTTTTCTGTCACCAATTAAGTGACTATATTCTAATTGGGGTGGACCCACATATTGCATTCTTAACAGATTCATTATTTGTATCCACAGTCACACAGTGAACTTACCCTGTTTATGGGTCCTGCGTAGTTTGTGTGAAGAATTGCTTTTAAGTAGTGCTTGGGGCTGCTTGGCAGTTGATTACTTGTATGGTCTGCTGCCTCTGTTGTCTAGTGCAGCCATGGCTGCAGGGCCTCTATTCTGCAGAGAGGGAGGTGGAATGGAATGTGGTTGCTACATTATTTACCAAAAAGACATACATATGAATATCTTGATCTTGATGCTAAAACTCGGTCCTAATGGACGCCAGGACATAATTTGACCTGCTCGTCGGTGGGCCTGCAGTACGGAGTCCACTGTATGCTATCCTACTTAGTTTTAAGTTTTTAATGGAGCTTCATTGATGTAGTCTTCAAACTTCATGCACGTATGTCTGTTAATACAAAATAATTGGAGCCTATATATATTAAAAAGCTTTGTGAGCATGTCATTGCGGTCGCCGGCATCAATCGACTGCAGGCACCCCCGCTGTGTGCATGTCTATTTGTGGATGTGGTAGTGTCCGTCGCCCTAGACAACCTTGGCATTGCGCATGCGCACCATATCGCTAGGCGTGATGTTGCTAGGTGACCGGTGCGGCTTGTCGCGTTGGCGTTTCTTTCCCTGGGCATTGTCGCCCTCCAAGTAGCGGTGGTCATTCATTTACATGGATTATCGAGTCCACAAACCCTGATAAATACATTTCTGATGTTTGTTAATCTGCTTAGAATCACATGCTGTGCATAGTCCGACATCCAGTGGTCACTGCGGAGTATTGCATTTTGTTTTTCGTAGTCGAAAACGGGACGTTGACAAGGCGTGTCTGTAACACTATCCCTACAGTGACGTGCGGTGTACCTACAATCCCTCACGCTTTGAGGTCCCTCAGATTTTTTTTTTCCGCCCAGATATTGGTCGCCTTTACGCGGAGCTCCTCGAGAGACATTGCAAATTCATTTACTCGACCTTTGGTCATTATTTATTAATATCTATTTACATAAGATCCCTCCCTCGACGTAGCTGCGAAGCCTTTTCTCCGCCGAGTAAGAACTTCGACGGCGGGGACGAGACGGAGGAGATCCTTCGGCGCTGCCGAACACGTGGCTTGGCCTCGCCGGCCAAAAGACAGTAGGGAGAGTGGGGTCGTGGGACATTTCTTGTTTCTCTCTGAGAATGCCTTTCCTTTTCCCCTCCCTTTCCCGCGGGGTTGTTATCACAGTGAAATATTTCCTCAGCTATGGAGAGGAGACCCTTTAGGTTTTGCCCGCGTTGCAAGGGCAAGTTTACCTGGAAAGACGAGCATAAACGGTTGCTTGCCCCTCGACCACAAGGAAGACGGCTGCGCGGCTTGTCAGCTTCTTAAGCCTAAGACTTTAAAGGACCGCAGGGTCAAAAGGTGGGCGACCTACGCCATGTCGAGGTCCGATTCCTCACCCGCCACCGCCGCAGAAAGTGACGAGGAATGTGATAACCCGACATCCGTTGCGGAAGTCGTAGACCTCTCTAAGGAGCGCTCGTGCTCCTCTTCGTCTGTCCCCGGCCCCGACAAGTTCGGCTCATGCCCTGCTTATGGGGATGAACACCCCGGCAACACTGAAGCACATAAAAAACACTCCCATAAACACATAACCCACGGCTCTTCTTCGTCAAAGACGAAGAAACCATCAACGGCGACGCAGGTTCCACTTGCGGCGTCCTCAGACCGTAAGAGTCTTAAGCCCCCCTTGCAACCGCAGACGCGACCAGCGACTGGGCTTCCCCCAGATAAGGGCGCTACCCCCAAACCGCCAGACGAAGCGCTCCGTCGGAGAGCGCCCGTCGCCGTAGAACGCGCAACACCCGTAACGTCAATGCCAGAGCCCTCCACAGACAGATTAGTCGTCGAGAGCTTGGCGAGGATCGTTTCCGCCGATAGCCAGAAGCGGACGGCGAAAGATACGCTGAATACCGCTTAGAAGGCTGGATGGAGAGGTTTATGGAGACTCAAAACCTACCACCACCCAAGAGGGCAAGAGAGGGACCTCAGGGCTACATTCCCTAGGCTGTTTAATCCCTCACTCAAGAGGACCCCCACTTTCAGGAGGAGGACGAATTTTTAGGCATCGAAGAGGAACAGAACCTAGAGGAGGAGGGTTTTGAAGAAACCCCAGATATAGGTGGGGGGGGGCTTCGGAGAAGTCCCAGAGGAAGGTGCTTCACAGCCCTGGCAGTCCCCATCAGCGTTTTCGGACCCTGATGCACTAAACCTGTCCCCTCCCGAGGACTCACCTAATAGGAACACTTCACCTATAGACGATCAACCTACATTTAATGCACTACCACGCAAGGCAGCAGCGCATTTCGAAATAGACACTGGGGAGATTTCTCCTGACATTGACTTTGTGGAGAAGGTAATCGAGGAGAAACCCCCCATGTCAGCCAAACCATTCCCCTCCTCGCCTCAGTAAGGAGACGAATTATCCCTTCACTATCTACACCCACGTTGTTCAGAGGGGTCGACCCGAGGATAGAAAAACTATTCAGTCCCTCCCCTTCAGACCCGTTGTACGTCAGGGGCCACTCTGTACCAGACTCCCTAGTGGTGACAAATACAAGGAAAAGAGCAGGGGTCCCGCTGTCTACCAGCGAAGCACCACCAGATAAGGAGGATAAAAAATTATATGCCCTGGGGAAGAGGATCACAGCCTCCGCTGCTTTTTCCGCAAGGATTGCAAACAATTCCTTGCTAGCAAGTTACGCAGATGCACAATGGAGCAAGCTACTTAAGGACGCCGAGGAGGTACCAGAACCCCTATGTACACGCCTTCTGGCCACGATTACTGAAAGGACCCTAGTCAACCAAAGCATCGTCAAAAACACTCTGGATGCTGCAGAAACGGCTCGCCGTTCCCTAGTCCAAGGAATACTCCTCAAACGCCATGTCTGGCTGCGTAATTGGGGGTTTAAACCTGAAACACAAGCATCTCTAATCAACAAGCCTATAGAAGATGCCAACCTCTTTGGAAAGGCGGTTGATGAGGCACTAGAAACGGCAAAGAAAGAGTTTGACACCATCAAAACCCTAGACCAGATTTCTAGGTCTCCTAACAAACGTGGCTATGGCAATAGGCGCTTTTTTCGAGGCCAACGCCAGCAGCAAAATCAGCAGCAGCAATACTCTGCAAACAACTGGTCCTCTAACCAAGGCACCAGTGGCCAATACAACACCAAATGACTCGAAGATTCGTGTCTCCTCCCATGCATCGCCGGTCGGGGGCCGGTTAACATCCTTTCTTCCAGCATGGGAGGGAATAACTTCAGACCGCTGGGTACCATCAACCATGGCCTGCGGCTACTGTATAGAATTCAACAGTTCCCCAACGTACAGACCCCCAAGGGGACGACGCATGACACCAGAACACCTCGCCATCCTTCTACAAGAAGTGGACCAGCTACTGGAAAAAGGAGCTATAGAGGTCGTACCTTTATCTCCGGTAACGGAAGGTATTTATTCAGTGTACTTCCTTGTATCCTAAAAGGACTTAACCATGCGCCCTGTATTAGATCTGCACCCAGCAAACAAATTTGTCAAACCTCAAAAGTTTCGTATGGTGACCTTACAGGAAGTGATCCCCCTGCTATCACAAGGAGATTACATGACAACACTGGACCTGAAAGATGCATACTTCCATATTTTAATGTTGCCAGCGCACAGAAAATGCCTCAGGTTCATCATAGAGGGCAAACACTACCAGTTCAGAGTGCTACCCTTCGGGATAGCATCAGAAAGTACTGGCAGTGGCAGCGGCCCACCTGCGCAGGTTGTCCATCCCAGTATACCCTTACCTCAACGATTGGCTCATATCCGGGGATTCTTACGAAACATGCTTCTCAAATACCCAAAAGACTAGACTTTTTGTTCCAACTGGGCTTCTCCATCAACGAGAAGAAGTCCAGCCTAGACCCCAGCCAAGTCAAATAATTCTTAGGGGCTCTAATTCGAACAAAGGACGGCCTCGTCTTCCCCTCCAACGAGAGGGTCCAAAACATGCTGTTTCAGATCCCTCAATATGTAGCAGGTCGAGAGGTGATGGTACGCAAAGCAATGGGATTGCTAGGAATGATGGCGTCATGTATTTATTTGGTACCCCACACGCGCCTGCGCATGCGCCCAATGCAAGAGTGGCTCAACAGCCAGTGGTGTCAGGCCAGCAGACAAGGGGACGATCTAGTGGTGGTCTCGCAGGCCTTGGTTCTCTCGCTGCGGTGGTGGTCGAAGGAAAACCTGGTAATAGGGAACCATTCGCCACCCCCGCAGTGGAAGCCACTCTAACCACAGAGGCATCCCTCGCAGGATGGGGGGCTCACCTATCCCATCAGACTGCTCACGGAGTTTGGACTCCGAGCGTAGCTTCCAAGCACATAAACTTACTGGAGCTAGTTGCTGTGTTCAAGGCACTAAAAGCCTTCCAGGCACACCTACAAGGGAAGACAGTGATGGTCATCGCGGACAGCACCACAGCCATGTACTACCTCAACAAACAAGAGGGCACTCACTCTCCAGGACTGTCCAAGCTGTCCCAGAACATCTGGAAATGGGCTCTCAAACACATGTTCCTACTGTCACAACATATACCAGGGGAACTCAATCTGCTAGCAGACGAACTAAGCAGAGACTTCCCTCTGCCCTCAGAGTACGAATGGCGTTTACACGAAGACATAGTCTTCGACGTTTTCACACGATGGGGATTCCCAGAAATAGACCTGTTTGCAATCTTGGAGAACTCGCAATGCCTAGATTATGCCTCCAGGTACCCCCAGAACCAATCCAAGGGGAACGGTCTATCGATTCCATGGTCAGGAAAATTTGTTTACGCTTTTCCCCCCCGACTCTCCTTCTCAACAAGATTGTGCACAAGATGCACCAGGAACAAGTTACCATGCTACTAGTGGCCCCTATGTGGGCCCGGCAGCCATGGTTCGCTCACCTGATGGAGATGTCTCTATCTCCTCCAGTGAAACTTCCCTGCCCGTACAACATGCTGTCACAGGACAAGGGCAGGACACTGCATCCATGCCCTCAGACCATGACCTTAGCAGCCTGGCTCCTGAGATCATAGAATTTGGACATTTACAACTCCCGCAGAGATGCATGGACATCCTCAGGGAGGCTGGAAAGCCTAACACTCGTCACTGTTATTCTAGCAAATGGAAGAGATTTGTCATCTGGTGTAGAGGAAGAAACATCAACCCTGTTGACTGCTCTCCCACACAAATTGTTCTGTACCTGACCCATTTACTGGACTCGGGTCTAGTATTCAATTCTATTAAAGTCCACCTAGTGGCACTTTCTGCATACACCACTTCCCAACTTAGTGTCAAGGTGGAAAGTCCCAGTTATTAAAGCCTTTATGGAGGGGGTAAAGAGAATACACCCACCGATAGCAAACCCAGCTCCCGGCTGGGACCTAAATGTGGTACTTACCAGGCTCATGGGCTCACCTTTTGAACCCATGCACAAGGCAACTCTTAAAGACCTCACTCTTAAGACCGCCTTCCTAATAGCTATCACCTCCATTAGTAGAGTAAGTGAACTACAGGCTCTTTCTGTTCTAGACCCCTTTGTAACGGTTCGCAAAGATAAGGTGGTTCTACGCACACACCCAAGGTTTGCACCGAAATTCATCTCGAAATTCCATGTCAACCAGTTAATAGAACTACCAACGTTCTTTCAAAACCCTTCAAATTTGGGAGAAAAAAGCCTGCATACACTTGATGTGCGCAGAGCTGTCATGTTTTATATGGAAAGAACTAGACCACTGAGAAAGACTAATCAGTTCTTTGTCCCGGTGGCAGCAGGAAGAGAAGGAGATGCAGTCTCAAAGTCCACTATATCTAGATGGATTGTTCAATGCATCACTCTGTTACACTCTTGCTAAGGGAGAACTACCCTTCAAGCCAAGAGCACACTCTACTCGAGGCACTGGGGCATCCATAGCATTCATTGCAAATGTTCCCCTTGAGTCCATTTGCAAAGCGGCAACCTGGAGTTCTGTACACACCTTTACAAAACACTACTGTCTAGATGCCCACTCTAGATCTGATTCCCAGGTGGGACAAGCAGTATTAAGACATCTTTTCTCTACTGTTCCTTCTCACAACCCACCTCCAACTCAGGGTACTGCTCGCTAGTCTATGCACAGCATGTGATTCTAAGCAGATTAACAAACATCAGAAGACAATGCATTACTTAACGTAAAAGCATTTCTCCAGCATTGGATCTTTCATGGATTCACATGCTTAGAATATTCCCCGTCGTCAGACTGGGAACCCTCGGTACACATATATAGTCGTTTCCTATAGGAAAAAACTTACAACACTTGTGTGTCCTATCCACATCTACGTCCTCTCTGGGGCCGTCCACGCATGCCCCGTAGGACGTAGTGGTATAAAAGCCCCGCCCCCGCGGGTCCCGTCAGATTTCAACCGTCTCCAAAGATAGTGGGATCTCCTTGCGTAGTCTCTACTGTCTAGGTTATTGTTGAAATTACTCGTTTTTGATCGAAAGGTTATTGGTCTTACCAGGATGTCGGGCAAACCGCTCTTCCGCCCATGCGCCACGTGCGGATTGAAAAAGGTTTACGAGGGGGACGGCCATCTAGATTGTATATATTGCCTCCACCCTCACCATTCGGCAGACCAGTGCGAAATATGTAAAGGTTTTTCCCAGAAAACCCTGAAAGATCGGAGTCGGCGACTGGTGTCGTGGTTAAATGACGGGGCGGGAGCATATCCTCAGTCGGAGGTTGGCTCCGTGCGCAGCGTGGCCTCGATGAAAACATCGGGGGCCCCGCGCCGTTCAGCCTCGTCGGAACCACCGGCAAAGAAAACTCGACCGGCGGAAAAGTATGTTCCACGAAGCCACTCTTCCAAAGACTCTTCAAAATAATCTTCAAAAAAGTCTTCATCGTCGAAAAAACATGGAAAGGAAAGGCCAAAATCCTCCTTGGGCGATCCTCAGAGATCTGCCACGAGTAGAGAGTCGGAAAAGCGCAGGGAGAGCTCTGTGAAGGCGAGACCGCCTAAGCCACCTGCAGGCCCACCGTCGACGACGACGAACCAGTCAGTGTCCTCACTGCCGCTAACGCAGTTGGTTTCCCCCGTCATCAACCCACTGACGACGACGGCGACGATGTCCTCGTCGACCGAAGTTCAGGCCTGGAGACCAGAGATTTTTGATCTGGTGTTGCCGGACACGTTGCTGCAGGAACAAGCAGCGTCGATTTCCTCGAAGGAAGACGACGGCTTCAGGATTGCGGGCCCGGAAGATCTTGGGCTCCCAGCCAAGTCACCATCAGGAGCAACCTGTTCTCAGGTGTTTACCCAGTTTTCAAATTCACAATCGGCCCTGTCCATGGAGGTCCTGTCCTCATTACACTCGCTGCTGAAATCGTTGGATGAAAGGCTTCCACCAGTGAACCCGTCAACGCCTCCCGTCGACGAGCCAGGCCCGTCACATCGTCCAACCCAAACGACCAGAATTCCGGTGACTCCAGTGGTCCACGAGGAGGGTGAGCTGTCGGACTCTGTATCCGACCGAGGATCGGTATCGGATATCTCCCTGTCTCCATCTAGGGATCCATCCTGGGTGTCGGATGTTGAATTGGAAACACCAAAGAGCCCCACTCACCCGTCTCCACCAGACGATATTGGCGCTTTTCATTCAATGATGGAAAAGGCATGCAAGGAATTTGGCTTGGTCCAGCAGGAGGAGAAAAAGGACTGTTTTCTGTTCGACCATATGGGTAAGAATAGACGTTCAGTATTCTCAATACCCATTTTAGATCATGTCTGGAAAGAGGGTGTTCAAACCATGCGTCACCCGTTTTCTGAACCGGCCGTCAAAGGCCGCATTGAAAAGAAGTTTAAAGTGCCAGACTCTACCCCGAAATGTCTTTCGTCCCAACCTACACCTGACTCAGTGGTGTCGGCAGCAGCGACAAGGAAAGCGAGGGCCCAACACAAGTGCTCTACCCCTCCGGATAA
The DNA here is from genome assembly GCF_040938575.1 of Ambystoma mexicanum. Lineage (NCBI taxonomy): Eukaryota > Metazoa > Chordata > Amphibia > Caudata > Ambystomatidae > Ambystoma > Ambystoma mexicanum. Next base: position 1,321,121,273 of record NC_090934.1, read on the forward strand.
TGAGGCAAGGCGCCAAGATGTGTTTGGTAAGAAGGTACTATCCGTGGGTGCTACAACTGTGAAAGCAGCCAACTCTTTGGCTATTGTCGCCAGGTACGACAGGGAAATGTGGCACAGACTAGCCCCTATACTGGACCACCTTCCGGAGGAACATCGAAAAACGGCTATGTCTCTGGTACGAGAGGGCGAAAAAGCGTCGAATCATGCAATTAACATAGCGGTGGACCTGGCGGAGTCGGGCTTTAAGCAAGTAAACAACGGGGTTGTTCTTAGACGCCAGGCTTGGCTTAAGTGCACCAACTTCAGGCCCGAGGTTCAGTATAAAGTATTGGACATGCCCTTCGAAGGTGACCTTCTTTTTGGAGAAAAGGTGGATGAGGCCCTGAAGGGCATGAAGGAGGACTCGGATACGGCACGCTCGTTGGGTGCCCTTCAAAGTGGAATTTTTTTTCAATCTTTTCGTCCCTTTAAAGGGGCATCGGGCAATTCAAGATTCGCTGCATCCAGGGATAGATCTTTTGGCAGATCAGCATACCCATCCCAGGGATATAGACGCGCCTCTCAAAATACAAGCCGGCGCAGAAACTTCCAGTCATCCAAGAGACGACCGGCCTATCCTCCTTCTACGAACAAACAAAAAGACCAGCAATGACGGGAAGCGCACCGTTCTGGGAGGAAGAGTGTCAAACTGCGTCAAAGAATGGGAAGACATCACAACAGATCAGTGGGTGTTGGACACAGTGAGGTACGGACATTCTCTACTATTCAAATGCAAACCTCCGAAATGTCCACCGGTATTCCTACCCCAACCACATCTGAACGTTTTGCTGCAGGAAGTAGCACTTATGTTACAAAAAGGTGCCAAAGAATTGGTTCCTGCATCGCAGAAAGGCCAAGGGGTATACTCACGGTGTTTTGTGGTAAAGAAGCCAAACGGAAAGTGGCGTCCCATTCTCGACCTGCGTGACCTCAACAAGACCTTACAGAGCCAAAAATTCAAAATGCTCACGCTGCAGGAAGTAATCAGGTCCGTTCAAGTGGGAGATTTTTTGGCGTCTCTGGATCTACAGGACGCGTACTTCCACATACCTGTGTGTCAAAAACACAGAAAGTTTCTGAGGTTCATGGTAGGTCGGACACACTACCAATTCGCAGTGCTTCCGTTTGGTCTCAAATCCTCCCCAAGAATGTTCACAAAATGTTTGGCACCCGTGGCAGCCTGGCTGAGAAAGAAAGTGCATCATGTATACCCGTACCTCGACGACTGGCTTGTGAGGGGATCCTCCTCGGCGTCGACCAACGACAGCGTACAGGCCACCTTACAGCTTCTGCAACGACTGGGGTTCGCAGTGAACTTCGGAAAGTCCTCTCTAAGGCCATCAAAGAACTTAAAGTTCTTGGGAGCTCAATTCGAAACCCAGTCGGGAATAGTGAAACCTTCCCTAGACAGAATGTCAAAAATCAATCGACTGACGAGTCAACTACGTTTACATTGCACACTCTCAGTGAGAAAGTATGTGGCGATCCTAGGTTCCATGGCTTCCTGCATCCATCTAGTAGCCAACTGTCGATTGTTCATGAGGCCACTTCAGGAATTCCTAGCGGACAGATGGAAGCAGGCCACGGGCCGGTGGTCAGACAGGATAACCGTCGACGACGACGACGAAATCATCCGAGCCCTCCAATGGTGGAAAAGCGTTCACAACCTGGGCAGAGGGGTACCTCTACAAGAACCAGAATTTCACCGAACCATCATCACGGACGCATCCCTGACAGGCTGGGGAGCACACATGGACAACTACCAAACCCAGGGCAGATGGTCCCCGTCCGAATCACTCCTACATATCGATGTACTGGAGCTGAGGGCAGTAAGATGGGCCTTGAAGTCGTTCCTCCCACATATCAAGGGGTTGAGAGTAAGAGTGCTGACGGACAACACGACAGCCATGTTCTACTTGATAAAACAAGGCGGCACGAGATCCAGGACCCTGTCCGTGGAGGCTCAAAAGGTATGGCATTGGGCTTTGAAACACAACATATCTATAGTGGCACACCATCTTCCAGGAGTGAAGAACGTACAAGCGGATTCCCTAAGCAGAAGCATGGCTCAGATACACGAGTGGGAGATGGACACCATTCAGCTGCAGAAAATCTTCAAAAGATGGGGTCACCCCTCAGTGGATCTCTTCGCAACGAAAGAAAACAAGAAATGCGAGCAGTTCGCGAGCAGATGGCCTCAGAAAGGATCCCTAGGGGAAGCGTTCTCTTTTCCATGGACAGACAAGTTCCTGTACGCCTTCCCTCCGTTTCCCCTTATACGGAAAACAGTACAATGGATACGCAGATACAAATGCCGGGTCATTCTAGTGGCACCGTATTGGCCGAGACAACCTTGGTTTTCCGACCTGCTGCATCTGTCGTTGGAACAACCGATAACATTCCAGAAGGTTCTGAATCTCCTGTCCAGGGACAAGGGAACAGTGTGGCATCACAATCCGGACAGCCTCAACCTGACGGCCTGGCTCCTGACTTTTCGGAATTTGGCACTTTGAAAGTTTCGTCGGATTGCCAAAAAATTTTACAGGCGGCTAGGGCTCCTTCCACCAACAAGTCATACATCTGCAAGTGGCGAAGGTTCTGTATGTGGTGTCAAACGCAACACGAAATACAGCCTTTAGAAGTAACTCCAGAACAGGTTTTACCGTATCTTCTTCACCTGGCGGAGAGTGGGTTATCCTCGTCATCCATAAAGGTGCACCTGGCGGCCATCTCAAGGTTCACGAGGAGGAGACAGTCCTCTCCGTTATTCAGCGACAGACTGGTGAAACATTTCATGAGGGGTCTTTTTCGAACCTTTCCCCCTACGAAGCGGTTCTGAAGCCACCTTTCGAGCCAATGTCGTCTTCATCCATGCAGTTCCTATCATGGAAGCTGGCTTTCTTAATTGCTATTACATCAGCTAGAAGAGTATCAGAGCTACAGGCATTGGTCATAGACCCTCCATATATGAGATTCTTTAAGGACAAAGTGGTGCTATTAACTAATCCTACTTTCGTCCCGAAAGTTCCGACGGTCTATCACAAACACTCGACCATTGTCCTCCCTACTTTCTTTGCGACCCCGTCATCGACGGCGGAAAAGGCTCTTCATACTCTAGATGTGAAAAGGGCGTTGAAATTTTATCTGCAAAGAACACAAGAACTCAGAACTACCAGACAGCTGTTCATCGCATACGGTCCGTCGACGAGAGGAAAGGCAATTTCCAAGCAAGGACTGGCTCGATGGGTCTCGTCAGCGATTGCTTTTAGTCACTCCAAGGCCGGGAGACCCCTACAAGGGCATCCTAGAGCCCATTCCACAAGGTCGACAGCCTCTTCCACGGCGCTGTGGGCAGGAATTCCTCTGACAGACATCTGCCAGGCGGCGGCATGGTCAGTCCCACACACGTTCACACGCCATTACTGCCTGGAAAGGCAGCATGCGGATGAAGTACAGATGGGAAGGGCAGTTCTGCGCCATCTGTTTCAATGAGGTAAGCCAAAAACGGTGAAGTTTTTGTTTTTTGCCTTGTCTATACTGGTTCTTTAGTGTGTAGGTTTTGAGTAGAAATATATATATATATATATATGATGAATATATATATATATGATGAATATGTATATATCGGAAGATATGTTGCTGCTTATGTGCCCATATAATTAGGTTTTGGGGTGTTTTTGCGGTGTATGTTGCATTGCATTCTCACCTCCTTCTTTAGGATACTGCTATACGATCTATTCTAAGCATGTGAATCCATGAAAGATCCAATGCTGGAGAAGGGAGTAGTTTCTTACCTGTAACTCCATTTCTCCAGCATTGGTATCTTTCATGGATTCACATGCGCCAACCAGCCTCCCCGGAATGCAATGTGCAGGATATATGCATAAGCAGGTTCTCCTTTCTACTTTGGAGGGGCCGAAATCTGACGGGACCCGCGGGGGCGGGGCTTTTATACCACTACGTCCTACGGGGCATGCGTGGACGGCCCCAGAGAGGACGTAGATGTGGATAGGACACACAAGTGTTGTAAGTTTTTTCCTATAGGAAACGACTATATATGTGTACCGAGGGTTCCCAGTCTGACGACGGGGAATATTCTAAGCATGTGAATCCATGAAAGATACCAATGCTGGAGAAATGGAGTTACAGGTAAGAAACTACTCCCTTCTGATGGTTGTATCTGCTTAGATTCACATGCGCCCACCCTTCCTCCCCGCTCGGATGGAAGGAACATGGACATCTTTTTATATCTGTTTTCAGTACTCACTCACGTCTAGAAGGCTCCCTCAGGGCAGAAAAAATACAAACGGAGGGACCTCGCCGCGTGAGGGATTGTGGGTACACCGCACGTCACACTATAGGGAGAGTGTTACAGACACGCCTTGTCGACGTCCCCTTTTCGACTACGAAAAACAAAATGCACTACTCCGGAGTGACCACTGGATGTCGGACTATGCAAAGCATGTGAATCTAAGCAGATACAACCGTCAGAAATGCTTTTACGGTAAGTAATGCATTGTCATTCCTTTTGTGCCCTAATCGTAAGATGAGGGGCCTATGTGTCCTTTTGTGTACACGATTGTTACTTTGGCACCGTGGAAATTACACATGCGCACCAATAGTACCTCGTGTCCTGTTGCTTGGTAACCGATGTGGCTAGCACGTTGCTGTTTCTTTTTTGTGTGGGCATTGTCATCCCCAAGTTGCGGTGGTATTTAATTAAATGATGCATCTGATCTTACTCGGCACCCCAATAGGTAACTGTCATTTCTGGGACCTACTCCTGAACTGAGGGGCATAGTTATATGCAAGACGGCAAGAGTGTTAACCTCTGCGTGCCTCATTCTCTTAGTATTTTACTATTTTTTTTTAAAAAAAATGTTTTGGTGAATCAGTGCTGCACCCAAATTGGGATTGGCATTTGGTTAGATGGCGGATCTAGCCATAGGCGCCTCAGTTAGTAGGCCTTATCTCTGCCCTGCATGTTATACAAAGGGCATCACTACATGGGAGGTAGCGCGATTGTGGATTTATGCCCGCTCAATTGTCATTGGTTCACTGCTCCATAGCATCCATCTCTGGGAACATGCCCAGTTTTGCCAGATAGGCACGTTAAAAATAAATGCTTTTGCCTTTTTGTATTGCACACCGAGGCGCGTCTCTGTACTTCCTCATTGTCCGTGGTTGGTATTATCTGCCTGGCATGAAGGCAATTGCACACTGGAAGAGTGGTTGCAATGCCGGTCTTGGAGCTAGAACTCATCTGTGTTGTAGTATATCATACCCCAAGGATGGTTATGACATTTGGGTCTCCCATTACCCTTCTTGAACATCCTCACCAGCCTCTAACCTGGGCGGTAGCCATGCAGTATATGAGTCCAATCCAGGGCGTTGTGTGGACTTGGGCTTGAATGAAATGTGGAAGATCATAGTGTTGGGTAAGAATTGGTGCAGTCCCACTGTGTGAGGCTGCACAACGCTTATCTGCTTGGTATTATGTAACCCACCTTTTGGTATAGGTCTGTACTACACAAGTTGGTAGTGTGACGGAGCAGCCAGGCCTATCTCAAGAGGGGTAAATGTGAGCTGTAGAGCTGTACCAATGAAATTCGTAAATACAAGTAAACCAGTAACACTTACACTCAAGGTTTCCGTTATAGTTATTTAAAAATGGATGTTAATTAAATAAATGAGTTCTTTTAAAAAGGCAATTCGTGTAACAATGTAAATGCACTTTAAGATAACTTTTCAGAATCAGAGCAAGTTAGTGCATAATCTTTTGTCATGGCCACAGGCCCCAGATCACAAAAACCAAACCATCTAGTGATAGGGGCAATGGGTCACTTGACTCACTTATGTCCCTTTGGGACCCATAAACACAGGGGCCCTGGCTGGACCTTTGGTGCAAGGCTCATATAGAGATGTGAGCAGGAACACTTTATTTCAGTGCAGGAGTACTTTTATTTTCCAAAAACTTTCCAGGAGCTGAAAGTCTTTATTCCAGAGAACATCCTCATGTGCTGACTTATCGGGTGTGGCAGGCAGGCTGAACCTGGTGGGTGTGGCTTCAGAAGCTCAGCCATATAAGCTGCTCCATCCTTAAGGCCGGTGCTTCGCGTTACTGTGCACTCGCATGCAACGTGACGCTCACTGCCGCTTGGACTAGTTTGCTTACCTTTGAAACCCGGTGTTCTCCTGCATACTCCCCTCCAGGAAACAGGTGCTTCATTGCTTCATCTGCAGACTCATCTCCTGACATCCAGTGATCTTGATCCCGACGCTGCAGCACCGCACTCTGCAGCCACGAACTTGGACCCTATGAAGAAGAAGAAAGACAAGGTTAGAACATCCGTTCTGGGGCCGCGCCGCTTTTGAACCCAGCGCGACCCCTAACAACTTACCAGCTACTGTACCACTGCAGCTTCGTTCCTCATTCCCTCTGGCTGCCGCCTCGAGCTCCACAGCTTCTCCCGGGCTGGCAACATCACCTGCAAGGGAAGAAAGCAAAAGAGCAAACATCAAAAGTGGAAAGGACAGCAATCCAAGACAAACTTTACAATACAACAAAAACAGACGAGGAAAGACCATGGCAAACCGGAACACTTACCTGAAGTATAGTGGCATAGTCGCAGCAAGACTGGATTAACACGTGCAAGGGACTAGTGAAGGAACTCGGTCCAGATCATACAAGCGCCCCTGCCAGAAGGAGCAGGGCGGAGTGCTCGCCAAAACTAATCAACAGGTGAGCTTTCCAGGGACAGCGCATCCCACAGGTACCACGGTTTGGGAGAAGGGGTCTGGAAGGGGATCAGGCGCACAAGCTGGCATACTCACGCCCCCCTATTCTCCACGCAGGGGCAGTACCAAGCTGCATCACCTATTACCACCAGTCACCATATAAGAGCGGAGGGTGAAGTCGGACCCGAGCGACCTCACCCCCAGGAGGGCTGCAACCATGCCCCAACGCTGCCGCAGAGACCAGGTGAGCATAACATTCTTACAAAATTCCTACACCCTGAGGTGTCTGTTAGGGGGAATTCTCAGAAATTTGCTAATTCCCTCTACCTTAGTGACCCCCAGCAACTTTGCTGGATTTTGAGGACTTGATTTATTTTTACCTGGAGAGAGTGAGACCCTTTTTTCCCACTCTCTCATGTATTGTTATGTGATGTTTGAACTCGGTTTCTTTTGGTTGTGGAGTCTGACAAACTCCATAGGCATAATCTTTTACATTGTGTCACACAGCACCTTTTTCAGTGCAGTGACACAGGGAAGTCTTTCAGATTTCCCAAAGGTTTAAATACCTTCTCTTGGATAAACTACTGTTTCCAAGAGCAGTAAAGTGAAATTGACTTTACTTGCATTTGTAACTTTCTAGCCCCAGCACACACTTAGGGTGCTGGAGGGGTTACTTAGTATCCCCTTTGTCTATCTTCTAATGTAACCATTTTTTTTGTTACCCTTTCCTCGCTGAATGGCTGGTGGCAGTGGTTTACGTTTGACTACCGTGGTGTGCATTTACCGTGGGCTGCGTTCGCAGCTGCAGTAAAGCACCCAAGGGTGCCATTTTTGTCATAATGGCCCGGTCTTCTTTTTTTGACATTTCTTTGTGGAAAGCTCCTTCTTGAGATTTACTCTGCGCGCCAAACCAGGTTTGGTCCCTTTATTCGCTTTGCCTTTGGCGAGATGCGCGAGTGAAGCCCACCTCTGGCTCCAGGGTGTCTGGTGGGGGCAGGAAGTGAAGGAGGTGCCCGAAACTCCCTATGCTTAGTCTCCTAGGAGACCCAAATGCACTCTGTGGTGATTGGCCGGCTGACTGTCCGGCAAGGACAGCCACCCTGCTGGGTGACTGACAGCTGGGCTGGAATAAATGGGATAAACCTGCATAAAAGGTGATGCTTTTTGGCTTGGGAGGCAGTCACCACTGGACGAAGGAACCGAAGAGGAAATTGAAGAGGACGCCTGCTGCAACTCCTGGACCATTGGTTTGCCCGGTGAAGCCCTGCTGCTGTGCTGAAACTCCAAATTTTTATCGACAGAGAAGCCCCTGCAAGGACCACTTCTGCCTTTGAGTTGGTGGGACCAATCTATGCCAAAGTAAGCCACCTGGACATCCTCTTGGAGCTGGTTGAATTTCCACAGAGTTGCTGCTAGAAACCGAAACGCTAGGGAGGGGAACACCAGCTTGTGTGCGTTGCTTTTAAGCTGGCCAAGAGCTCCAGGAAGATCCTCCGGACTCCCAGGAAACAGGACTGACTGAGCCTGAGCCACCTCAAGAGTGCTGGACCCCAGATTCAAGGAAAGTTCATCTCGACAGCCAGAAACCAAAGTGTTGCTATTTCTGGTAGACGCGAGTAGCTGAAACACGGAAGTGCCAAGATTGCCGGTTGCGGTCGGTGACTGTCCGTTGCATTGCAGGAGTCCCCAGAAGTCCTCCCTCTTGTCCCCACGACTGAGTCCCAGGAACACCAGGATCTGCAGAGCTGTACAGGAACAGAAGTCCTCTGCTACACTTTTTCTTCAACCTAAAGGGTACTGTAAAGTCTAAGAGAACTTACCTCTTGCCGTGTAACTGCACTTGTTCTCTGTTGGTGAGACTTGTGGTGGTTGCCCTATAGAGTTGCTGACAGCTTCTTTACCTCACAAGCCTAAACAGCTTGTGGCCCTACTTTGAATTCTTCTATCTACATAGACTTTTAAAACATTGTGCAAGACTTTGTACCTGCCTCTGAGAAGTGCTTCAGTTTCACCTAGACATTTGCTTACATTGACTTTGGCATAGCCTGGCTCCCTTAATGACTCTTCTTCCCTCTGTGAATGTGTTTGGCCTTCCGTCCAGGAACGGGTTAACTAACTTTGCATTGGGGGGTTTACAAAAGTACTTATTATCTTTGAGAAATATTTGTGAGATCTCTTGTTGTGTCATAATAACCTTTCTCTTTGACAAACTCTTAAACCTGATTCTAAATGCAACAGTGATATATTAATGTCCCCAGTACCCTAATTATTGAAGTTACTTGAGGGTTTAGGTAGTGTCTGTGGGCCATCCCAAAAGGGTAAGTACTGATTTAGAAATATTAAGATTGTGTATTTTGGAAGTGTATTTGAGTGTTACTGTTATATTGCCCCCGTTCTGAAGAAAGTTTATTCTAACTGACTGATAAATGAATAATTGTTTATTCAAGACACCTTGTGTGTAAGTGTATATTTGAATACTTGTCACTGTGAATCTCTGTGTAACTCCCCTAAAGCTCACATTTGACCCCTCTTGAGATGAGCATGGCTGCTCAACACGCTACCAACCTGTCTAGTACAAGCTTATACCAAAGGTTGGGTTCCTATCGCCAGGAGGTCAGGGTTGTTGTAGTGCACCCAAAGGGTACTGCATATAATCTTGCCTAACGGTGTCTTCAATCATAAGGACATTAATGGCATTTATGTATCACGCTAGTTATACTTTGCAGATTGAGGTTTCAGAAAGGAAAGGTTAAACGGTTTCTCAGTAAAAGTGGGGACACTTATATCTTCCAATGAAATGTAGACCAGCCTTTCCCAGCAGTAACAGTCTAAAACATGTTACCACCTATGAGGGGACAAACAATATCTAAGTCAATGGGCTAGAGACTTCAGGGAGCCAGGACAGCCAAAGTCCATTTGAAACGGTCTATGGAGCTGAGGCACTTCTTAGAATCAAAGTCTTGCACAAAGTAGAAAGTTTGTTAGAAAATCACTTGTAGGGTCACAAGCGGTTAAGCCTGTGAAAAACAGAGTTGGAATCAACTCTCTAAACGTAAGCCACTGCAATTCCAAACTGAGAAAAGCAAAGCTAAAAGACCATGAGGTAAGTACTCCAAGCCTAAACAGTACCTCTGGTTTTGAGAAGAGCGGTCCAGCTGGATTCTGTCCTGCTACAGCGGTGCAGACCTTGTGTTCCTGAGCGTCTGGAGGGCTCCTGCGGTGGTACGTGGGAGGTCGTAGGCAGCTACAGGCTCTTTTCGGCTCAGCGGCACTTTGCGGTTTCAGCGCTTAGCAAACAGCACCGTTGCGGATCTCAGAAGCTGGTTGGCCTTCCTTAACTCCTTGGGTCCTGCACTTTGGTGAGGGGACTCGAGCTCTGGTTGTCCTGCTTCTAGTGGGTCCTTAGGAGACTCCTGGAGCTTCTAGCCGGATTTCAGATGTTGCTCTCGACTCCGTATCTCTCGACCCCCTGGCACTCTGTTCTTGCAGCAATGAAGAAGTACAGCCAGTCTGGGAAGATGGTCCAGTGGAGTTGGTCTTGGGGGGGCGGGGGGGTCCAGTGGAGTTGGTCTTGGGGTTAGTTGGTCCCACTAACCCAAGGGGAGAAGTCTTCCCTTCCAGAGCTTCTCTGTTGAATTGAAAAAGGAGTTTCAGCAGGGCTTGACCAGGCAATTTAAAGGTCCAGGGGGATGTAGCAAGCTTCAGTTATTTCTCCCATGATCGATTCTGACTCTAGTCTCAAAACCCTCGCCTTTTAAGCAGGTTTCTCCCATTCATGCATGCCTAGGCTGCCAATCACGCGCCAGGGTGGCTGTCCTGAAAGGACCGCGAGCCAGGACTGGTTGCATTCAGGCATTCCTAGAGACAATGGACAGGGGAGTATTGGAACCCTGCCTCCCATCCTGTCCTTCCAGGCACACTGGAGCCAGAGGCGGGCTTCAGGGCTGAAGCCCGCCAAAGGCAAAATGAACAAATGGCTCAAATCTGCCTCGACGCACAGAGTAAAACCCAAGAAATACCCCACAAACAGAAAATGGCAAAAATAGAAGTCGGGGGCAATTTTGACAAAATGGTCACCCATGGGTGCTGTACTGCAGCTGGGGGTTTAGCCTGCGGTAGAAGAGCACAATGGTAGGAAAATTAAACCACTGCCACCAGCCATTTCAAGTAGGGAGGGTAACATAAAAATGTTACATAAGAATGTAGGATAAGGGGCTACTAGGTAACCCTCCAGTACTCCACATAAGATGGTGTGGACTGGACCCACAAAGAGAAAAGCTAAGTAAAGTCAATTTCACTTTACTATTCTTGGGAACACTAGTTCATACAAGGAAAGGTATTTAAACCTTATGAGACATCTAAGGGATTTATCTGCGACACTGCACTGAAGGTGCTGTTACCATACAAAACGTAGATGCCTATGGAGTTTGCCAGACTCCAAAAACAGTGAAGAAACATAATCCAAACCAGGTCAAAACACATGCGAGAGTGAGGAAAAAGGTCTCACTCACTCCTTCAGAGTTAAAATTAAAAAGTCCTAAAGTCCAGCAAAAGAGCTGGGGGGTCTCTAAGGTTGAAGGGAATTAGCACAGCAATGAGAATTCTCCCGAACAAATACATGGCAAGGATAGATCCTCATTTAGTTCTGTAAGATGTGTGCCTAATCTGTGGATCCACCAGGACTCCTTATACAGGAGTGCCCTGGTACTGTTGGCCACATGTTTCACTGTGTCTATGATCCACCAAACCATGTCTCCGGGTGGATGCTGGGAAGCTATATAATGTGACACCAGTGGTGCAGTCTGTGTCCTGCATCTTATGTGGGAGCGATACTCGCCTATTCTTCTGTAGATCGGTCTCATCGTTTGCCCGCTGCATTTCATCCCGCAGGGGCATTGAATGCAGTACACTGCATTGCAAGTTTTGCAGTTGGTGAACTGTTTAAAGTCCATGGTTTGCCTTCCACTGTGACAGTATTGATTTTACGCACTTGCACAGTGGGCTCTGCCCACTGCAAGTGCCGTAAGGATGGTGTCCTGTGATCTGTCTTAAATTGCATAGCAAGGTCTTCACAGATTGTTTATGAAATTGGGCATGTGTAAGATTTTCCTTGAGGTTTTTAGACCTTTTTAATGGCATTCTCGGGAATGGTTCACCTAGGATCGTCAACGACTGACACAACGACTGACTCAGTCCCACAACCAGGCCAGAACCCAGACTAAAATGGAATCAAAGAAAGGGGACTCCTCAAGAAAAGAGGACAGCAAATGAGTGATCAAAGTTTCAAACAGTTTCATAGAAAAAGGTAGGAGTGAAATAGACAGATAGATCTCATTTACATGTCTCTAAAAATACAAGTGAGGAGATTATGTTCCATTTGAAATTCGGCATACTTACTAGTGCCTTGGGGTTCCCCTCTTAGGATCCCATCATTGGAACTAGGATCTTGCTGAGCCATAGATCTTTGAGAATGTCCTGCATACATCCCATTTGGAGACATGTAAATGAGATCCAGGATTTTGAAAGTAAGTAAAAGAATCGTTATCACTATGGAAGATAAGTGATACATGGCTATAAATAAGGGGAGATCTAGCTTCATGGTATGCATTATGTATTTTAGTGAGACCGTGATCCTGGACCCCCCCCCCCTCAAAGAAAATTCTGACCTACAGTAATACTGGGAAGGACAAGACAGTGTTTAAAGAGGTAAGATTTGAGTACATGGGAAAAGAGTAGTATGAAGATGAATACAACTTTAGTAAGGTTGTTTTCCTTTTTCTTTTACATGGAAACCAGAGGATAGTGGCTGTTACCTCGGCAGAACAGAGGTCAGCGAAGTACAACATATATGGTTGTTTGGTGGCATTAGTAAGGTGAGAACATATTATGAAACCCATGGGGCAAGGGTTCATATGAGAGCTCTAATTATAAAACCAAGTAAAGAAAAGTGTCTAAATTAAGACGTGTGTCCTTTTATTCCAAATAGGGAACTCTACCAGAAACCAGGGAGAAAGAATTTGCCACAAGTCACAACTATGATGTTCTAATTGCCCGTGATCGTCTGGCATATTGAAGCTGATGGGACAGAAACTTGGACAAGTTGGGCTATTAGTACAATCGTATTATTGAACTTTAGGATAACCTAAAGTAACAACATACGCTCATTGTGACACTAATTTGACTTGACATTAGGATTTCATGTGTTTTTGATGTTTATTTACACATGCGAACAGATTGTTTTGTGTTGTAAAGATTTATTAATGTATTGTAACATTTTTGTATGATCATCTAAGTGTATTATCTCTTTTAATTTGTATTAAATTGGTTTGTGTACAGATAGTGAATTCAGGGTCTTTTATTGATGTGAGACTCTCTAGATTTCCTGTGTTCTTGGGTGAGCTGATATGGGGCACACACTGATATACCTTCCTTTGGATGTATTATTCATAGTGTTACCCACACAGTAGGGGAAAGCATTGGGTGCACAGTGGGAGTACCGTTGTGAGACATGAGCAGAATATCAATGCCAGACCCCCACCAACGGTCTGGATTTCTATTTAGGTGGATGATGCTGTAGGCAGGGTGCACCGTGTGAACAAGAGCTGGGCCAGAGGTTTCTTTAAGCCAGGTTTTGGTAATACAACACAAGTCGGGAAAAATCCTGAAGCAAATCAAAACGGTGAGATCTGTGAGCCACCAATTGGCATGCATTAAAAAGAAAGCACTGCTGTTGGCTAAGGGAAAAGGCATCACAGACTATAGTTAGCTGGAACCGAAGACGCATTAAGTCCAGGCAGTAATATAGAGTCAGAAGGGAACGTGCAACAAGGGAGCAGTGCGATCGTTGTAAATGCGAGGACAACTTCCAGCTTGGTGACAGGTCCACGGGCCTGTACACTCGGCTCAGATGGGTTTGCAGGCGCACATCACGCACGGACATGCCTCCCGGCTCATAAATGCCGGTCGAGATAGTCACTTGTCCCGCTGATCCGCAATCACATATATAAAGTATAAGCACCCAGTCCTGCCATTGTCTTATGGAAGGTTCATGTTTGACTGGCAAATCCCTGCAAACTGTTTTTCAAGCTGGCAAAGGCAGATTTTCAATTTGTAAACCCTAATTATCAGTCTTTAAAAAAGCCATGTGAACCGTCTTAGATCCTCCTTTTAACAATATTCATCACTCTCATATGTATAATAGCCATGCTTCATTTCTCTGTATTTATTACATATTTCATCTGTTTCCATGATTTACCTACTTACTTACTCACCCTTTGGAGTCTTTGTAAATTAACAACAGTTATCTTGGTCACATTTCATTATGTTACCCTGTGTAAAATAAACACTTATATACTTGACCTGGTTTAAATTACTGAACTGCCGAAACACTCTCCAATTGCACCTGACCAGTTATCTGTGTGTTTACCGATGGCTGTATATTAAAGTGCTAGGTGCATGCTTCCCTGTATGAATGGTAAATGTCTATATCGCCTTATTGTCAAATAATATCCATCGCCATGGTAACAATCCAGCCAGCGCCAACTGTTACAGTGCATGATCTGATGTCACAGTGCATGTTCATTCCTAACCTAGCCGGGCAGAAGCCCTGCACAGGCCAATGCTTGAAGCTGAAGAAAGCTGTTGGTGTTGACCAGTGAGTCGGTTCTGCCTTTACCTCTGAGCTTTTCTTTCTGAAGATGTAATGTATCTAAACCGAGCAGCCAAGAGTCCCATCTGTTCAAATAACTGATGGTATTAATTTGTATGTATCTTTCCTGTGGCGCTCTTGTAAAAATTAATTCCTCGCCCATGATCAGAACTGAGCATAGGTTGATCAGAAAAGGAAGGCAAACAGTTAATGATTACTGCTTATTTTTATGAACATGTTCAACTTTTAGGGGACACTTTTTAAAAAAAATGTTTTTACATCTCTGACATAGCAGCGTGAACCAGCCTTGGAGCTTGTGTACATTTCGTGTATGAAAGCACCGGAAATAGACACCCGCGCAATGGTATCCTCTGTGCCCAACCTTCCCATGGGGCAGTGGACCCCTAGGTCACAAGACGCAGCTTTCCAAATGTTGCATGTGTCAAAGGTGTTAGAAGCCTAAATGCTCTGTGTTGCTTGTGTGTGCCTTGCTATTGCTACAATCCAGCAAATGTGAAATCCCAAAGGTCCATTCTATATAACAAAAATTGCAACTTTTCTTTTAAACCAAGAAAATGTGTTGCCCTCAACTGTCTGAACAACCTAGCACAAATGGGGAAAAAAGTGTTCTCAAAAACACGGAAAACTAAATCAGTTAACACTTAGCAGTTTTTTTCACTGCAACTAAGTATACATTGTGCTTTCAAGAAAGCTCCCTAAATCTGGAGGGTACCTGCTGTTAGGGAGAATTCTCATTTCTGTGCGAATTCCCTTCCACCTAGAGACCCCCAGCTCTTTTGCTGGACTTTTTCATTTTAACCGTGGAGTGAGTGAGCCTTTTTCTCACCCTCATGTGTTTTGACCTGATTTGGATTATATGTTTCCTTTTTTTTTTTTTTGGAGTCTGTCAAACTTCATAGGCATCTACTTTTGTATGGTGACACCAGTGCTTTAAGTGGGGTAAGAAATTGAGGGGGGGCCCTCGTTTGGGGGCGTGGCTTTCATTGTGGGCGTGGCCTAAAAGTGCACAAATCATAGTAAGGTGCGCAAACAAATATATAAATGTATGTGAGCATTTATATGTTTGTATGCGTACTACTATGGTGTGTACTTTTCAAGCCATATTTTATAAACATAGCAATGTTACATATTTCTATGTTTATAAAAGGTGGCTTGAAAAGTGCACAAACCATAGTAAGTTACGCACACTTGTGTGCTTACCTTACTATGGTTTGTGTACTTTTCAAGCCACCTTTTATAAACATAGATATTTGTAACATGTTTCTATGTTTCTAAAAGATGGCTTGACACGTAAACAATTCAAGGCATCTTTTATAAAGCGTTGATGACGGACAAAACAAACCGCAAGGTGGCTTTGTCCGTCGACAAAGCTTTATAAAAGATGCCTTGAATTGTGCACGTTTCAAGCCGTCTTTTATAAACATAGAAATATTTCTACCTTTATAAAAGATGGCTTGAAACGTACAGTTCAAGGCATCTTTTATAAAGCTTTGCCGACGGAGAAAGGCACCTCGGGCTCTGTGATCTATCTGCCCAGAGCACATAGATCACTGAGCCCGAGGCGTCTTTCACCCTCTGCGAACCCGCGGGCTCCGTGATTTAATCTGCATATTAGATCACGGAGCCCGCGGGGGTCAGTGACCTGGGGAGGGAAAACAAAGGGACAGTAACTTCCTCTGATGACCCTGATGAGGGGTCATCAGAGGGAGTTACACTAACTGACAGAAGTGCCGCCAGCCTCAGCGTCGCTGTGGCTGGCTGGCACTTCTGTCAGCTTGGCCGACATACTGACGGGCGCATCTCCCGTCGCGGCTGCGGCTGGATAATGCATCCCGCCAATGTTGTGTGGGACGGGGGGCCCCGGCTCAGCCCCGGGCCACTTAAAGCACTGGGTGACACACAGCACCTTCGATGCAGTTTCACAGAGAAATTCTTTAGATTTCTCATAAGGTTTAAATACCTTTTTAATTGTGTACATATACACCATTTCTGTAGATTGCAGGGGTGTTACTTAGTAGCCCTTATCCTACCTACTCATGTAACATTGTGTATGTTACCCTCGCTACTTTAAATGGCTGGTAGCAGTGGTTTAATTTTCCTACCATTGTACTTTTCTACCGCAGGCGGAATCCTCAGTTGCAGTATAGCACCCATGGGTGACCATTTTGTCAAAATGACTCGGGTCGTCTTTTTTTGCCATTTTGTGTTTGCAAGGTCTTTCTTGGGTTTTACTCTGCACACCAAGCCTGGTTTGAACCCATTGTTCATTTTGCCTTTGGTGGGCTTCAGTTCTGAAACTCGCCTCTGGCTCCAGTGTGTCTGTAAGGGCAGGAAGTGAGGGAGGTTCCTGAAACTCCCCCTGTCTTTTGTCTTTGGGAATGCCTGAATGCACCCAGTCCTGATTGGCTGGCTGGTAGTCCTTTCAGGACAGCCACTGCTGTGTGAGTGACAGCTAGGCTGTGCATGAATGGGAGAAACCTGCTTAAAAGGCGAAGGTTTTGGGACTGAAGACAGACGACCACTGGGAAGAACAACCCGACGAAGAAACTGTGAACGGAACTTCATGTCTCCTCCTGGACCTTTGAATTGCTTAGTGAAGCCCTGCTGCTGTGCTGAAACTCCTTTTTCTGATCGACAAGAGAAGCTCTGGAAGGGACGACTTCCCTTGGGTTAGTGGGACCAACTAACCCTAAGACTAACTCCACTGGTCCATCTTCCCCGACTGGCTCTGGTTTTTTGCTGCTGCAGGAATTGTGTGCCAGGGGCAGAGAAATCCATAGACGAGTGGAACGTCTGCAATCCAGCGAGAAGCTCCGGGAGTCTCCTTAGGACCCTCCAGAAGCAGGATGACCAGAGCTCGAGTCCCCTCATCAGAGTGCAGGACTCAAGGAGTGAAGGAAGCCCAATCGGTATCCAATATCTGCGGTGGTGCTGTTTACCGAGCCGCTGACCCGAAAAGAGCCCGTAGTGCCACTGACCTCCAAATTGCTGCCGCAGGAGTCCTCCAGACGTCCTCCCTCTTGTCCCCACTACTGAGGCCCAGGAAACCAGGATATGCATCACTGCAACCTGTGCTCCAGATGAAGATTTTGAGGTGGGAGTACTTTACTTCCGATTTTTAAACTTTGAGAGTAAAAATGAAGTTTCCTCCTTTGCAGGAAAGTAAAATGAGAGTAAAATGTATATGACATCCAGCCGATGTGTGCAAAAACTCGATGGAAAACATTACTATGCAGCAGCTTTCTGCATTGTGACGGTATACACCTTTCATTATTTCTCTAAGGTCTGGCCATTTGATCTCTCCTGTATAGATTTCAATGTTGAAAACGCAAAAACCAAGCCAATTACATAATAAAGTAAACATGAATTGCATTGTGTGTTTTGAAGTTCGATAGCAGCAGAATTGTCTTTTGATGTTTAATGAAAGTCCTCATTTCCTGGAGCTATTACTACCTAATGGTATGCCAATGTTATGATTCAACAGTGCAGTGAGGCAAGGACTCCATGCTAAATCCGATATCTAATCTCATGGTCAAATGTTTATTTATATAGCGCTTTTGGCAAAGCACTGTACAAAGAACATATCACCAAACTGAAGTCGGTACTCCTTTGTCGACATTGAAAGGATGAAAGGATGAGTTGGTCTTGCTGGGATTTGAACCTGCAACCTACAGATCAGGTACAGATCGCAACAGTGAGTGCTCAACTGGCTGAGCTATATTTATTGACTAACAGCCTTCAGGGGTCTGTTAACTGAGTATTGACTGAGGTATAATAATCACAGTGCCTAGATGTTGGGCGAACTATATATGAAGCGCTACATAAAGTTAAATACCTATCTAGATTATCACAGGGACAGGTTTTGATGAGTTTCTATTTCAATTACAAATGTAACTTTCATTTGTTTTTGAACAGTGCTTGCACTTCCAGGAGAGTGAGGTTTTCGATGTTTTAATTGAAGTGTTGAAGATTTGAGAGGCTAGAACACCTGTGATTGGTGTAATGACAATCACTCGCCCTTGAGCAAAGACTCTGCTGCCACAGACCATTTATAGAAATGTACCCCATTGATTGCAAGGTTGAATGGATGTAAACTGGACCGTGCATAGTCATCAGTTTACACACAGTTTTTATAATTTGAATGTAAATGAAGTGTAAAAATAATCTGTTTCCGCATGATTATGCAGACGGCACAGGAATACCAAAAGGTGGGTTACATACAAACAAGAGGGCACGTGTTGGGTAGTCTCCCACATGGTTACTACATCAATTCTTGCCTAATACATGCATGTTGACAGTTTCATTTTTAGAATCATGTAGGTCCGTTTTAGGGCTCTCTTTGGTTATTCCATTTTTTTTTTTTTTTTGGATATGATATATTTTATTTATATTGCGCTCATACACAAGTGTTTCAGAGCGCGACCAGGCAAAGGGAGGGTAACGGGGGAGAACAAAAACAACAATCTTACTAGGCCCAGTGACATTGAGAACGCGCAGGTGCATGGGGAAAGGGAAACAGGGTAAAGTGGAAAGTGCGGAACAGAGGAGAGAACAGAATAAATAAATAAAGCATAAATAAAGGTGGTAGTGCAACCAGCAAGTGGCAAGTGCTAGGTTAAGCATATAAGGTGTATCTGATAAGTGCAGAAGAGAATTAGGTGGGGGACTGTATGGGTACAGATACAGACCCCAGTGCAAGGGGTGGCAAAGAGGCATTGCAGCAGGGTGGCAGGGTAAGCAGGTACCTGGGCCCGAAGGACAGTGTGGCCAGGTGCACGGTGCCGAGAGAGAAAACAGATCAATAGGGGAGAAGAGGGGAAAAGGCAGAAGGGAAGAGGAAGGTCTTGAGGTGCTTCCGGAACCGGAGGTGGTTCTCCTCAAGTTTCAGGGTGGTAGGGAGGTTGTTACAAAGGGAGGCCCCAGCCGAAGACCGAGATCTACCCCCAGCTCGTTTCTTTTAAAAACGACTGACCCTGAGGGAGTTAGAGGAGCGAAGGGCTCGAGAAGGGAGGTATTTACGGAGGGGTAGTTGAAGGTATTTTGGACCTAGGCCCCAGAAAGCCTTGTGGCCAATGCAGAGGGTTTTAAATTTAATCCTTGCATCCACTGGGAGCCAATGAAGGGATTTCAGAGCTGGAGAGCTATGATCCCAGGGCTTGAAGCCAAGGACAAGTCTTGCAGTCCTGTTCTGGATTAGTTGTAAAGGGCGGAGAGTGGAGGCAGGGAGATTTAGAAAGAGTCTGTTCCAGTCATCCAACCTAGAGAGAACCTGAGCTTGGGAGACAGTACGCTTCTGAGGGAAGGAGAGGAAAGGCAGAGTACCTCCTGAGGAGGCGTAGTAAGAGATTTGACTTTTTAGAGATGTCAGAGATGTGTGTAGTCAAAGATGACACTGAGGTTCTTGGCCTCGCAGGTAGGGGTAGGAGGGCCACGGGAGGCCGGCCAGAGAGTGAGAGGAAAGAATGGAGCAGGTGTACCAATGAGCAGGATCAGTCTTGCTGGCTTTTAGACAAAGGTCGTTGGCGGCGCACCAATTTTGAATGGCGATTAGGCAATCAGAGATAAGGGAAGGAGAGGAGATGGCTAAAGGAAGCCTGAAAATGAGTTTGGTGTCATCAGCATAGCACTGGAAAGGTGGGTGGTCATAATTTCGAAAAAAAAAGACCAAAATGTCGACAAAAAAATGTCGAAAAAAAAAATGTCGACTTTCGTTTTTCTAAATTATATATTTTAGGGGTTCGGGAGTTAAAAAAAAGGGAAAAATTAAAAAAAAATTAAAAAAGGGGGGTTGGGGGGGAACCCCCCCCATTTAAAAAAAAAAATGCATTGAAAAAAAAAGTCGACATTTTTTTTTCGACATTTTTTTTTCCATATTTTGACGTTCGACATTTTTGTTGTCGAAATTATGACTATAAACCCACTGGAAATTAGAGCAGAAAATGGAAATGCAGTAGGCAAGAGTACCCAGGTATTGCTTGAAAAAGCCAGGGCGAAAGGTTAGACCTTTGGGGAACACCACAGGTAGAAAGGGAGATCGATGATAGGAAAGACCCAAGTTGAACCTGGAAGGGTCGATCAGAGAGGAACGAGGTCAGCCAGGCCACAGCCTGATCGGTGATGCCCAGGTTGTCACCGAGACGGTTGAGCATGGTGGTATGGTTGACCATGTGGAAAGCAGAGGAGAGATCAATTAGGATAAGGACAGAGGGAATGTTAGAGTCAAGATTGGAGAGCAGATCTTCACAGATGTTTAGTGGAGCAGTTTCCGTGGTTCTGGCCGCTCTGAAGCCAGATTGGTGATCATGGAGAGAACCAACAGAGTCGGAATGAAAGCTAAGCTGAGAGATGGCCAGCTTTTCCAAGAGTTTACCCAAAAAGGGAGTAATGGAAATAGGGCGATAGTTAGCCAGACAAGAACGATTAGCTGTAGTTTTCTTAAGGAGAGGATGAACAAGGGAGTGCTTCAGAGGGGAGGGAAAAGATCCAGTGGCAAAGGAGAGGTTGCAGAAATCGGCACAGACTGGAGCGAGGGTATCAATGTGGTCCTTAATGGTTTTAGAGGAACAGGGATGGACCTGTTTTGATGAGCCTTTCATAGATTGGACTTGTCTAGCAACCTCATCGGTGGAGAAAGAGGGTGGGGGGTAGCTGAAGGAGGGTCACTAGGCAGAGTAGGAAGAGGGAGAGGAGGAAAGGGTGGACACGATGTCCTGGGGTTTGGAGATTTAAGTGAGAGGCAAGGGCATTGCAAAGGGTCTGGGAGGCAAGAGGCGGAGTGGAGACTGCAGCAGGATTGGCCAGCTCCTTTCAGATTTTAAAGAGTTTGGCCGAGTTGTTAGATGCCGCAGAGACACAGGCTTGAATGTAGGCTCTCTTCTTGGTGTGGACAGTCCGTATTGCCTTTGGAGCAGGCGGCAGGCCACTTTGTCAGAGGATGAACAAGAAGCCCTCCATTTCCTCTCAGCCGCCCTGCACTTAAGTTTAAGTGTAGCTAGGTCAGAGTCGTACCAAGAATTGCACTTGGCTTTGGACTTCAAGCAGATCCTTGTGATGGGGGCAAGAGCATCAAGAGTGGCAGAAATAGAGGAGTAGAGCAGGCACAGGGCTGTGTCAGGATGTTAGTCGGCCCGGGTAGGGTGCCGGTGGGGAGGAGGTAGTGGCGAAAGCCTCCACTGATGCACGCTTCATGGGCTGGATGTATGAGGCGGGTGGGTGGCAGTCTTGGGGTAGGCTTGGCTTGAGGTGAGGAGATGGAAAGAGGAGAGGAGGTGGTGATCAGGATAGAGGAGTGGTGAGGGGAATAGAGAGAGGGAGGCCAGAGCAGATGAAGACATCAGGTGTGTGAGCAGCAGAGTGAGTCTGGCCAGAGGAGGATAGAGAGGGAGAGTGAATGGCAGAGATCGTGAAAGAGCGCAGATGAGGAACAGGGAGAATCAAGATGGATGTTGAGGTCACCAAGGTGGAGGAGTTGAGTGGTTGAGGATAGGAGGGAGGAGGAGAGGTCAGCCCACTCGGAGAGGAAAGAGGTGATTTGACCAGGAGGCCGGTAGAGAGTAGAAACAGTAAGAGAGTGGCTAGGGGAGAGAGAGAGAGCCTGCAGACCAGGCATTCGAAAGAGGAGTAAGTATGAGTAGGGATGATAGATGCAGGAATCCACTCGGGGGAGATCAGGGCTACACCACCTCCGGGCCGGGTAGATCTGTGGGCAGAGAGGATCTTGTAGCCATCAGGGAGGAGAGTGTCAAAGCTCGGGACAGAGCTGGCCGCGAACCATGTCTTGGTAAGACCGAGGACATCAAGGTCAAGTTCTTCAAGGAGGTGGCAGATGTCATGGGAGTCTTTGACAGCAGAGCAAGAGTTGACCGTGGCAAGATGAAGGTTGCCAGCCTTAAAGACCTTCCGGGCAGGGGTACAAATCAGGGGTACGCCCTGCGAAGGTGTGGAAGGAACTTGAGGTAGGACAGAGGAGGAAGGAAACGAGGGCAGGTTTAGCCAAAGGAGGAGAGTAGGGGACAACTGGAGATGAGAGAAAGTTGATGAGGTGAGGAAACCACCCATCAAAGAGGAGATTGGCCTGAAGGCCTTGCACCATGATAGTGCCATTTAGGTAGACATTAATGATGACTCTGGAGGAGTCAAAGGAATCCATGAGGACATCCCAGCGGGTGCCACCATTAATGGGAGAGGAGGAGACGGGACCGAACACAGGGATCATATGAGGGGTCCAGAGATCTGGCAAATGGGGAGACCTGTGTTGGAGGCCAGGATATCCTTTTTAAATTTCTTCTTACCAGACTTAGTGAGAAGGGAAGGATAGTTGATAGAGAAGCAGTGGAGTAGATAGGAGAACTGGATAACGCCATGGGCAGATGGAGGGAGGAGGCAGTAGGAAAAATATGCAAGTACAGCGGTATGGAACAGTCACTGGGCTAGCAGGTCCCAATTTAGGGCCAAAGTTAAATGAAAAAAACACCCAAAATGTGTTCACTGGGTTTTTTTTGGTGGTTGGAGGGATTTTTACTTGTTGTGAAATTTTCAATCTCTGGAAGTCCCCTGTTGGGTAGAATGTTCATATTATGTGTAATTCTCCCCACTTAGTGAGTCCCTCAGCACTTTTGCTGGACTTTGGGTTTTTTATCTGACTCTCCTGAGTGGGAACCTTTTTCCTCACCCACTCATTCTCTCTGTGCCTGCAGGGGGCTCTCTGTGCAGCATTATTTATTAGCCTCTTCAAGAGTTCCATTCCCTGCCTCCCCTGCAACTCCCAAGCCTTTCCCCTCCATGACACCCACCTCCATTTGCCAACCCCTCTCCATCCCCCTGCAGACGGATTGGTCTGTGGCCCACGTGACCCTAAAGATTTTTTCAGCCCTCATCACAGAGCAGCCTTTTTTGCCCGCGTATCTGGGCGAGAGCCAAAGGCAGATGGCAATTCCCAAGGAGCAACGTCTATCCCTGTTGGCCCAGGACTCCCAACAATGACAGCTAACAGCGACAGAAAAGGTAAGTGTGATGTGGGCGGGGGAGTAAAACCATTACTGTACTCCAGTAAAACCCACCACCCCTATTACTTAGTATCATATACCTAATTGCATCAAGCTAAACTGTGCAAACCCGCTATCTCTTATGTAGCCTATTTTCGAATGTAAGCCCCTACCCTGCATAGTACTTCCTCCCACCCTTTAACAGCCAGCCTGCCAAGTTTCCCCTCTTCTGCCTTCTACCCCACCTCCCCCCTGCTTTCTGGATTGCTCCAAGATTCCACTCTTCCCACCGCCCTCCCTGCCCTCCCTCCCACACCCAACTCGACAGCGCAAACATTTCACCACCACTGGCTACTCACCCCCTTAACCGACACATTACAACCGCCACCTACCCAAAAGTCCAGGCGGTGCCCTAAACGCGACCACTAGCCAATTTCATTGCCCACTTCCTGATCATCTCTGCATCATAGGCACTTTTCAGCACTGAATCTAGGTGCTCTCACAGGCTCTCTTCACACTGCATTTACCACTGCATTCTAGGCCCTGCACACCTTTCAGCACTAGTTGTTTCTCAGTGTTTCACTTTGACACTTTCTCCGCATTTTAATCCCTGCTGCCACTTTGATTCTAGGTGGTTCTAAAAAATTGCTCACATTGGGTTTTTCTTTGCATTTTAGGGCCTGTTCAACGCTTCACCCTACGTGTTTTCTAAAATTGTTTAGTCTGTCTATGCATCCTAGGACCTGCTCTCCTTTTGAATCTAGTCGCCCCTTCTGCTCCTAACCAACTCCTCCACCATGCCGAACATTCCAAGGGCAGAGGAGCCCTCTGGAGTATCAGGAACCAGAAGTCCACCACTCCACCTCAACCGCCTCTTTTTCTTCAACCGCCCCACCAACCAACGCCCCCCAGATTGTCCCCATCACTTTCTCCAACTGAAAGACCCCTTTCACCCACTCTTCCTGACCCCCTTCCCACTAGGGTGACCAGATTTCCAAAATGAAAAACCGGGATGGCCAACAACATAAAAGAGGGACTACCCCCTTCGCAGCCCACCAATTACCATCCCTCCCCAACACATCCCCACAACCACCACACCATCATATTTCCAGCACTTCTCCTTTATATAAACTGTATATGATCTCATTTGTGCAGTTTTGTCTGTGAACCTTGGCATGTTAACTCAAGACAGGCATTTGCTAGAATTGATATAGTATGGCTTGCTGTACACTCGTTTCCAAGCCAGTCTCTGTGGCGCAGTCAGTAAGTGTTGTGCCTTGTACCTGAAAGGTTGGGGGTTCGAGCCCACCCTCCAACATCAAAGTTCTGAATGTGTTGTGAAAAAGTTACAATTTTAGTTACGTAGCCACCCAACCCTGCAAACCCCTAACGGGGTTTCTAAAATGAAAAAACTCCCGGGACGGAGGGTGATTTCCCCGGACTGTCCCGGGACGTCTGGTCACCCTACTTCCCACACATCCTTGCCTAAGTATCCCAACCCCTCTTCCGCCCCCTTCCCCAACCCCCCGGTAATTCCACTTGACCACCCCTCACCCCTATATGTCCTCCCCTGCAACATCCTCTCCTCCCTCCCCTTTCTCCAAGCTCAAACCCCTCCTGTCCGATGCAACTTTCACTTCTCTAAGCACAGCCCGCACAGCCTTGGCCAAAACTCCTCACTCAGATCAGTCCATGCTCACCCACACACCTCTGGAACCCCCCCCCCCCCGTCGGCCCAGAAACAGAAGGCCATACATTTGCAGCTCCCCCACTGCAATCTTCCCCCACTCTACTCCTGCAACCCCATTTCTTCCCTCTCTCCTACATCCCTACCCCCTCTGCCAATCCTGTCCATCCTCTTCCTCTCCCCTGATAACCCCACCCCCACCCTCCCTTCACCCGGCCCAAATCCCTCCGCCCAGACACTCAACTTTCACTTCCTTGAGCGCAGCCCTCAAAGCCTTGGCCAAAACTCCAAACTCTGCAGACCCTCACCCCCCACCCACACACCTTTTGGCACCCTCCTATCGGCTCAGACACAGAAGATCATCGATTTGCAGCTTCCACCCACAGCACTCTTCCCCCTGTGACCCAATTTTTCACCACTCTGCTAACTCCTACCCCCTATACCCAACCCTGTCCATCCTCTCTTCCTCTCCCCTGGTAACTCCACTTCCCTTTTACCCCCACCAATCTGCAATCAACCACGCTCTCCCTTCATGCTCCTCTCCCTCCCTCCCTTTTTTCACCCTCTCCATACCACATCCATGCCCCCCGCTTCCCTACACGCAGTATCTCCCTCCATAAGCCCTCACATCCTCAGGGCAGATTCCCCCCCCCAACCCCCCACAACCCCTCTTGCTTCCTCATCAACGCCAGATCAGTTGCCCAGAAACAAACACATGATTTTTGACCTTCTCTGATGAAAACCCAGACATACTTTTAATCACTGAAACCTGGTTCTCTGACGACTTCCTCTCCAGGTTACTCTCTGATCACCCACAACAGAGCCAGCAGAGCAGGTAGAAAGGCCATCCTTCACAAGCCTCACCTCACACCCTTACACGTTGAGAAACGTCCCTGCACTGATGACTTCAAATCCCTGCTCGTCAAATTCCAACTTCAAACTATCTCCCTCATTTGCCCTCAGTTTCCTCCTCCTTTACGGACCCCTGGGCTATAACGCAACCTTTGCAGACTCTGAGTGACACTGTAACAGCAATCTTGATCTCTCACCCCACGCTTACCGTGCTTTGGGATCTAAACACCCCCTCCAGCCCCATGACCCGTCATCTCCTTGACAAACCTGGAATCTCTCAATATGACCCAACTGGTATAGTGCCCCACAAACATTTCGGATCATACCTTAGATGTATTGTTCAGCTCCCCCACTCTCCCCACCCCCCTCATCTGTATCTTCTACTTGGCTCTGACTGCCACGCTTCCCCCCCGCCCCCCACCGACACCCCCAGGATCCTGCTCTGGAACAAGGTAACTATCTGCCCAGATTTATCCTCCTCCCTACTCTCCCAATTGCCCCCTCCAAGGAGGAACCCCCTCCACAGACCATTTAGACCAGTGGCTCTCAGATTCTCTATCCCCCATAACCTCCACAAAACACCCCTCCCACCGCACAGGTCCTCCACCCCCTTCCCCCCCGGTGGTTCAGCCCTTCCCTCAAAACCCCCAACCATCTCCTGGAACCCCATTGGCGGACCAACTCTTCCGCCCAAAACAAAGCCACTTTTGCTAGACGGATGAGAGCCTACAGATTTGAAATTAGTAAATGGGTAAGGAAAGTCCCGCTCCAAGAAATAAAATCATTCCAGAAGAGCCAAAAAATGAATGCATGAGATATGAGAAAAACAAAAATGTATTGTAACGGCTTAGGCAGGAAATCATCTAAAAAGACATTCAGATGGAAATTGTAAGATGGCCGGTGCAAATTACAGAAAAGAAAATGAAGGTTAGTTTGTTCACGCTTTTCAAGTTTTCCATTTGTTAAATGTCATTTGCACTATGGATGCTTCCATATGTTTCCTAACTCAATTGATCTATTCTAGCCTTGTGATTAAGTTGGGCGCTTTGAAACACAATTTACTTGATGTATAAGCGCCTTAAATACAAATACAAATCCGTTAGCTCATTTGCATTGAGGTCCTCTCCTTTCACATGTTTTTTTAGTGGATAGCATTCTTTTAAACATGCATCAGTTGAACTTTTGCACTTGGTTGCTCCAGGAGGAGTAAGTGTGGAGTGAATGATTAAGTCATTTTCAACCAATCCCTGTGTGAGGGGTGACCGTTTAGCATTGAAATTATAACTTTCACATCCTTTCCAATTGACCTGAGCGATTGGCATCGTCTTACAGGTTTCACCATTGTGAACTGCTCATCGCCGGCCCACTTTGCAACTAGTCGTTGGAAATGTTACTTGCCTGTCCTTCCATTCTCATGATTTCATCGGTCTTGCCTCTGACCTTACGTGCTGAGGCTTAACTGCTTGCAAACTTAATTCTCTTATAATGACATGGATATGTGTATGTATGTGCATGTGCTTACATGACTTATGATTTCATGAAGTTTTTCTTACTACTGTTGTGTACATACTGTGACGGTTATTCAAGAATGTCCATGAGAATCACGTATTACTAATTAATCTTCGTGTGTAGTAGTGCTTTGTATGAATTCTTTCTCAGTGAGTGGAGCTTTTATAGTGCAATTTATCTTACAGAGGGCAGTGTTGCACTTCATTCATTCTGTCTCGACAAGCAGGTTGTTACTGTTTATTGCTCTGTTCCCACTGACTTGTGACCTTCATTATAATACATTTTGATGTACTGCTTAGGAACATAAATTGTTCTCTTTTGAAAACTGGCTTAGGAACTCTGCTGAGCCGATAAGTTTTGACCAATCAGTGTGCAATGTTCTGCCTTTGGCTTTTTTTTTTTCTTTTCTCTTTCATGACCTTACTGCCACAACTCCGCGCTGGGAAGATGCTCGCTCCCCCCTTGCCTTGACCAATCACTGCATGGAATTTAGTCTTTGGTTTTAGGAAGTCAACATGGAATGTATGCGCCTCTCTGCAAGAGTCTGGTGGATGTTTTCTACTGAGGGGGTGGGGGTTTTCTTGCTTCAGAAATAACAAACTAGATCTCGAGGCCTACATGCACTGTGTATTCAGCTAATATGAAGGATTAGTCATTCATTGTCACTCTGAATACTTCTTCTGTCTCCCTAACTAATGTTAAACGATGCTGTATCTATTAAGGGCACTGGGTTATGTTCAACAAGGTGTTTGCATTATGGCTTACCAAATCCTGGCTGCTAGTGCCTTTGGGCCTGTGCGGGAAAGCCTTTTTTATATAGGGCTGTTTGCTTCTACGCTATGTGCCTTTTTCATAGTGCCCTTCGCAGCTTGTATTTTCGTCCACTGTTAGGCAGAAACCTGTGCAGTTCCCTTAGGGACCACTGCAAAAGATTTAAGATTACAGGTGTTTGGCAGTAAACCCACTTGGTAGCAGTCTGTACCACACAGATTCACTTGGTAGCTGTGGCTGAGCAGTCAGACATCCCTCAAGAAGAGTAAGGCAGTATGCAGAGTATACACAATAGGTACAGAGACACAGTAGTACAAACAAACACTGACCCGAGCTTTGGTGAAAAAGCATATAATTATGTATTTAAAAACACACTTGTAAATCACACTAGCAAAAAAAAGAGGCAAGTAATTTCAGCACACAGTCATTATCATCATATATATATTTACAACCATATTCACTTATTAGACAAGTTTAGTGAGAAACGCCACTTATTTTCAAACAGAGGTGAGCGCTTAACATAAAATGACACTCTAATAAGTTGTAAAGAAAGGGAGGGAAAAGGCAGAGTTAAAGAAGCACACACGTTTCAATACTTTCTCAAAGAACCACAGTAAGGCAGGATGGGCAGAGTTCTACTGGAGAGCAAGGCAGTCAATTGCAAGGCCCACTCTTGGAGAGAGCAAGCAGAAGGGGTCCAGGTTCACCAGTGGGGTTATGCCCAAAGAGTCTTTGTAGATAGTTCGCACAAAAAGGATGAAATTAAAGTCAGGAAAAGTTAGCTAGGTTGTCCCAGGCCAGCCCAGGTTAGAAAGTCGAGGCTTTACTGTCACCCCGAATGATCTGTCGCAAGGGAAGCCAGGCGGGACACAGTACCTTAAGTGTGAAGGAAGCTCCAGCGGGGGCAGATGTTCCTGGCAGCAGGTGCAAGTCGGTGTTACGTCCAGAGGAAGAAGAGGTCTCGCCGTGGAGGAAAGATGAATGTCGTTGCACTGCCAGGGAAGAAACCAGCCGCGGAGTTCTCCGGCTAAAAGGCACTACCCTTCTCTTCGCGGTAGTGGTAAACCGTGGTATTCCGGTTGCCGGGGTGCTTGGCACGGGCAAGGCGGCCACGAGATGCACCAGGAAGGTGAAAAGAAGGCGAAACTGGTTATCCCCACCAGTCAAAGGAAGAAGACTCTCCGGACTGGAGAGCTCCTCTGTCATCGGGAAAAGTGGTGAGACGGTTCAGCAGGGCTCCACCGGTGGTGTTGTTGTTGCAGGTCGGCTCAGCTTCTCCCTCCGCGGATTCTTAGGTCCGGTGGCGACTTCTGAAGTTCCAGTCCCCAAAGCCCTGCTTTTATGCAGCACACCCCCATTCACTCAGCCTAGCTGTCAATCAAACATGCTAAGTGGTGAGCCGGCCGGACAAGGTAACTCAGTCCAAGGTGCCTAAACCCCCTCCCACTCCCCCCTGTGGTACCCAGACAGAGTGGCACCACTTTTGGAGGCTTCTGTGGAGAAGCCTGCCAAAAAAGTGGAACAAAGGGCTCAACTCAGGTTGGAGTCACAGAAGAGAACACAAACGCCATTTTAGAATCGAGTTCTGGCAAAAAATACCAACCGGTGAATTAATATTAAATAAATAAACCGGCGGTATGTTCGAGGCTATAAGAATTAAATAATTAAAGTTGGTAGCCTCGAACAATGGGAAAATCCCATAGAGATATATTTGCGGTCGAATATAAAAAGTAGTATCCACTGCTACCAGCCAAAACCCGATCAGGGGGGACGGAGACGTGCCCCCTCAAACAACAGACCCCGGGGCAATCGAATTGCCCCGACCAGTACGTCCACAATATGATGGTTTGTACTGGTTTCTGTTCATAATTTGGGACTAGTAAAGCCAATGGTGACTTTACATGCCCTGGGAGACAGTAGTCAGTCCCAGGGTATGGTGTCTATGTTGGGGGGTCGCTACGACACCCCTGGGTTACGGCACGGAGGGTGCTGTGTAACCCACATAAAAAAACACATGAGACCCTATGGAGTAAAAGACCCCATAGCCCATAAAACGCATGGAAAGTGAAAGGAACACCTCAAATCATGTCTAAGAGTGGGAGCAAAAGAATCTCACTCTTAGCAGGAGAGAAAAAAATAAACCCCAAAAATCCAGCAAAGCTGCTGGGGGACTCACTAGGTTTGGGAAATTAGCCTTACAGAGAATTCTCCCTAACATCCACGTGTAGGGCATTTGATGTATTCTCCAACATTGCTGTAATCCCCAATATTTTTGTACTCCCCAACACATGTCTCCTGCATCACCAATGCAAACAACTCTTGCAAGGAACTCCACAAGATTATCTCAAGACCCCCCTCTGGCCTTCCTCTCCGTCCCCTTTTCCCAAGCACTGTGCAACATCATTTCTGACCATTATTTCTACATAGCTATTGAAAGGATCCTCGCTAAACTATCACCCTCTCCCCCCACACCCTGTCAACGACTGCACCCTCTTCAGTTATTTCTCGCAATCTCCCATCCGGAGTTCTCATGGCTTCTCTCCAATAGCCGCACCTCAGGATTCCTGGCAGACCCTTGTCCACCTGCCCTCCTCAAAAACATTGTTTCCTCTTGTACAGACACACTCGCCAGATCTATAATCGACCACTCACTAACAGCTGGGATCTTCCCAACCACAAACAAAACCTCTTGTGTCAAACCACTACTAAAAAAGACCTCTGAACTCCTTACTATCTCGAATTGCTGCCCCATCTCTAACAAACACTTCATAGCCAAACCCACTAGATTGCAGAGCTTACGCTCGGTCTCCTTGCCAAATCCCACAGCCTTCTTGACCCTGCCCAGTCTGGCTTCAGACCCCTCCATGGAACTGAATCTTCCCTTGTCTTTATCGGGGACGACTTGAAAAGAACAGTAGACTCTGAGGGCTGCGCCAGACTCCTCCTCCTTCGGCCTCTCAGCAGCCTTCGGCACAATCAACCACAGCATCCTCACGAACAGACTCTTTGACCTAGGCATCAGGAACTCTGCCCTCAGATGGATCTCCTCTTTCCTCTCTGACCCCTCCCATATCGTCTTTATCCATCCTTACTCCTCTGCCCCCCACCCCCAACCAGTCCCACAGGGAGCCTCCCTCTCCAAACTCTACTTTCTCACCTCACCACGCTTATCCGCTCGCACAATCTCAGCTGTTACAACTAAGCTGATGACACTCGGATCATCTGCAAGATTCCCAACTCCCCCTCTTCACCCCACGCAGATCTTGCATCTTGCTTCTCCGACATTGGCCACTGGATGACGAACACCCACCTGCTCCTCAAGCCCGAAAAAACTGAAATCATAATATGTTGCAAAACAGCACTTTCCCCAACCTTTCCCTTGGCCGCCTTCATTAGGACCCGTGCCCAGTGCATCCTAGGTATTGGATGCACTTTTAGCTCGGACTTGACCCTCTCCCGTCGCATCAATGCAGTCTCCTGATCATGCACCTTCCACCTCCTCATCGTCAAGCAGATCGTTCCATATCTCTTACCCCCATAGCGTCTCTGCAATCATGGCTATCATCCTCTTGTGCCTAGACTCCTCTAACTCCCTCTCCCTACGTGCGCTGAGAAAGCTCCAGTGGATCCAAAACTCTGCATCCAGGCTCCTCCTCGCGCACTCCCCCAGAGAACACATTTACCCGGCACTGAGGATACTTCACTGACTGCTCATCAGCCGACTGCCTTTTTCAAAGCCATGTGCAGCCCCACTGTGCCATCATCCACAAGAAAGGCCCTGAATTCCTCGAACAAGCTCACATGCTGTCATGATGCCTACCCCCGGGGACCCAGACCAAGTCCAGCAACCCCGGAAGCAGGCATCAAGTTATCCCAAGCAAGCCCAACAACCCCTGCTAGGGGCTGTTTGGGTCCAGTCCTGGCGCCTATGGCGCCAGGCTCATATGGAGAGTCAGTCCTGGCGCCATTGGCGCCAGGCTCATAGATTAAAACTTACCAGATGCAGACCATGCTGCAAGAGCTCCAAGCCAAAGGAGGCTTGGAAGGGACTACTTTACTTGGGGACTATTTTTTTTTTACTCTGCATCCAGCAGCTGAACGCTCACCGTGCCTGCAAGTCTGCATCCAGCCTTCTGCCACGCCCGCAACAAGTTTGGAGCTCCTAGAAAAGGGGAGAAAGAAGGCGAAAAGGTTAGAACAAGAGCAATACCTTTGATCCTTACCTGAATTCTCGATCCATCGCGCCTTCGAGCTGGAAGAAAGAAGCTATTTATGCACGTCGCCTCGCCTGCTCCAGCGCCGCGCTGAACTCACCGGCCTTCGCAGCATCTTCACATTCCACCGCATCCTCCTGCATGTTCCCGCCACACTCCAGCACCTAAGGAGAAGACAAGAACACTAAGGTGAGCCAAGGGACTACACAGAGGAATATTAGTTACCCCCCCATAGACTTACCTGATTTTACCACCGGGGGTAGTATTCCTCTTCACGGGTTGGCATAGCTTCCACTGCATCTTCGCCGAACCACGGCCCCTAAGGGGAAACAAAAGGACAGCAAGGTGAAACAAAGGGACTAACAAGGGGAACCCTCCTCACCACAAAAGGCTTACCTGATTTTACCGCCAGAGGTATTATTCCCCGAGACTTCATACTTTCTCTCAGCGCCTGAATAAGAGGGAAAGCAACAGGTTACATATTGACATTATTTTATCGAACTGTGTTGGAAAATACAAATCCTTACCAGAATACTACCGGTTGCCACGAGGAACTCTTCATTATGGTCAAGCTGCAACCTGCAAGGAATCGGACAAGAGTGAAAGTCAGGCATTTGAACTCTTACGAACTGTATACTTACGGCGTCTTGCCGAGAATCTCGGAGATAGTATTGTTCTGGAACTCACCAATTCCTTCGAGGCAGTGAAGCAACTGGTTATCAACGCGCCCCTGCGCACAATGCAGGATGGAGAGCTCATCTTTTCAAACCATCAGGTGAGACTATAAGAGGGGACATCGAAGGTGATCTATGGGGAGAACAGCGGGGGTGGGGGAGGATTTACGCTCAACTCCACGGGTGGTTAATTCCATTTCTCCATTTGCAGAAGAATATTCCTACGGGCCAAGCAAACGAAGCTAGGTGGGCCAGTCCAGTCCGTCATCTCGGCCCTACGCGTCACATTGGTGGAGACCGCAGCTGTCCAGTTCCGATCGACGCCTCTGTGGGAGCCAGGTGAGCGTAACAGATGCTACCACCCCACCAAAATCCTCAGATCAGGCGCTGCACACCTCCTGGTAGTCCATCCTTTCAAGCTCTCCAGATTAGGGGATGCTTGCTTCTCTGGCCTTGCACCCACCTTCTGGAACTCCCTCCCGCTTGCACTCGTCTCATGGGGTATTACCTGGCCTTTAGGAAAGCCCTCATAACCTGGCTGTTCCCTCCCACATCCTGATCTCCCACCCCCCCTGCCTCGCACACTCCCTCCCATATGTCCCTCTCTCAGCTACCTTCCTCATTTCTTTTTCATCTTCTGTGCTCTGCCACCTCAAACCCCCCTCTGACTCCGACCAACCCCATACCCAGGACTCAAGAAGGTATTCCAGTAACTTGCACATAAGTATCCTGAGTGGGCCGGGTATTGAACTCATGTGGGCTTGCAGGGTGGGAAATGCATCACACTTAAAATGCACCTTAGGAAAAACATTCAGATCAACCTGGAGGACGACAATCGGGCACATTGAATCCATCTTTCGTAGTCGGCACTGTATGTAACTCTAAATCCCATGAGGGATGGTCTTGCAGCAGCAAGTAAACCTGAAAGGGGGGGCCTCGTTCACACTAGAAGGAACTGGGCATGGCAATCTATCACTCTAAGGTCCTCTTAAGAGGGTAAGTATAATGTATTTGTTTAGCACTAAGATCATCTGTGAAACCTAGCACTGCTTTTTGTACATAGATGGAACCCAGGATGTAGTCGTTTGTTGTCTGTACAACTAACCAATTTTTTCTTCTCGCACACCGCACCTTTGTAACTTTGCAGAAGAATCAGACTCATTCCACACACCCTGCACTGACATATAACACACTCTATTGCACAACACCTTTGCCATAAGAATGAAGCTACCTTGAACTACAAATTCGAACTGTAGCTTCTCACATAATTCTTTATCCACTTAAACACAACCCACCCGTTTAGTTCATTTTATACATATGCTGCGCCCATCCACATGCCATTCAGACATGGGTGTCCAGCAGGGACTTGGCCACCCTCTCATAACTTTAATGGCTGAAATGCACACATGCATAATAGCGCTTCCCAAATTTGGACTCCAGTCCCTCCAACAGCGCGCTGGGACCATAATTCTGGTGAAAGGCGCTATACAAATGAATGAATGAATGAATGACTCTGGAAACCCTTTTTGGCTTTCCTGAAGGAAGTCTGCTTTCCTCCATCCTTCTATAGCATCTGTATTTTATCACTGCAACGCACAGCACTTTCTGTGCAGTGTTGCTGGGAGCTCTTTGAGCTTCCCTCTTAGTTTTCTTTTTATTTTCCTGCCAGGGTAGGGGGATACTTTTTATCCTATCTATGCTTTTCAATTGTGAGATCAGCACACCCCAACTTGTGTAGTGCTGAGGGGACACCTTGTAAGCCTTTTCTCACTTCTCCTGTAACTTTCTAGTTAAAGTGGCAAGTCCATCTGTAAGGCTGGTGGCGGTGGATATTGTCTACCAAATTTTCGTGAGTTTTACACAGCAGCTGCGGTAAATGACACATGGGTCACCATTGACCTAAAATGGTGCCCGTCTTTTTTGGCAACTCACGATGGCTTGCCCTTTGTTGACCCTACTCTGCTAACCTGGTTGGGAGTGGGGGGGGGAATCCTGCTCACTCCTTTGACTTCGACGTGCTCCCATTGGGAAGCCCTCCCGGAGATGCCAGTGTGTTTGGGAGGACAGGAAGCTGGAAGGACGACCAGATCGCCTCAGGTCTTTGTCCTCCAGTGTGTCTGCTTCGTTCCATTTCTAACTGGGTGCCTGACTGACCCCTTGGGACAACCACCACCCACCCAAAGTTTGAATGTTGCATGCTTGCTGATTGGCTGGGTTCCTGCATGAAAGGCGGGGGTCTCGATGCTGAAGCAAGAGTAAACCACTAAACAAAACATCCGACTAAGGAGGACTTCTGCAGCCACCTCCAGCAACGGCCAAGCCGACTGAGTGACCACTGCAGCTCCAGCCAAGTTAAGATCCAGACCAGACAACTTCCTCCCTTGGACTGGTAGACCTAACCAATCTCAAGACCCTCTTCAGTTGGAGCCATCCCACGAAGTGCTGCAACCTTCCAGGCCTGCAATACCTGAATACGCTGGACCCTCTGGCACTGCTACGGTGCCTCGTCTCATCAAATGCGGTTTCAGCTGAAAACTTGTGGGCATCCGTCTGGGCCTACAGAGATTCCATACTAATCGTAGAAGTCCCCTCAGAAGAGTCGAGGACCGAGAGAAGGAAGAAAGTCTTCCGGAGGCCACGACCATCACTGCTACAAAGCCTGTGTCGAGCCTCCACATCCAAGTGTCACAACAATCTGTCTGCTGGGCATCCCTGTGACCGAGTCTGATTGTCTTCTCTTGATTGCCTGCTCTTGTCTTAAATGAGGGACCCGTCGGTGACATCGCTCTTCATCATAGAAGGTACTGTCTACCTCCTGGTTACTTACTTAGGCAGTTTGTGTGCTGCTAATAGCTCCTACTGTGCTTATTGAGTTAAGTTGGGGTGGACGACCCAACCATGTTCTGCCGGGCCCAAGGACACTTGGCCCCAGGGCTGAAATCAGGTGACCCATCTAGCCCCCCTGAACTCTTTGAATCAACATTCATTACCAACCTGTTACTTAAAAGCTTCTTCTGAACTTTGACAGCATCTGCCTTCTGTTATTCTGCCGCCCAAGGGACACTGGTCCCCAAGCGTCCCCATCTGATATTTTGAGACTCTCGTTCCCCAGATAGGTTTTGACTTCTAAAGTTTACACCTACTAACAGTTATCTAGACTTACTAGAATTGTAAATGTCATATTGTGTGTACTTACCTGAATAATATTTTGAAATTAACATTGCCTAGTATAAATAAAGAATTGGCATATATTTGTATAACCATGGTGTGTAAGTGTTCCCTTGACTGCAATTGTGCTCAAAGGTCTTTGTACGGAACTACAGCCCTTCTTCCTCCGAGATTAGGCCTAGCTGCTCAGCCATAGCTACCAAACCTTTTGGTTGATTCAGGCCAAATCTAAGAATTGGAGCCCTGTATGTCTAAGAGTGAAAATTAGTTTTCTCCTTTGCACGAGAGTAAAATATATGTGACATCCAGCCAACGTGTGCAAAAACTGTGTTATGTTACTTTGCATTTATATAGCGCCTTAAGTACCATTGGTATGGTCTCAAGGCGCTGGTAGGTTGAACGCCCTCGGGAACCGAAGTTCAGGTCAGTAGAGAGAGTTAAAGGTGCATGTGAGCACCGGATATGTGTGCAGCTGGTGTGGCTTTCGTGTAATAGCTGCTTCTTAGCAGTAGGTGTGGTGGTTGGGAGATCAAAAGTATGTGTTCGTTCTGGCAGGTTTTATCCAGACCGATTCTGGCTGCGTTAGGCTTGAGAAGAATGCCTAAGCTGGAGGGTGTGTAGCCAGCAGTGTTTAGACAGGGTGACAGGGGTGGGGTCGGGGGGGGGGGGGAAGAGTATGAGGCAGATGATGGTATGGGAACAGCTGTACTGATTGGTGTCGTAGTATTGCTGTGTTCTAGTTGAGTGCTGGTGTAAGGAAGAGAGTAAGCGTGGAGATGTGATATGGTGGTTTACCTTAGGAGCTTGAGATCAGGCCCACTCCAATCCGTTCCATGCACTCCAATCCGTTCCATGCACTCCAATCCGTTCCATGCACTCCAATCCGTTCCATGCACTCCAATCCGTTCCATGCCCTCCAATCCGTTCCATGCCCTCCAATCCGTTCCATGCCCTCCAATCCGTTCCATGCCCTCCAATCCGTTCCATGCACTCCAATCCGTTCCATGCACTCCAATCCGTTCCATGCACTCAAACCATTCTATGCAATGCTCCTTTCATTCGTTCTACCCACTTTATCCTTTCTCCAAGCTTCATCTATCCACATACGTCATCTTCACACGTTCGATCCACTTCACTGGTTCCACCCATTTCACACGTTCCATCCACTTCACCCGTGCCACCCACTTCTTCGGATCCATCCACTTTACTGATTCCAAACACATCCAAGTCTCGAAAGACACCAAAACCTTAGGTGTCTATCTTGACGCCACCCTATCCCTATCCAGACAAACAAATGCAGTCAGATCCTCTTCAGCATACACCTGCAAACTCATTGCAGCTTGCAGGCCATTCCTGACCACCCCCAACGCGGTCACTCTGGCTAGAACTCTTATCTTGGCCAAAATTGACTATGCGAGCGCCCTCTACCTTGGAACGAGCCAAGAGAATCTGAACAAACTGCAAATCACCCAGAATAACGCTATCAGAGCAGCCCTAAACATCCCACGTAACCACCACATCTCGGAATCTAGATCTAACTTACACTGGCTACCGGTCAAACAGAGAATTTCACTGAAAGCCTTAGGCCTCACCCACAAATGCCTAGCTAACCAAGCCCCACCATTCCTCTGTAGCCGGCTATCCCGACACGCACCCACCCGTCTGCAAAGAACGGCTCAGACCCACTGCCTAACCATCCCGAGGTTCAAACTACAAAAGGCGGGTGGATCTAGCTTCCCCGTCCTAGCCTCTAAGCTTTGGAATGCCCTCCCTCTCACCATCCGATCCGAAGAATGCTTTAGTGCCTTCAAAGTTAAAACCAAATCCTGGCTCTCTAACCAACCATGATGTCCGGACTAGCCCTGGGAAACTCCTGCTCTAATCTACCTTTTGTAAATATGTATATTGCTGTATGCCTTGTATATTATGTACTGTTTAATGCTTTGAATTTATTTAATTGTATGCTTATGTAACCATGTCTAAATTGCGCCCTGATGCCTCCGGGCCCGATGGTGTGCGTTACAAATAAAACAAATACAAAATACAAATACATCACCCGTTCATCAACTTACTTCATCCGTTCTATCATTTCATCCATTTCGCTCACTTTACCCATTCTACACTCGTTCACCCGTTCCATCCACGTACTTCGCCCGTTTCACCCTGTTCACCCATTCTGCCATGTTGATCCGTTCCATCCAGTTCATCCGTTCCACTCACCTGCTTCACCCGTTCCAACGCCATACATCCTCAGTTTCAACCACATTCTTCACTTGATCGATCCGCTTCACCCGTTCCATCAAGATACTCCAATTGTTCTATTCAATATATTTGACCAATTTTGTCCACATACTTCACCCGTTCTTCCTCATTCTTTACCCGTCTCATCTATATACATCACCCATTCTTCAGATCCTTCCTCTGTTCCTAGCACCCACTTCACCCGTTTCTTTCCTTTACTACACTCGTTCATTCCAACCACTTCACCTGTTCCTTCCAACCACCTCACACGTTTCATCTACATATATCACCCGATTGCTCCACACTCGACACCTGCTCCGCAACCGCACCATACTCTACATCTGCTCAACACCCGACATCCACTCAACATCGCGCCCTACCTCCGTTCAACGCCCTAGATCTGCTCAAAACTCTACATCCGCTCCACTCTATTATCCACTCATACAACCTATAACTGCACTACAACCTACATCCGCACCACGCACTTATTTGTTACACGCTCTCATCCGATCAATGCCCTAATTTCTTTTTACGCACTCACCCGCTCTTATGCACTCACCCGCTCTACAGGCTTCATCTACTCCACCGACTTCATCCGCTCCACTCACTACGTTCATTCTTCGGTTCAGCCCATGGCACTTGTCTTACGCACTCGATCCGTTCCGTACTCCATCTGTCCCATGCACTACACCCGTCTCATGTACTCGAATCGTGTGTTCTGGACTTTCCGTTTATACCATGTACTCATACATTCCATGCCAACTGTTTGTGTACTCATCCGTCTCCTGTATTCATCTTTCCATCCTCTTCACTTTATTCATTTCGTCCATTTTCTACTTTTCGTCCATTGCAATCATTACATCTATTTCATTTCATTCCATGACTTGCTTTCGTACAATTTATTTATTTATTTTTTTTCACTTCACAGCTTTGGTCAACTTTACTCATTCTATTCTGTTTGTCCTTTTAGTTTACATTATAGGTTATTAGTTGTCGATTTCTCGCTTGGATCTTGTTGTATTGTTTTATTGTTATTTAAGGTCTAGTAGTTTGGGTTAGTTAAATTGTTATCTATTTTATTCCTCGCGTCGACAATGATTCTCTTGTCCATTACCTTTTTATTTTGTCAATTTCCTTAATTTCAGCGACATTACTGCTTTCAAACAAATGTATTCTTTTTATCTACTTCGCAAGTTTGATCCCTTTTTCTCAATCTATTTTGTTTGTCCTTTTTTGGCTAACCAATAGAGGTTATTAGTTGTTGATTTCACGCTTGGATCGTGATGCTGCATTGCTATTTTATGATCTCGCATTTGGTAAAGTCATTCAGATGCTGTTAACCAGTTTGAGTTAGATTGAGTTCGGGGTCGGTTTTAGGAGAAGAGCCAAGTTTTCAGTAATTTGCAGAAAGACATGAGGTCTTCAGTGAGTCGGATGTGGGGTGGTAGTGCGTTCTACAGCGTGGGGGCCAAGGATGAGAATGATGACCCTCCTAACCTGACTGAGTTTGTTTTAGGTACGACTAGGAGGCTGGCTGAGCTTGATCTTAGACTATGTGGAGGGTGATAGGGTTTTAGTTTGTCTTGAAGATATTGAGGTCCGGTTTTATGCAGTGCTCGGTGAGAAATGCATAAGGTTTTGAAGGTCACCCTTCGGGCAACCGGAAGCCAGTGCAGAGTTTTGAGGGCTGGGGAGATGTCTCTCGGGCCGAGCGCTAGTAGAAGCTTGGCGGCGGCGTTTTGTGCTCTTTGTAGTTTAGACAGTTGGTATGCATGGACTCCGAGGTAGAGGGGGTTAGCGTAGTCCAGTCTTGATTGGACCGCGGAGAGTCTGTTGGTAAAGGAGAAGTATGGAAAAATGCGCCTAAGAGTTTTAAGGTGGTAGTGGCAGGACTTTGAGACGTTGACTTGGCGCGAGAGTGTTAGGTCAGAGTCTAGGGTGCATCCAAGGTTTTTTACTGAATTAGAGGGAGTCGGTGAGTTGCCCATGGCAGATGGCTAGGTTAGTGGGTGTGGAAGAAGTTCGGAGTTGCCACATACCATGATTTCAGTTTTGGAGGGGTTCAGCAAGAGGTGTGGTTTGTGGTCATCCAGAGCTCTGTCGAGGAGGCAGGAAGCAAGGTCAGGTCGGCAGTTGGGTTTTGAGTTCAGGAGTTTTAGAATTAGTGAGTGTCATCAGCATAGTTGTAACACAGGATGTTGTGTGAACTAATTATTTGTGGGAGGGTGGCCATGCAGAGATTGAACAGGAGGGCTGATAGGCATGCTTCTTGTGGAACTCCCGTGTCGACTAGTCGGGCTTGGGAGGAATAGGTGGAGAGTAGGGTAATTTGGTTCCTATTTTTGAGGAAGGATGCTATCCATTTGAGAGCGGTTCCACGAATTCCTAGGAAGTGGAGGCGGTCAAGGAGGATTGAGTGATTGTGTCGAAGGCGGCGGATAGGTCAAGGATTAATGCGGTACATCCTGCGGAGTCTGCCGTGTTTTTAAGGTCATCCCAGATTGAGGTTAGGGTGGTTTCAGTTCTGTGTCGGGCTATGAAACCTGATTGCGCTGGATCTAGGAGATTGTTGGCTTCGACAAAAAGGCATTTAGTTGGGAGTAGGCAGGTCGGTCGATGAGTTTGGCAAGGAACCTGGTGTTTGAGATGGTGCAGTAGTTTTTGGGCTCGAGAGGGTCGATGGAAGGTTTTTTTATTAGAGGTTTGACATGAACCGTTTTGAATGCGTCGGAAAGGGAGTCATTTATGATGGATTTTGCGTGTTCTCTTGCGCAGGTAGATGCAAAGATTTCTTTGAGTGTTGTGGCCGTGCAAGGGTCTAGCTGAGAGCCGGACGGTTTGCGGGCAGAGAGAAGTTTGAGAAATTTGGTCGGGTGATATTGGATTATAGGAGTCAAAAGTTGGTTGGGTAGTGGTCGCAGGCGGTGGATGGGCTGGTATGTGGGGTGGGTTGCCTGGTGGGTGTAAGAGAGCTAGTTGGTTGGATTGAGCGTTTGTTTTTTCGAGAGCTGTGGTGTAAAAGTGGAGAGAGAGAGTGAGTTGCACAGCGATTGCAAGGGGGTCGGGACGGTGGTGGTGCATGATGGTTTGGTGAATTCGGTGATGATTTTGTGAAACTGGGGTTTTTACAGTTTAGGATTCAGGAATTGTAATGGGCTTTTTTTGCTTTCCGGATTTTGGCCTTGGACTGATGTAGGTACCGGGCCAAGGTGGATCTGCTCAGGGGAGTTTTATCCTGTCGCCATTTGTGTTCTAGGAATTTATATAGTTGTTTACTGGTCTTCAATTCAGGTGTGAACCATCTAGGGGAACGGCCACAGCGGGCTGATGGTTTACAAGAGGGTGTGAGCCGCAATGGTGAGTTGTTGAGCCATGAGCCATGAGTCAAGGGCGTCTGGGGTTAGTTGATTATTGAGTAGGCAGGTTGCGGAGGAGACTGGAGGAGAACGTCGGCTAGGTCAGGAAGGATTATTTGCGTAGATTCAGAGTTTCAAGTTCGGGAACGGGAAGCGGGTCAGGTGAGCGAATGGTGAAAGAAATAATGAAGTGATCGGACCAGATGATAGGAGGGGGGGGATTTAGCTGTATCCGGTTGTGGGAGCTGAAGATGGCATCGAGAGTGTGTCCTTTATAGTGAGTTAGGCCATTTATGTGGGGTTGGAGGTTAATTGCATATAGGCAGTCATCCAGGGAGTGTCGTAGGGTTGGTGTGAATGTCGAGCCATATGTTGAAATCTCCTAGCAGGGTGAGGTTGGGATGGTTTAGTTGGAGGGTGGCAATAGAGTCACAAAGGTTGTTTGCGAATTGTCTGTCGTAGCCAGGGGGTCTGTAGATTATTAGGAAGCTGTGTGAGAATGAAGGGGAAAGGGATAGTTTAACGAGGAGTGATTCGCAGAATGGAATGGAAGGTTGGTTGTCGATGATTGTGGTGTGGAAGTGAGACTTGAAGGCGAATGTTATTCCTCCTTTAGAGGGACGGTTCAGTGGGATGAAGGAGTAGTCTGAGGGGAAAGCTTCATTAGCGATGAGGGCGAAGTCGTCGGAGAACTAGGTTTCGGGGATGAAGAGCAGGTCTGGTTTGTCAGAGGCGAGGAGGTCAAAGATGCTGTGTCTGTTTTTTGCTACGGATCAAGCATTAAATAGGAGACAGTACACTTCGGTAGATGAGGTTGATGTCGGAGCTGCAGAGATGGGGGGTGGGAGGGGAGGGTGGGACTGGAGAGCGACGGGGGTGGGGTGGTTGATGGTCGATGGGAATAGTGGGCGAGCAGAAAAGTTGGTGGGTTTTGGGTGAGAGTGGATGGACGCGTGTGTTGGGATGATTGGGTTTGGCATGGGGGATTCGCATGTGGGGTGTGGGGAGCTTCAGTTGTGGTCGGTGAGAAATCAAGGGAGAGGGGCTTCAGGCAGGGTGATGCATGAGGGGAGGGTGGTGATTGGGGGGGCTGAGGTGGTGAGTCGAGACAGGGGAGGTGATGAGTGTTGAGAGATTGTGGGGGACCAGGTATGTTTCCTCTTTGGTGTCTTTGTTGCGATTGGTGTGTGCGAGAGGGTGGGGGGTCCGAGGGGGAGAGGGATGAGGCTTCTGTTCTTGCTAGGGCCAGGCGTGCAGTTTTTAGGGAGGGGAAGGCGTGTGGTTGGGGG
Source organism: Ambystoma mexicanum (assembly GCF_040938575.1). Taxonomy (NCBI): domain Eukaryota; kingdom Metazoa; phylum Chordata; class Amphibia; order Caudata; family Ambystomatidae; genus Ambystoma; species Ambystoma mexicanum. The sequence goes on from NC_090934.1 coordinate 1,321,164,464, forward strand.
GGGGGATGATGGTGGGGGTTGATGGTAGGGAAAAAGCGGGGGCCATGATTGTTGAGTAGGGTGTGTTTGGGAGTTTAATGAGGAGAGCGGGTATGATCATAGTAGGGTGATCGGTGGAGGGGTTCGGAGGAGTACTGGTTTTAGGGTGGCTGGCTCGCCATCGTGCCCCTCTGGCTTGGTGTTTGGAAAGGGGATGGATGGGGGAATGAGGTGGAGGGTGGGAAGATTTGGGGAAGGGCGACGGAGGCAGGGCTGGCAGGAGGACGGGGCGGTGTACGGGGGACATTGGAAGATTTCGTTCACGCTATCCCACTTTGGCTATAACACGGGATGTTAATTGTTCACTATTTCTGCGATTAACAGTACCACGGCAATACTTGCTGTTAGGTACCATTTCAGATGCAAATTAGACTATATAATTGGACTTTGAGTTAAGCTATTCACGGTTTATGGGTTCAACTAGGCAGGGTGATATTTATTCACTTATTCTAGGTTTTAATGTACTAATTGCAGACTAGGCTGCTTATATGCCTTTAGGCGGTTTTGAAATGTAGCTAGACCTTCAAATATGCAAATGGGGGACCCAACTAGTTGCAACTACAGCCCAGTTATGCTGTTGGGTAGACTTTCTTCTAGCAGGCTCGGATACAAGTATGCTATTAGGGTGAATTTAAAATGTAACAACGCCACAGATATGCTTTTAGGTGGACTTTTAGTGCAATTTAGGAGGACTTTCTGAATGCAGTTATGACACAGATATGCTATAGGGCAGGGTTTCTGATTGCAATTATGACGTAGATAAGCTATGGGGAAGACTTTGTAAATACAATTATGCCACAGATATGTTATAGGGCAGACTTTCTGAATGCAATTATGACACAGCTAAGCTATTGGGCAGCCGTTCTAGACTTTGGCACAGTGACGTTATTAGGGACACTGTCTAAATTCCGCTATGCCAAAGTGCTGTTATATATATTTCTAAATTCAACTTTGGACGGAGAGGATATTAGGCACACTTCTAAATTTAACTTTGCACGGAGGCGAATATTAGGCACACTTCTAATTCAAGTTTGCACAGAGGGGATATTAGTTACACTTCTAAATTCAACTTTGTACAGAGAGGATATTAGGCAACCAAATTAAATTCTGCACTGAGAGGATATTAGGCCCTTCTAATTTCAGCCAAGGCACGCTAATAGGTACACCTCTAAAGTCAACCACGGCACGCTATTAGGCGCACTTCTAAATTCAACTTTTGCACACAGAAGGTATTAGGCACACTTCTAAATTCAACCAAGGCACGCTAATGGGCACAGTTCTAAATTCAGGCAAGGCACGCTATTAGGCACACTTCCAAATTCAACTTTCCGCAGAGAAGGTATTAGGCACACTTCTAATTTCAACTCTGCACAGAGAGGATATTAGGCACACATCTAAGTTCAAAGGTGGATTCCCCCTTTCTAGGTGTAACTACATCATAGATATGCTATTAGGCACACTTTCTCACTGCAACAGTACCATAATTATTTTCAAATGCAATGCCACCATAGTATGAAGATTAGCTTCTAGGGTTGAGTGGTAGGGTAGAAAGGCGTGAAGCAGTTGCTTCTGTCCCCGCCCTTGCCACACTTACTTATTGTCGGCTTCTTGCTTCTCCTGCTGATACCTGCAGATACCATCTGGAGCCATCACTGTAGGAGCCATTCTTTGCCTCGGGTCCTTAGCCGATGGGCTGCCAGGCAGAGGGCTGCCTTGGGAGGACCAGCAATGAAAGGGGGAGCTTCTCGTCAAGACGAATCAGGGCTGTGCAGGAAGCAATCTGGCCAATCAGGGGTGGAGGGAGGCGGGAGGAGGAAAAAACACGGAAGGGAGACGGTCTGGTGGGAGGGAGAGCTGCACGGGGTGAAAGCGGGCTAGGGGCACCACCAGAAGGGTCTGCGGGCAAAAAATAAACAGGCCCAAAGGGTCTTAACAAGGCACTACACTCACCCGGAGTACAGGAGAAAAGTGAGCAGAGCAAGTGCAGCGCGGGCTAGTAGGCTCAGCTGCTCTGATGGGAGCACCAATCGGGGCCAAGCAGGAAACAATCTAGCAGCTTTCTGCATTGTGATAGAATACACCTTTCATTATTTCTGTAAGGTCTGGCCATTTGATCTCCACTGTATATATTTAAATGTTGCACACAAAAACCTAGCCAATTACATAGTAAAGAAAACCTGCATTGTATTGTGTGTTTTGAGGTGCAATAGCAGCCAACTACCACCCTATATTGATCACCCCCTTCCTTGGGGAAACTCTTGGAGAAACTGTTGCTCCCACAACTGACCCAGCACACTGATCCTGTTGGCTTCCCCCATTACCATCAGTCTGGACTCTGAGCATCCAGAGGCACGGAAACTGCTCTTCTGAACACCTGTGAGGAACTGCTTGCATCTCTTGACTCCAACTCTCCATCTGTTCTCATTCTACTTGATCTCTCCTCTGCATTTGATACGGGTAACCACTCCTTCCAAATGGCTCCACATTACCCTAGGTATCTCAGAAGGTCCATTGGACTGGCTGACGACCTTCCTCTGTGGGCATGGGCGTAATTTTAGGGGGGACAGGAGTGTTCCCCCCCGCATCCCCCAACTTTCATGGCACACCGTTTTGTCCCCATTCATTTGGCTGGGGCACCTTTTCTTCAGATGCCACCCCCCGCCAACATTTTCAGCAAAGCTACTCCACTGTCTGTTGGTATCCCTACATATTATCCCCACCAAAAATATCGCTGTATATATGTTCCTCAGGAACGCCATAGGCAATATTTTTGGGGCGATAATTTGTGGGAGCAGGGGTGTACCATGCACATTTTAAAATAATGCAGGGGTTGCGGGGTGTCTCCCGCAGGGTTCATGCCTCAGTATCGCTGCAAAAATATGGCAATATTGTTGCATTGCAAGATTTTTGTGGGGATATTAACACAAGGAACCCCTCTGTGACCGGCCGCCACAGGTTATTTTGGGCTATTTCTCCTCACCACCTCTATCTCCATCTGAGGCGTCCCCCAGGGCTCCAACCTTTCTCCCTGACTCTTTAACAACTACATTGCTCCGCTTGCACACATTTCCACCTTCTTCCCAAACTCCCAGTGCTATGCAGATGATACACAAATCTTCTTCGAACTTCCTTCTGATTCTCTTCTTACTCTCTCCTTCGTTCCTGAATGCCTATCTGCCATCCACTCCTGGTGTACTTCCAATGATCTCTGCCTCAAAGCATGCAAGACTGAGATCCTTCCTATTGGGAACCCTGTTCCCTCTTTTTGTCCCTCACTCTGGCCATCTTCTATGCCCCCCCCTTCTCCTTCATCTGAGGCCAGAAACCTTGGAGTCCTCTTCGACTTCTCTTTCCTCATCCCGCACATCCAGGAGCTTGCCAAAAAAAATCCCACTTTTAACTCCACCTTTTCAAAGGAATTATTCCTTTCTTCACTTTCCCCCAGAAGCTCAATGTCTCCAGAGCTCTTGTTGTCTCCAAGCTAGACTACTGCAATAGCATCTACCATAACCTACCCTCTTCTTCCCTGCGACCCCTGCAGCTAATCCAGAATAGGGCTGCAAGACTTATCCTTGGCATCAAGCCCAGGGAATGCATCTCCCCAGCCCTAAAAAATTTCCACTGGTTGCTGCAAGGATCAAATTCAAATCCTTCTGCATCATCCACAAGGCTGTCTGGGGAAGGGGACCTCGCTATCTACAACTTGCTCTCACTAAATATTCCCTCTACATCTTTACGTTCCTCTGGCACCAACTTGGAGTGTTGCGTGCTTTGCTCAACAGCAAGGCTGGTGGCTGATCTTTCCTCAGCGGGCTCCTTCCTATGGAACAGCCTCCCTCCTCTTCATCTTGAGCCAGATCTTATTAAATTCCGGAAGCTCCTCAAGACTTACCTTTTTCGCCTCCTCCTTCCCGTCCTCCCTCCTCTTCTAAATCCCCTCAGTTGCTGAGATCGGTGACCAGGGCCCTTGTGTCCTCCCAGGCCCTGACCTCCTCACACCCAATCACCTACAGCCTCCACCCCTCACAGCACTTTGCCTTGGCACCCTTTGGCCTATGTCACCACATGTCTGCACTTATTTATTGTCGTCTGACCACTCCACCGATGCACTTAAAGCTTCCTCACGCCCATCACTGCCCTCTTGATACACCTAGCACTCCCTCATTTCCTGGAACTTTTACTACCTAAAGGTCTGCTAATGTTTTGATACAACAGTGCAGAGACGCATGGACTCCATGCTAAATTATACACCTATTCTCATTGTTAAATTGCTGTACATAGAACATATTTATCACAATTATCACCAAACCGAAGTCGGTACTCCTTTATCGACCTTGAAATGATGAAAGGCTGAGTTGGCTTTGCCGGGATTCAAACCTGCAACCTACAGAGCGCACCAACAAGTGCTCAACCCTCTGAGCTATCGTAATGGTTAACATCCTTCAAAGGTTGGTAAACATGAGTATAAACTGTGATATAATTATTACAGTGCCTAGATGTTGGACGAACCATGCATGAAGCGCTACATACATTTCAATATCTATGTGGATTATCACAGAGACAGGTTTGGCTGAGTTTCTATTTCAGTTACACATTTATTATTTATTTTTTTAACAGCCCTTGCACTTCCTGGAGAGTCTGGTTTTGGAGGTTTTAATTGTAGTCTTGACGATTTGAGAGGGTATAACAGCTGTGATTGGTGTAATGCCAATCACTCACCCGTGAGCAAAGACTCTGCTGCCACTTACCATTCATAGTAATGTACCCCATTGACTGCAAGGTTGAATAGATGTGAACTAGACCGTGCATACTCATAATTTTATACACTGTTTTTATAATTGGAGTGTAAATTATAAGTGTAAAAGTTATCTGCCTCCGTATGATTATGCACACAGCATAGGAATCCTGATAAATAAAATTGTGCAATACTGCTTTGCTTTCACTGGTGAAAAACATAATTTGTTACAAAAGATGAATTCTTAATTGCAACTTATTTTTTTTATCTTATTAATTATACAATCCTAAAATGCTAGGAAAAGAAATATGCACAGTGCTTCTGTTTGCTTCATGAGCATCTACACCCAACATAGCCCAAGCTGAACAGAAAGAAACTATTCCTTTTATCATGGTGTGCGGTTTCATTTTTTGAAAGTCTTCAGAGAAAAGAATTCTGTTTCAGAAGCTTTTCTCCATGGCTTGCAATTACATCCGTGTAGAGAAAATCAAAAGAAGCGTTCTGGTTCCTGTTCTGCTCTCAACCTGTGCGTCAATGTACGCAGGAAAATAAAGCGGTCGTATTTACGAAAATGTCATGCTTAAAAAGGCCTGGTACGACCCTTATCTGGAGGCCTGAGTCCTACCATAGGTGGACTTTAGTAGAGTCCCCCCCTCCCCCCCCCAAAATCCCCCAGCACTTTTGGCTGGACACCTGGTATTGTTGCTAATTCCTATCGGATCTACGATTTTCAAAAGCAGCCCACAGCACTTTCTATGCAGTGTTGCTGGGAGCTGCTAGAGCTTTTACCTTGGTGATTCTTTGTTTCCTTTACTAGCTCTTAAGATTAGCAAGGAAAGCGGATACTTTTTTTATCCTCATGTGTTTTTTCTTTTTGCGATCAGCACAAGTAATCACCTTAAGTGGAATGCTGAGGGGAGACTAGAGAGAATTCTAATTTCTGTGCTAATTCCCTTCAACCTTAGAGACCCCCAGCTCTTTTGCTGTACTTTAGGACTTTTAATTTCTACCCTGTAGTAAGTGAGACCCTTTTCTCATCCTCATGTATTTTTTATCTGATTTGGACTCTGTTTCCTTTGTTTTTTTGGAGTCTGACGAACTCCATAGGTATCTTTGTGTATGGTGACACACAGTACCTTCAGTGCAGTGTCACAGAGAAGTCTGTTTTTGCTACCTTTTCTTATGATAACTACTGTTCCCAAGAATAGTAAAGTGAAATTGACCTCACTTACCTTTTTTCTCTGTAGATCCATTTCTCTGTAGCTCCAGCACACCCCATCTTATGTTGCGTGCTGGGGGGATACTTAGCCCCTTTTTCTACTTACTGAGGTAAACCTTTTTATGTTACTTTCCCTACATTAAATGGCTTGTAGCAGTGGTTGAATTTTCCTACCATTGTGCGTTTCTACCACAGGCTGAATCCTCCGCTGCAGTATTGCACCCATGGGTGCCCATTTTGTCAAAATGGCCCAGTCGTCTTTTTTCGTCATTTCTTGCGTGTGAGGTTGTTCTTGGGGGTTTACTCTGCGCACCAAACCAGGTTTAACCCTTTTGTTTGTTTTTTGCCTTTGGCAGGCTTCAGTACTGAAACCCGCCTCTGGCTCCATTGTGTCTGGCAGGGCAGGAAGCGAGGGAGGTGCCCAACCCCCAACCCCCTGTCCTTGGTCTCCTTGGTAACCCAGTGCTGATTGGCTGGCTGTCCTTGTAGGGCAGCCCCCCCACTGTGTGAGTGACAGCTAGGCTGTGCATGAATGGGAGAAACCTGCATAAAAGGCGAAGCTTCTCGAAATGAAGACAGTCGACAACTGGAAGAAACAACCGATGAAAGAAACGTGAAGAGAAGCTTGGTGCATCCTCCGGGACCCTTGAATTGCCTGATGAAGCCCTGCTGCAGTGCTGAAACTCACTTTCCGAATCGACTAGAGAAGCTCTGGAAAGGATGACTTCTTCCCTTGGGTTAGTGGGACCAACTAACCCCAAGACGAACCTTGTTGGAGGACCTTCCCCAACTGGCTGTACTTCTTTGCTACTGCTGGAACGGAGTGCCAGGGGTCGAGAAATCCCTAGTCGAGTGCATAGTCTTTAAGCTGGACCAGAGCTCCAGGAAGATCCTGGGGACCCTCCTAAAGCAGGACGATCCAAGCTCCAGTCACCTCTCTAGAGAGCTGTACTCTGGGGTGAAGAAAGTCCATCAAGTGTCCAAGATCTGCGGTGGTGCTATTTGCCAGTAGCCAAGACCGTGAAGTGCTGCTGAATTGAAAAGAGCCTGTAGCTGCAGCCGACCTCCGAACTGCTGTGCAGAAGTCCTCCAGACGTCTTCCCTGTTGTCCCCACGATTGAGGCCCAGGAACACAGGATCTGCAAGTCTGCAACCAGGATGGAAGCCAGCTGGATCTTCTAACCTAAGGTACTGCTTGCTTGTCTCAGTTGAGATTTGCAGTAGCTGCCTTTCTTGCACATTGCTCTTTTTTAAAAAAAATGCTCATTTAAAACTGACTGTTAAATAAATACATAATTATTTTACTAGAAAACCTTGTGTAAGTGTTATTTGGATACTTGTATGTGTGGATTTCGGTGCTACAGCTCACATTTGCCTCTCTTGAGATATGTCTGGATGCTCAGTCACACTACCAAATTGTGTAGTACAGACCTATACCAATAGGTGGGTTACCTAATGCCAAGAGGGCAAGACTGTTGTAGTCTCTCACAGGGTTACTGCATACAATCTTGCCTAACGGAGACCATTTATCCTTTTTCTCGATTCTTTAGTAACAAACGGTTACTGTGACAAGTTTCTGTGTTCAGGCTGGTGGCAGTGTACTGTTTGCACAACATATCCTGTACTTTTGTTGCAGGCTGTCATTGTGGCTGCAGTAGAGACACAGGGGACTCCATTTACCCAAAATGGTCATCTTATTTTTTTAAGCCCTGAACAAGATTGCTTGTCCTTTCTTATGCCGCCTTCTACCTTTTGGTGGGGGTTGGGGGTCCTCTTGTCATCGGCGGGTTTCCCAAGGAAAGCCTGCAAAACTTCTGAGTACCTGCAGGACAGGAAGTGGGGGAGGTGACCAAAACTCCTGTGTCTGTTGTCCTGCAGTGTTCCTCATGGAAACCAGTTCAGACCGGGAGGCTGACTGTTCCCATTGGACAACCACCCCTTACCCCCCACCCCCCAGTTTGAATGGTGCATGGGACACGATTGGTGGATTCAGCCAGTGTTCCTGGATACTTTCTGAGGTCCTGGAGTTGAAACTTGACCACTAGAGCAGAAGATTCCACAGAAGGATGCAAGACGCCACCAGCAAATTTCAGAGGCTGTCGGAGCCTGCTGACCACCTTCTAAGCGACAGGCAAGATCCGAAGAAGACTACTTCCTCCCATGGATTGGTTGGCCTAACCAGTCATAAAACAAACTACAGTTTGTGCCATCTCTGGAAGACCTGCAACCTCCACAGCCTGGAAACGCTCAATACTGTGCTGCAAAGTCGCCAGAAACACGGTTTCACCTGCAACTTCGAGAGCATCCTGCTAAACCTGCATCTACTCGAATTGGTTCCTGAAGGTCCCAGTCCCCTCCCCAGAGGCGAGGACCAAGAAATGGAGAAATGGACTGCTTTGATGTCCACTGTACCCAGTGTCCTTCACGCGTCGAGGTCCCTCAGATAGTTTTTTTCCTCCATTTGTAGACCATTGTAGACGGACGCTATTTCGCAGAGTTCTCCTTTCGGCTTATAGCCATTGATTTAAACCAATTACTGATAGTTTTTCTTATTATCCTTTATAATGCGTATCACCGACTATCGATCACCCGACAGCAGTGAAGATATGACCGTTGAAGACTCCCATCGACTCCATCTGGCCTTGTAAGGAAACTTCGGCCCACACAGTAGGTAGAGAAGGAGGGGAGGACATTTAAGAATGCATATGCCCCTTTTCGTACATTACACTCACCCAGCTGCTGTGTCATTCCGTTATGGATAGGACCCCTTTTAAATAGTGCCCTAAGTGCAACAAAAAGTTCCTGTTGCTCGACAAGCACTTTGTGTGCAACCTTTGTCTCCCTCTGGACCACGTCGAAGGGACCTGTCGAGGGTGTAAGCTCTTTAAACCCAAGACGGTGAAGGACCGCAAAACCAAACGCTGGGCCTACCACCCTATGCAGGTCAAGGCCACCATGGATGTGGAGGGGACTTTCCGTGACAGCAGCAAGGCCGTGGTATCAGACAGCGAAGGGCGACTGCGGTTTCCCAAGCGCAGGCCCTCGACCCCTTCAGACAGGCCGGCGGCCTTGTTACGGGGACGACACCTGGCATCAAGGGCGTACTCACAACCCCGTCCACTAAACACACAACCCACAGCCGAGACTTGACACGTGTCGGACAAAGGCCATTGCATGACGTCTAGGGAGAGGTCAGTTGAATCACTGTCCTCTGGGCACTCCAGATCGAGATCGCCACATGAAGGGCCCCGACTGTCGAAAGACAGAGCACACGTTGTGAGCAAAACCATTACTGTACGTCAGCAGACGAGACTTCGGATCAGCACGTAATTGAAATTCGACGTTTTCCATCAAACGGTAAAAAACCCTATCCGGGCGGGACTAGCCCATTTGGTAAAGCACCTTACAGAGGGCCTGGTCTGAGGAAAGGAGTCCAAGAAGAAGTCTTCTAAGACCCCTCATAGGGAAAGGTCCCAGGAGGGTAGGCCCCCCTCACAAGAGATCAGGGACTTCCTATTGACCCTATGTCCATTCATAGCTCTACCCAATGGTCATGTGAGGATATTGATAGGGTCATGCGGAAGATGACCTTCATGGCAAACTTTTATGAAAAAGACCCTAATTAGTTCACCAGTTTCCAATCAACCCCTCCCACAACAGCGGCCTCTGGTTCTCAGATGCCTGAACCCCCTTCTTAAAGGTCTCGCCCCAATACCATAGTGCAAGACCCCCCGGTCATTGACCTGTATGACTCGGACACTGACAATGAGGACCTCTATGCATATCAAGAGGCAGCAGA